>NC_041728.1:180451246-180753331 GCF_004115215.2 Ornithorhynchus anatinus | reverse complement strand
CAGGCCTGGGGCGCGCTCGCCCTCCCTCTGCTCATCCCGCAGGAAATCCGCCAACTCCAGCAGCGTCAACTTCTGCCCGTCGGCGGAGAAGGCCCGGAAGAGCTCCAGGACCTCGTCCCGCTGCGTCAGAGCCCGGTAGAACTCCACAAACTCCTCCCCGTCCAGGGTCCCGGTCTGGGATTTATCCGCTGCCTGGTGGAGGGGAGAAGGGGCTTCACACTCCAGGTCTCCCCCCACAACCCCACCTTTCGATCCCTCGGTCCCAACTCCCCGTTCTTTAATGATGACGGTATTTGTTAAGCGCCTGCGATGTGCCAAGCACTGTTCTAAGCACTGGGGTGGATGGAAGCTAACCGGGTTGCCCCCCGTGGGGCTCACGGTCTCCAGCCCCATTTTCCAGAGGAGGGAACTGTGGCCCAGAGGGGCGAAGTTCATTCCTTCATTCATTCATTCAATAGTATTTATTGAGCGCTTACTAGGTGCAGAGCACTGCCCTAAGCGCCTGGAATGGAAAAATCGGCAACAGATCGAGACAGTCCCTGCCCACTGACGGGCTCACAGTCTAATCGAAGTGACTTGCCCGAGGTCACACAGCTGATAATTGGCGGAGCCGGGATTAGAACCCACGGCCTCTGACTCCCAGGCCCGGGCTCTTTCCGCTGAGCCACGCTGCTTCTCCATTACTATTATTATTAATATTAATAATAATGTTGGTATTTGTTAAGCGCTTACTCTGTGCAGAGCGCTGTTCTAAGCGCTGGGGGAGATACAGGGTCATCAGGTGGTCCCATGCGGGGCTCCCAGTCTCCATCCCCATTTTCCAGATGAGGTCACTGAGGCCCAGAGAATAATAATGTTGGTATTTGTTAAGCGCTTACTATGTGCCGAGCACTGTTCTAAGCGCTGGGGTAAACACAGGGGAATCAGGTTGTCCCACGTGGGGCTCACAGTTAATCCCCATTTTACAGATGAGGGAACTGAGGCACAGAGAAGTGAAGTGACTCGCCCACAGTCACCCAGCTGACAAGTGGCAGAGCCGGGATTCAAACTCATGACCTCTGACTCCCAAGCCCGGGCTCTTTCCACTGAGCCACGCTGCTTCTCATAACATTATTATAATAATATTATTATTATCAATACATACGATTGAATGAATGAGTGAATGAATGAATGGGTCAGGGTCCCTCCCCCCCCCCGCGCGCCTGAGCCTCGGCCCCGGCACGTGCCCTCGGCCCCGCCCACCACGTGCCCCGGCCCCACGTGCCCCGGCTCGCGCACTAGGCCCCGCCCATCACGTGACCCGCCCCGCCCGCCACGTGCTCCCGCACGCGCACTAGGCCCCGCCCGTCACGTGCCCCCGACTCAAGCGCTAGGCCCCGCCCATCACGTGCCCGGGCCCCACCTACCACGTGTCCCGGCATACGTACTAGGCCCCGCCCACCACGTGCCCCCTGCCGCGCGCCCGGCCCCGCCCACCACGTGTCCCGTCCCGCGCGCTCGGCCCCGCCCACCACGTGCCCCGGCCCGCCACGTGCCCCGGCCCGCGCGGCTCAGCCCCGCCCCTCACGTGCCCCGGCCCGCCACGTGCCCCTTCCCGCGCGGCTCAGCCCCGCCCATCACGTGCCCCGGCCCCACCTGCCACATGTCCCGGCACGCGCACTGGGCCCCGCCCGCCCCGTGCCCCGTGCTCCCTCGCGCCCCCTGCCGGGCGGGCGGGCACCTGGAAGAGCCTGAGGGCGGGCCTGGCGTCCATGGCCACGTTGAGGAGGCGCAGCAGGCGCTGGGCCTCCCGGAAATCCATCCGCCCGTCCTCGTCCTTGTCCGCGCGCTGGAACCACTCGTTCAGCCACCCGACCGCCGTCAAGGACAAAGACCCTCCTCATTCACCCATTCACTCAGTCCCGTTTAGGGAGCGCCGACCCTGTGCCCAGCACTGGGCTCGGCCCTTGCAAGGTCCCAGACCACCAAAAAGAGAGACCGCCCCTCCCCACACACGGGCCTACAAGGGGACAGACACACGACGAATCGAAACTTAGCAGACGGGCCTTAGTGGCATCGAAAGAGATAAAGAGAATGATAGATAGACACACATCATGAATAAAATTGGCCTAAGTAATGCATAGAAATGAGAATGATGGTATTTGTTAATGTGCCAAGCCATCGTTCGAAGCGCCCCGGGGGATACGAAGTCATCAGGTTGGCCCCCGTGGGGTTCATAGACTTCATCCCCGTTTTCCAGATGAGGGGACTGAGGCCCAGAGAAGTGAAGTGACTGGCTCACACTCACCCAGCTGACAAGTGGCGGAGTCGGCATTTGAACCCATGATCTCTGACTCCCAAGCCCGCGCTCTACCCACTGAGCCACACTGCTGCTCTCTAGCCACAAGTGCTGTGGGGAGGGGGAGCTCCGCCCTCCCTTCGGCCTTCACTCCGCCTCCACCTCTGACCCCGCCCTTCTTTATAATAATAATGTTGGTATTTATTAAGCGCTTACTATGTGCAGAGCACTGTTCTAAGCACTGGGGGGGGGATACAGGGTGATCAGGTTGTCCCATGTGAGGCTCACAGTCTTCATCCCCATTTTACAGATGAGGTCACTGAGGCCCAGAGAAGTGAAGTGACTTGCCCACAGTCACACAGCTGACAAGCGGTGGAACCGGGATTAGAACCCATGACCTCTGACTCCCAAGCCCGGGCTCTTTCCACTGAACCATACTGCTTCCCTTCAAACCTGCCCCCGCCCCCCATCCCTGCCCCCTCCCCCTGCCTCCACTTCCCCTTCTGACCCCTCCCTCATTGGCCCTCCCCACCCTCTCCCCAGGCCCGTCTAGACTCAGGGGTCCCTGTGGGCAGGGGAGGTGTCCACCACCTAATAATGATGGTATTTTTCCTTCAGCCCTTACGACGTGCCAAGCACTGTGCCAAGCACTGTGTCAAGCACTGGGGGAGAGTCAAGATGATCAGGTCATCCCACCTGGGGCTCACAGTCTTCATCCCCATTTTAGCTCTGGAGCGTGGACCTCTCCCAACCCCGTAGTATAGCACTCTGCACACCCTAAGTGCTCAATAAATCCCTCCATCGATTGGTGAATTATAGTTAGTTATACTACCAATAGTATTTGTTGTTAAGACTATTATAATTATTAATAATTAAAAATAATAATGGTATTCAATAAGCGCTTACTTAGAAGGGACAACCTGATCGCCTTGTGTCCTCCCTGGCGCTTGGAATGGTGCTTTGCAGGTGGTAAGCGCTTAACAAATGCCATCATTATTATTATTAGCTGCCTAACTCTCCCTCTTCCCCTCTTCAAGTCCCTACTGAAAGCTCACCTCCTCCAGGAGGCCTTCCCAGACTGAGCCCCCTTTTCCCTCTGCTCCTCCTCCCCTCCACATTCCCCCTTCTCCCACCTTCTGCTCTTCCCCCTTCCCCTCCCCACCACACTTGTGCCTATTCATATATATTATTTATTAGCCTATTTATTTTGTTAATGATGTGTATATATCTATGATTCCATTTATCTTGATGATATCACACCAGACTACTTGTTTTGTTCTGTTGTTTTGTTCTGCTGTCTCCCCGCTTCTAGACTGTGAGCCCGTCGTCGGGCAGGGATGGTCTCTATCTGTTGCCGTTTCCAAGGGCTTAATACAGTGCTCTGCATACAGGAAGCGCTCAATAAATACGATTGAATGAATGGAAAGGTCATCAGGTTGTCCCACATGGGGCTCACAGTCTTCATCCCCATTTTACAGATGAGGGAACTGAAGCCCGGAGAAGTGACGTGACTTGCCCGAGGTCGCACAACAGACAAGTGGTAGAACCGGGATTAAAACCCACGACCTTTGACTCCCGGGCCCTGGCTCTTTCCTCTAAGTCTCGCTGCTTAGCTGCTGAGTGCTTATTGTGTGCCAAGCACTGTACTAAGCGCTTGGGAGAGTACAGTAGAACGTCAAACACATTCCCTGCCCAGAAGGCCATTGTTCTCGTCTGTCCGTCTCCCCCGATTAGACCGTAAGCCCGTCAAAGGGCAGGGACCGTCTCTATCTGTTGCCGACTTGTTCATTCCAAGCGCTTAGTACAGTGCTCTGCACATAGTAAGCGCTCAATAAATACTATTGAATGAATGAATGAATGAATGAGCTCACAGTCTAGAGTTAAGCCTTTGCTATGTGCCAAGGGAATGTGTCTGAATTCTTGACCGCCCTATTCTACGTTCCCATCCTTCCCAGCAGTATCCTCAGAGATCTTCTCCCTCCTCTCAAGTGCCACCCCCTCCACCTGTGCTTCGGACCCCATTCCCTCCCACCTTATAAAAACTCCCACCTCTGCCCTCCTCCCCTCCTTAACTTCCCTCTTTAACCGCTCACTCTCCAACGGCTTCTTCCCCTCTGCCTTCAAACATGCCCACGTCTCCCCCAATCTTAAAAAAACCCTCTCTCGCCCTCACTTCCCCTGCCAGTTATCGCCCCATCTCCCTCTCACCCTTCCTTTCCAAACTCCTAGAGCGAGTCGTCTACCCTCGCTGCCTTGAATTCCTCAACTCCGACTCTCCTGGACGCCCTCCATTTTGGCTTCCGTCCCCTCTGCTCCACCAAAACTGCCCTCTCAAAGGTCACCGATGACCTCCTTCTCGCTAAATCCAACGGCTCCTACTCTATCCTGATCCTTCTCGACTTCTCAGCTGCCTTTTAAAATGTCGACCGTCCCCTCCTCCTCCACACTTTATCCGACCCTGGCTTCACGGACTCCGTCCTCTCCCGGTCCTCCTCTTCCCTCTCCGGCCGGTCGTTCTCGGTCTCCTTCGCGGGCTCCTCCTCCCCCTCCCATCCTCTAACTCTAGGGGCTCCTCGAGGGTCAGTTCTCGGTCCCCTTCTCTTCTCTATCTATACTCACTCTCTTGGTGAACTCATTCACTCTTATGGTTTCAACGATCATCTCTACGCCGATGACGCCCAAATCCCCATCTCCTCCCCTGTTGTCTCTCCCTCCCTCCGGGCTGGCATCTCCTCCCGCCTCCGGGACGTCTCCACCCGGCCGGCCGCCCGCCACCTCAAACTCGACACGTCCAAGACCGAGCTCCTTCTCTTCCCTCCCCAACCCCGTCCTCTCCCGGACTTCCCCGTCACTGTGGACGGCACCGCCGCCCTTCCCATCGCACAATCCCGCAGCCTCGGTGTCATCCTTGACTCTGTTCTCTCGTTCACCTCACACATCCAATCTGTCACCAAAGCCTACCCGTCTCACCTTCACCTCGCCAAGATCTGTCCTTTCCTTTCCATCCAAACCACTACCACGTTAATACAGTCCCTCATCCTATCCCAACTGGATGACCGCTTCAGCCTCCTTTTTCTGACCTCCCAACCGCCTGCCTCTCCCCACTTCAGTCTATACTTCCCTCTGATACCCGGATTATCTTTCTAAAGAAACGCTCGGGACATGTCAGCCCCTCCTCAAAAATCTCCAGGGGTTGCCTGTCAACCTTTGCATGAAGCGAAAACTCATCACTCTTGTCTTCAAAGCTCCCCATCCCCTGGCCCCCTCTTACCTCACCTCCCTTCTCTCCTTCTCCGTCGCAACCCACACACTCCGCTCCTCTGGTGCCGCTCTCCTCCTCCCTGGGCCTCCTTCTCGCCCGTCCCGCCGCCGACCCCTGGCCCACGTCCTCCCTCTGGCCTGGAATGCCCTCCCTCCCTCCTCACATCTGCCAAATTAGCATACTTCCCCCCTTTCAAAGCCCTATTGAAGGTTCACCTCCTCCGGGAAGCCTTCCCAGGCAAAGCCTCCCTTTTCATTCATTCATTCATTCAATAGTATTTACTGAGCGCTTACTATGTGCAGAGCACTGGACTAAGCGCTTGGAATGGACAAATCGGTAACAGATAGAGACAGTCCCTGCCCTTTGATGGCTTACGGTCTAATCGGGGGAGACGGACAGACAAGAACAATGGCAATAAATAGAATCAAGGCCTCAGCTCCTCCTCCCCATCGCCTCAACTTACTCCCTTTGCTCTTCCCCTCTCCCCCTGCCCCTCAGCACTTGTGTATATATGTAGAGAAGCAGCGTGGCTCAGTGGAAAGAGCCCAGGCTTGGGAGTCAGAGGTCATGGGTTCGAATCCCGGTTCCACCGCTTGTCAGCTGTGTGACTGTGGGCAAGTCACTTTACTGCTCTGTGCCTCAGTTACCTCATCTGTAAAATGGGGATTAACTGTGAGCCTCACGTGGGACAACCTGATTACCCTGTATCTGCCCCAGCGCTTAGAACAGTGTTCTGCACCTAGTAAGCACTTAACAAATACCAACATTATTATTATTACATATCTATAATTCTATTTATATTGAGGCCTGTTTACTTGTTTTGATGTCTGCCCCCCACCCCGCCCCTTCTAGACTGTAAGCCTGGTGTGGGCAGGGATTGTCTCTCTTTATTGCTGAATTCAACTTTCCAATCGCTTAGTCCAGTGCTCAGCACATAGTAAGCGCTCAATAAATATGATTGAATGAATGAATGAATTGTTCTATTGTAAGTACTCTCCCAAGTGCTTAGTCCAGACTGTAAGCTCACGGTGGGCAGAGAATGTGCCTGATAATAATAACTATGGAATTTGTTAAGCACTTACTATGCGCCAGGCGCTGTACTAAGCGCTGGGGTGGATCCAAGCAAATCCAGCTGGACCCAGCCCCTCTCCCACACGGGGCTCACCGTCTCCATCCCCATTTGACAGATGAGGCAACCGAGGTCCAGAGAAGTTAAGTGATTTGCCCAAGGTCACACAGCAGGCAAGTGGTAGAGCCGGGATTAGTGACTCCTCACCCCTAGGCCCGGCCTCTAGCCTCTACGCCATGCTCCTTCTGTCGTCCTCTCCCAAGCGCTCAGTCCAGTGCTCTGCACACAGTAAGCGCTCAATAAATACGATTGACTATGCTAAGGAAGTCCTGGGGTAAGGTACAAGAGAAGCTAGACTCTAGGCCTCCCCACCTCCCTCTCTCCTCTGGCTCTGATCCAGCTGCCTGGCAGGGGCTCCAGGACCCCTTCCCCGGCAGCCGCCCCTCCCGGGAGGGTCGTTCCTCTCTCACCGCACCCCCACCCCCCCTCCAGGGTCCCCTGGCCTGTCCGGCTTGGGCCGGGGGGCTGGGTGCGGATACTGATCCCTCCTCTCCTGCTGGTCCATGCCGGTGACGAAGTCCAGCAGGCCGCGCAGCCCCCGCACCCAGTCCTGGGCCTCCTGGGCGCTGCCGGCCACCAGGTCCAGGTTGGGGCGGCGGCCGTGGAAGACCACGGTGAAGCCCAGGTCCGGCGGGAACTCGTCGGCGAGGCTGCGCAGCACCTCCGACTCGGCGCCCTCGCGAACCGACTCCACGTCCGCCATCGAGACTGCGGAGGGACGACAGGAACCGGGGGTCCGCGGGGGAGGTCTTCGAGGCCGGGCTCCCCACCTCCCCCGGGAATGGCCAGACACGGACAGACGGACAGAGAGGCCGGACAGGCCGACAGACAGAGCGACAGGGAGGAGAGAGAACCTCCGGGGAAAGTAGTGGTGCCCCAAAATGCCCTCTCTACCACACGCAGGGACACCGGCTCTCACAGAGACTAACAAAGGCCGCTTAACTTGAATCGATATCAGTCTCCCCGTCTCTAGACTGTGAGCCCGTTGTGGGCGGGAAACGTGTCTGTTATACCGTGCTCTCTTAATTGCTTAGTCCAGTGCCCTGCACACAGTAAGCACTCAATCCATACGATCGAATGAGTGCATGAGTGAACTCGAGCTCATTGTGGGTAGGGAATGGGTCTGTTTATCGTGTTGTACTTTCCCAAGCGCTTAGTCCAGTGCTCTGCACACGGTGAGCACTTAATAAATATGGTTGGGTGAATGAATGAATGCCCAGCGGCCCTGTGGTCACCCTTCTCTGGGCCCAGCTGGCAGGCCCGGCTCCTGGGCCCCAAGCCCTGCCCGACTCTGCCCGGTGCCCGGAGCTCGGTGCCTCTGGCCGTCGTCCGGTCCGGCGGGTGACTCACAGCTGGGCTTGGCGGTGCCCCCGTCGGTGCGGGAATACCAGACGCTCATGCCATCGTCCTGCAGGCGGAAGTGCCGTGGCTTCTTCCAGCTCCGAGACTTCACCTTGCGCAGCACAGAGCCGCTCTGCAGGGTCCGCATCAGCTCCTCGTCCACCCAGGGCCCTGGCCAGACAAGGCCGGGGGGACGGGGGGGCAGAGGGGTCAGGAGGGTCTTGGGGGCAGGGGGAGCAGGACCCTGAGACGCCTGCCCAGGGCCAGGGCCGGGGTGGCCAGCTGCTGGACACTGCCCAGGACCCCTCCCCCAGATCCCCAGGCTGCCCGATCTCTCCCCTTCTCCCTGCTTTTCTTCTGCCTCCTCAGCCCTCCCTTCATCCTTCCCTTTCCCTCCTTCCTCCTTTTTCCCTCCCTCCTTTTTCCCACCACCATTCCTTCCTCTGTCCCGTCCTTTCATCCTTCCCTTTCCCTCCCTCCTCCTTCCCCCTACTCCTTTCTCCCTCCTTTCCCTCCTTTTCTCCTCCCTCCTTTTCTCCATCACCATCCCTCCCCTGTCCCCTCCCTTCCCTTCCCTTTCCCTCCCTCTTCTTTTCTCCCCTCTCCCTTCCTTCCTCTCCCTTCCCCTCTTTCCCCCTCCCCCCCTCCTTTTTCCCCTCTCCCTCCCTTCCTTTTCCTCCCTCCTCCTCGCCCCCTCCCCCCTCCCTCCGTTTCTCCACCATCCGTCCCTTTCCCGTTCGTACTCTCCCAAGCGCTCAGCACAGTGCTCTGCACACAGTCAGCGCTCAATAAATACCATTGAAGGATAGATCCTTCCTTTTCCCTCCCTTTCTCCACCATCTGTCCCTGCCCCCTCCTCTCATCCTTCCCTTTCCCTCTCTCCCTTCCTTTTCCCTTTCCCTCCCTTTCGTTCCCCCTTTCCCCGACCCCCCCCCCTTTCTCCACCACCCATCCCTTCCCCCTCCTCCTTTCATCCTTCCCTTCCCTCCCTTCTCCTTTCCCCCCTTCCCCTTCCCCCGCCTTTCTCCACCATCCTTCCTCTCCAGCCCTCTCTTCATCCTTCCCTTTCCTTCCCCTCTCTCTTCCCTCTCCCCCTCCCTCTTTTTCCCCCTCCTCCCTTCCCCTTTTCTCCCTCCCCCCCTCCTCCTCTCCCCATTATCCATCCCTCCCTCCCCCACCCTCCCCTCTTCTCCTCCTCCCACCTCCCTCCCTTTACCCTCCCTCCTTCTCTCCCCACTGTTCATCCCTCTCTCCTCCACCCTTCCCCCTCCCTCCTCCTTCTCCCACCCCCCTCTTTCCCTCCCTCCTCCTCTCCCCACTGTCCATCCATCCCTCCCCGACCCTTCCCTCCCTCCTCCTTCTCCCATCCCCTTCCCTTTCCCTCCCTCCTCCTCTCCCCACTGTCCATCCATCCCTCCCTCCCCCCCCCCCTCCTCCATGCCCCTCCCCTGTGAGGGGTCACTCACGGAAGCTGTGGAGGGGGAAGGCCATCGCCGGCGGTTCAGCTGGCAGAGGGGGCACCTATTGGGCACTAACTGGGAGAGACAAAGAGGGAGTCAGCCCAGGAGGCAGACAGGGCCCTGGGCAGGACCCCGCTGTGGTGAGGGCCTTCAAACAGGGGCAGACACCCCCCCGCCCCCGCCCCGTAAGCCCTGGCTTCTTCTCAGGGATCCCGCTTCCACTCAGGAAGGGGGTGGGGGAAAAGTGTCTGTAGCCCATTCCCGCCAGGAGTCACTTCACCCAGCCCTCTAACTCCGGGCAGGCCACCCTTTCTCCCCTCAGCCTGAATCACAGCACAGAGACCCTCCTGCTAAGAATAGTGATGATAAAAATAAATAGTAGTAACCAGTGCTTACAACAGTGCCTGGAACATAGTAAACACTTAAAAATACCATTATTTTTATTAATACTTGTTAAGCTCTTATTATGTGTCAGGCAGTGTTCTAAGCTTTGGGGGTTAATCAAGTTGGACGTGATAATAATAATAATAGTAGTAATAACGGTATTTGTTAAGTGCTTACTATGTGCCAAGCACTGTTCTAAGCACTGCGGTAGATACAAGGTCATCAGTTTGTCCCACTTGGGGCTCGGAGTCTTAATCCCCATTTTCCAGTCGAGGTCGCTGAGGCCCAGAGAAGCGAAGTGGTTTGCCCAAGGTCACACGGCAGACGAGCGGCAGAGCCAGGACGAGAACCCAGGTCCTTCTGACTGGCAGGCCCGGGCTCTACCCACTAAGCCACGCTGCTTCTCACCGCTCCAAGATGAGTGGGGCAGGATCGTCCTCGGCCTCCCCCAGTCCGCCGTCTCCCCCTGCCCCCGCCCCGTGGCAGGTCTCTGGGGGGACACTGGGGTTGGGGTGGGGGGGTGTCTCCATCCGTCGGCTTTTGAACCTCCGGCCGCTCCCCCCAGCCACGGTCCTCGTCCCAGGCCCTCACCGCTCCCGTTTCTCTTCTCTTCCCCAGGCTTCCCCGACTCCCACATCCCTTCTCCTCTGGGAGCTCTTCCTCCTCCGGGCACTGATCACCCAAATCTTCTCCCAGATCCCCAGACACTAACCCCCCAAATCTGCTCACAAACCCCCAGACTTTATCCCCCACCAAATCCTCTCCCAGACCCCCAGACTCTGACCCCCAAAATCTTCTCCCAGACCCCTCTCAGATACCGACCCCCACCCCATGTCTTCTCCCATACCTCCAGACACTGACCACCCCCCATCCTCTCCAGGACCTCCAGACTGTGACCCCTCAAAATCCTCTCCCAGACCCACAGACAGTGACCCCCCCAAATCCTCTCCCGGACCCCTGGACTCCAACCCCCCCAATATCTTTTCCCAGACCCCAGATTCTTACTCCCCATGTCCTCTCCCAGATACCCAGACTCTGACCCCCGCAAATCCTCCCCAGATCCCCAGACTGACCCCCCAAATTCTCTCCCCTAATCCCAGACACCAACCCCCAATGTCCTCTCCCAGATCCCCAGGCTCTGCCCCCCGCCCCCCTCCCCCGATATCTCCAGTCACGGACCCGTGTCCTCTCCCAGAGCCCCGGACTCCAACCCCCCAGACTCTGACTCCTCCGGGAAGCTGGGGGGGTTGCAGGATCCCCTCTTTGCCCTTTGACCCTCCCCCCATCACGAGGCCTCGTGAGGGCCTGGTCAGAAGCCGGTCCAACGCGGACAGCGGGGAGGTCACCCCGTCCCCTCCGCCGGGCCGCAGCCTCCCCAGCTCCGGCCCGGCTTGGATCAGGACGTGTGACCCTGAGGTGGACACGACGGGAAGCCCGGGCGCCCGCCTGTGGGGCGTCTGTGCGGGTGGGAGGGGCGGTTCTCGGGGTGGGTGCTCAGACCCTCCCGACCACAGCTCATAATAATAATAATTATGGTATTTGTTAAGCTCTTACCATGTGCCAGGCACCGTACTAAGCACTGGGCCTGGCAGAGTTACCCGAGACTCGGGAGGCTGTCGGAGAGTTTAGCCGGCCCGAAGCTGGGGCAGGGGCAGAGGGCGGGGGCAAAAATTAGGGGAAGAGACGGGGCAGGGGCGGAGGCCGGAGGGCTGGGGGACAGAGACGGAGGGGGCAGGGAGGGGGGCAATACCTCGCAAAACGCTGCCGTGTCCGTCGGGGCCGGACGGGGAGCGGGAAGGGACTCGGTGGCAGCTGCCGGTGTCCCCAGGCCTGGCCTATCTGGCCGCTCCAGATGGTGCCTCCCTCTCCTGGAGGCCTCCGGCGCCTTCTCCCATCCCAGTCCCCCGCAGCCTTGTTTCTCTGTCCCCCGCCGCCCCGTTTCTCCGGCCGCCACCCTGGCCCCGGCTCTCTGCTCCCCCTGGGCGAGGGGCAGCTGGAGACACTTTTAGTTCCTTCACCTTGGCGGCCTCCGTCGGTAACCCAATCGCTCCCCTCCCCCCCCTCCACCCCTTCCCCATCTGGGCAGCTCCAACCCCCACCTCCCACTCCCCACCCCCACCCGAGCCCCTCTGTCTCCCCTCCCGGTCCCCCCGCCACCCTCCTCCTCTCGCACTCCAATCCCCTCGGCCCCCTCTCCTTAGCCCACTCCGGACGCCCTGTTCACTCGTTCATTCGTTCAGTCGTATTTACTGAGCGCTTACTGTGTGCAGAGCACTGGACTAAGCACTTGGGAGAGCACACTAGAACAATAAACAGACACTCGCTCCCCCTCTAGACTGTAAGAGGGGAGGGAGTGTGTCTCTATATTGTTCTGTTGGACTCTCCCAAATGGTCTGCACACAGTAAGCGCTCGATAAATACGATGGAATGAATAAGGAGCTTACGGTCTGGAGAAGGAGCGTGGCCAAGCGGATAGAGCGCAGGCCTTGGAGGCAGAAGGAGCTGGGTTCTAATTGTGGATTCCCCCACTTGTCTGCTGGGTGACCTTGGGGAGGTCGCTTCACCTCTCCGGGCCTCAGTTCCCTCATCTGGAAAATGGGGATGAAGACCGTGAGCCCCACGTGGGACAGGGGCTGGGTCCAACCTGATTAACTTGTATCTACCCCAGCGCTTAGAACGGTGCCCGGCGTATAGTAAGCGCTTAATAAGTACCATTACTATTACAGGGGGAGACGGACATCAAAATAAATTATGGATACGGACAGGTCCCAGAGCTCGATAGATTGTAAGAGCTTAACAAATACCCTCATTATTATTGGGGAAGCAGCGTGACTTAATGGCTTCAGCCTGGGCCTGAGGAATCAGAAAGACCTGGGTTCTAATCCCGGCTCTACCACAATCTGCTGGGTGACCTTGGGCAAATCACTTCACTTCTTTGGGCCTCAGTTCCTTCATCTGGAAAATGGGGATTTAAGAGCGTGAGCCTCATGTAGCGTGGCTCAGTGGACAGAGCCCGGACTTTGGAGGTCATGGGTTCAACTCCAGGCTCGGCCACTTGTCAGCTGTGTGACTGTGGGCAAGTCACTTCACTTCTCTGGGCCTCAGTTACCTCATCTGTAAAATGGGGATTAACTGTGAGCCTCACGTGGGACGACCTGATGACCCTGTATCTCCCCCGGCACTTAGAACAGTGCTCTGCACATAGTAAGCGCTTAACAAATACCAACATTATTATTATAATTATTATTATTATTATGTGGGACAGGGACTGGGACTAACCTGATTAACTTGTATCTAGCCCAGCACTTAGAACAGTGCTTGGCACAGAGTAAACACTTAAGAGATACCATTATTATTATTCCCTTTCCCTCAGCCCCACAGCACTTATGTCCATGTCCATAATTGATTTGTTTATATTTACATCTGCCTCCCTCTCTAGACTGTAAACTCATTGGGTTTTTTTTTTTGTTGGTTTGGTTTTTATGGGTTTTGTAAAGCGCTTACTGGGTGCCAAGCACTGTACTCGCTGTGGGCATGGAAAATGTCTAGGATCTCTGTTATACTCTACTCTCCCTGGTGCTTAGTACAGTGCTCTGCCCAAAGCAAGCACTCAATCAATACCTTTCACTCATTCATTCAATCATATTTATTGAGCGTTTACTGTGTGCAGAGCACTGGACTTGTTTGATTGATTGATTGACCCAAGTGCTGGGTGGCTGAGGGTGGGAAAGAAGGAAATCCATGTGAAAGGGTGACTATTAGTCTTGGGCCCTCAGAGAGAAATTTCTTTATGGGCAGGCATCGAGGGTTTTCGCTTCTGGTGGACTCTCCAAGACATTTAGTACAGGAGTCAGAGGTTGTGGGTTCTAAACCCCACTCCACGTCTTGTCAGCTGTGTGACTCTGGGCAAGTCACTTTACTTCTCTGGGCCCCAGTGACCTCATCTGTAAAATGGGGACGAAGACTGGGAGCCCCACGTGGTACAACTAATTACCTCGTATCGTTCCCAGCGCTTAGAACAGAGCTTACCACAAAATAAGCACTTAACAAATACCATCATCATTATTTTTTGGATGCTATTGATGCCTGTCTACTTGTTCTGTTTTGTTGTCAGTCTCCCCACTTCTGGAACATCGTTGGGTAGGGATGGTCTCTATCTGTTGCCGAATTGCCCGTTCCAAGCGCTTAGTCCAGTGCTCTGCACACAGTAACCGCTCAATAAATACGATTGAATGAATGAATATTTTATTATTATTACTGAGCTCTGTACTGGGTAGGCACTCAGAAAATACCACTGTTGCTGCCACTAGTCATCCAAGTAGCACGGCCTAGTGGCTAGAGCCCGGGCCTGGGAGTCAGCAGGTCGTGGGTTCTAATCTTGGCCCCACCACTTGTCTGCTGGGGGACCTCAGGCCAGTCGCTTCACTTCTCTGGGCCTGTTCCCTCATCTGGAAAATGGGGATGAAGACTGCTAGCCCTATGCGAGACAGGGATTGGGTCCCACTGACAGTGATTCAGCACTGTGCTCATGTGTATATATTTTTATTCCCCTATTTATTTTGTTAATGAGGTGCACATCCCCTTGATTCTATTTATCATGATTAAGTTGTTTTGTTTTTGTCCATCTGTCTCCCCCGATTAGACTGTGAGCCCCTCAGTGGGCAGGGATTGTCTCTATCTGTGGCCGAATTATACGCTCCAAGCGCTTAGTCCAGTGCTCTGCACATTGTAAGCGCCCAGTAAATACTATTGAATGAATGAATGATCTTGTATCTACCCCAGCGCTTAGTAGTGGGGTGAGCCCACAACAACCTGCCTTGTTAGTGACGGGTTGTGATCTCACGGACAACAAGAAGGAAGAGACTGGCGAAGGCACTGATGAGCTCTACCTGAGGACAGGTGATTGCCGGCCTTTGGGGGAGGAGGGGCTTTCTTTTCCTGTTCTACCCGCTACCGGGCCTGGACCCATCAACGACTGCCACGTAGAGCCCCAGCTGCCATACCTAAGGCAGATAAAAGGTGCTCGTTTTGAATCTTGCAGAAGCACCTGGAAAAGAAGCAGGCAGCCAAGGAAGGAGGAGAGCGGCACTGGAAAGCGGAAGCAGCGAGAAGGAACCCGGGCAGAATGGGCTCCTTTGCCCCCAGGCTGGTATCGGGCCCTTGGGGGAGTGACTGAGTGTGTGAGTAGGTGTTACTCCCTTGCATGTTGGTAAAACTATGTCAAAGACTTTCCACAGTGAGCTTGGGGATTGGTGACGTGGTTTGAGTGTCAGAGGTCATGGATTCTAATTCCGGCTCTGCCACTTGTCTGCTGTGGGACCTTGTGCAAGCTGCTAAACTTCTCTGTGCCTCAGTGACCTCATCTGTCAAATGGGGATGAAGACTGGGAGCCCCACGTGGAACCACCTCATTACCTTTTATCTCCCCCAGTGCTTAGAACAGTGCTGTGCACATAGTAAGTGCTTAACATGCCATAATTATTATTACAACAGGTGACTGAGGCTCTCCCGATCCAGGAATGCCCTGGTTAGTATGAGCCGGGGCATTGTGACAAATAAAATGCCTGGAACATAGTGTTTAACAAATTATCATTATTATTATTACCACCTTAGTCTTAGCTTCCCCATCGTGGGCCAGAGAAGGGTCAGAGCTCGGCCCAGAGTGGGTGGGGGCTCATACATTCATTCAGTTGTATTTATTCATTCATTCAATAGTGTTTATTGAGCGCTTACTAATAATGTTGGTATTTGTTAAGCGCTTACTATGTGCCAAGCACTGTTCTAAGCGCTGGGGTAGACATAGGGGAATCAGGTTGTCCCATGTGGGGCTCACAGTCTTAATCCCCATTTTACAGATGAGGGAACTGAGGCACAGAGAAGCTAAGTGACTTGCCCACAGTCGCACAGCCGACAAGTGGCAGAGCTGGGATTCGAACTCATGAACCCTGACTCCAAAGCCCGTACTCTTTCCACTGAGCCACGCTGCTTCTCAGCCACGCTGCTTCTTCACGCTGCTACTATGTGCAGAGCACTGGACTAAGCGCTTGGAAAGTACAATATAGCAATAAAGAGAGACAATCCCTGCCCACAACGGGCCTACAGTCTGGAAGGGGAGACAGACATCAAAACCGGTAAACAGGCATCAATCAAAATCAATAGAATGATAGATATGTACATCGATACATAAGCGGGAAGGGAGGAGAGCAAAGGGAGAGAGTCGAGGGGTCGCGGGAGGGGCAGAGGCTGGGCTTAGCGGCCCGGCACTAAGGTGAACGAACTCCTTTTCTTCCTCCATTCATGGCTAGAACTCGGCCTGGGAGTCAGAAGGTGCTGGGTTCTAATCCCAACTCTGCCACTTTTCTTCTGTGTGACCTTGGGCCATATAGTAAGGGCTTAACAAATACCGTTATTATCATTCAATCGTATTGAATGCTGTGTGCAGAGCACTGGACTAAAGCACTCGGGAGAGGACAATAGAATACTACAACTAGGACAATAGGACACTTCTCCCCCCCTTCTAGACTGTGAGCCCGTTATTGGGTAGGGATTGTCTCTATTAGTTGCTGAATTGTACTTTCCAAGTGCTTAGTTCAGTGCTCTGCACACAGTGAGCGCTCAACTGCGATTGAATGAACGGACTCATTCCCTCACGATTCCCAGCTTCCCAGTGGGAGAGGGAGATGTTGGGTCGGCGGGGTTGGAGATCGCATAACATTCGTGGGGGGAACTGGTGGCCTAGTGGGTAGAGCCCGGGCCTGGGAGTCGGAAGGTCTTAATCTGGGTTTTAATCCCGGCTCCACCCCTTGTCCATTGTGTGACCTCGGGGAAGTCGCTTAGCTTCTCTGGGCCTCAGTTCCCTCATCTGTCAAATGGGGATGAAGACTGTGAGCCCCACGTGAGACAGGGACTGCGTCTAACCCGACTGTCTTGCATCTACCCCGCTGCTTAGTAAAGGGCCTTGGCAAATAGCAAGTGCTTAACAAATACTCCCCCTCTAGACTGTAAGCTTGTGTGGGCCCGGAAAGCGTTCTATCGTTCCAGCGTGACCTCCCAAGCGCTTAGTACAGCGCTTTGCACACGGTAAGCACTCAATAAGTACGATTGACTGACTGAAGGAATTTGGCTCGGCTCTGTCCCGGCCCTGGAGTTGGCTCTGCGGTGGCTTCCCGGCCCCTGGACGGTGGCTTTGGCAGAGACATACACAAGTTCTCTGCTGAGTTACCCATCGTAACATGAGAGGCAGTGTGGCTTAGTGGCTAGGGCCCGGGCCTGGGAGTCAGAAGGCGCTGGGTTCTAATTCCGGCTCTGCCCTGTGTCCGTGTGACCCTGGACAGGTTACTTCACTTCTCTAGGCCTCAGTTACCTCACTTGTAAATGGGGATTAAGCCCGTGAGCCCCACGTGGGACAGGGACTGTGTCCAACCTGATTACCTTCAATCTACTCCAGTGCTTGACACACACTAAGTGCTTAACAGGTACCATAATAAGTATAATAACTGTATTCTGCACTTACTATGTGCCGAGCATTGTGCAGAGTGCTGGGGTAGATACGCGTTAATCAGGCCCCGCATGGGGCTCACATTCTACATAAGAACAACAGGCACTAAATCTCCATTTTTGCAGAAATTCAGTCCCAGAGAAGTGAAATGACTTGCCCAAGGCCACCCAGCAGGCAAGAGGTGGAGCCAGGATTAGAATGCAAGACCTCTGTCTTTCAGGCCCAAGGTTTTTCCATTAGGCAGCGCTGCTTCTCCTCTGGGTTAATGAGAAGCGGCGTGGTGTAGTGACTAGAGCTCGGCCCTGGGAGTCAGAAGGTCATGGGTTCTAATCTTGACTCCATCACTTGCCTGCTGTGTGACCGTGGGCAAGTCACATCACTTCTCTGTGCCTCAGTTACCTTATCTGTAAAATAGGGATTGCGAATGTGAGCCCCACATGGGACAGGGACTGTGTCCAACCCACTTTGCTGTAAGCACCCCAGCGCTTAGTACAGTGCCTGACGCATAGTAAGTGTTTTTTAAAAAAATGATGGCATCTGTTAAGCACTGTGTGAAACACTGTTCTAAGCACTGGATACAAATACCCTAATTATTATTGTGATTATTATTATTTCTGTCTTCCCCTGCCCCAGCCTCTAGATTGTAAGCCCACTGTGGGGAGGGAATGTGTCTGTTTATTGCGGTATTGGACTCTCCCAAGAGTTTAGTACCATGCTCTGCACACAGAAAGTGCTCAATAAATACCATTGAACAAACGAATGATCGAATGACTGTTCCGGTGACCGAAAGGCTGCTTGGTTTCAGCTCCTGGGTTAGGGTCATCTCTTCCAATCCCCCGCCTTGGGGCAGAAGGGAAACTAACTCAGCCCAGGAGAAGAAAGGAAGGCCGTGTCTCTGGGGTCTCTAACCTCCCGCCCCCTTTTTCCAGGGTTGGCATCACTTAGTTCCCATCACCCAGATCTCCCCATTATCCTGGTCCTCCCGCCCCTCCGGCCGATATCCAGTTTTCCTCATTATTCCGGTCCCCCCATTATCTAAGTTTCCCCACTATCTCTGTCCCACCCCTATCCAGTTTCCCCTATGATCCAAGTCTCCCCATCATCCAATTTCTCCCAATATCCAGGCCCCACCATCATCCAATTTCTCCAGTATCCCAATTGCCCCAATATCCAGTATCCCCTATTATCCCAGTCCTCCCATCATCCAGTTTCCTCCATTATCCCAGTCCCCACAACATCCAGTTTTCTCATTATCCCGTTTCCTCCGTATCGGTTCAGTCGTATTTAATGAGAGCTTATTATGTGTGGAACACGGTACTAAGCCCTTGGGAGACTACGTTACCACCATAAAGAGACAACATTCCCTGCCCACAATGACCTTACGGTCTAGGGGGCTGGGGGGAAGACAGTAATAGAAATAAATGAATTACAGATTTAGACATAAGTGCATCACTCAAGCAATAAGTGGTATTTATTGAGTACTTACTGTGTACAGAGCACTGGGGAGAGGACACTCAAGCACCTCCCCCTCTCCTACCTCCCCTCTCTGCTCTCTTACTTCAACCCAACCCTTGCACTTTACTCCTCTTAATGTCAACCTTCTCACTGAGCCTCCATCTCGCCGCCAACCTCTCGCCCACGTTCCCCTCCCCCGGCCTGGAATGCCCTCCCTCCTCATATCCGACAGACAGTGACTCTTTCCCCGAGCCCCTTTATTGAAGGCCCACCTCCTCCCAGAGGCCTTCCCTGACTAAGCCCCTCTTTCCTCATCTCCTACTCCCTTCTGCGTCGCCCTGACTCGCTCCCTTTCTTCATCCTCCTCCTCCCAGCCCCATACCACTTAGGTCCCTATCCATCATTTATGGGCACTGCTCCACCCATAGTAAGTGCTCAATAAATACGATTGATTCCAATATAACAGAGTTGGCATCCATGTCCACTCATCATCCAGTTTTCTCCATTATCCAGGTTCCCCCATCACCCATCTTCCCCATTATCCAGGTCCCGCCACCATCCAGTTTTCCCCTGTATCCAGGCTCTGCCATCATCCCACACTACGCCCCCTTTCTCCTCATCTCCCACCCCCTTCTCCGTCACCCTGATCTGCTCCTTTTTCTCTCCCCCTTCCAAGGCCCGCACCGCTTATGTCCCTATCAGTCATTTTATTTATTTGTACAGATGATAATGTTGGTATTTGTTAAGCGCTTACTATGTGCAGAGCACTGTTCTAAGCGCTGGGGGAGATACAGGGTCATCAGGTTGTCCCACGTGAGGCTGACAGTCTTAATCCCCATTTTACAGATGAGGGAACTGAGGCCCAGAGAAGTGAAGTGACTTGCCCACAGTCACACAGCTGACGAGTGGCAGAGGGGGAATTCGAACCCATGACCTCTGACTCCCAAGCCCGGGCTCTTCCCACTGAGCCACGCTATGTCTGTCTCTCTCCCGTCTAGACTGTGAGCTCATTATGGGCAGAAAATGGGTCTGTTTGTTGTATTGTCCTCTCCCAAGTGCTTAGTACAGTGCTCTGCACGCATTAAGCGCTTAATAAATACGAATGAATGAATGATCCAATTTCCCCTTTATCCGGATTCCCCCATGACCAACGTCCCCTTCGCCCCTCCACCCCCATCCAGTTTCCTCGTTCTCCCCATCCACTCATTATCTAATTTGCTCCATTATCCAAGTCGGCCTATCATCCAGTTTCCCAGTTAATAATGATAACAGTAATAACTATTATTCTGGCATTTGTTAGGCGCTTACTATGTGCCAAACGTTTTACTAAGTGCTGGGGTCATTACAAGGTAATCAAGTTGTCCCCCCTGGGCTCACAGGCTTAATCCCCATTTTACAGGTGAGGGAACTGAATCACAGACAAGTGAAGTGACTTGCCCAAGGTCACCCAGCTGACAAGTGGCAGAGCTGGGATTAGAACCCATGTCCTCTAACCCCCAAGCCCGGGCTCTTTCCGGATGCTGCAATTATCCAAGTCCCTTCCATTTTCCAGTTTTCCCCGCTACCGGATTCCCCCCCTTATTCCTGTTCCCCCTTCTCTAGGTGTGAGCCCATTTTGGGCAGGGATTGTCTCTATTTGTTGCTGAATTGTACTTCCCAAGTGCTTAGTCCAGTGCTCTGCACGTAGTAAGCGCTCAATAAATACGACCGAATGAAGGATCCATCCCCCTCCGTTCCAGTTTTTCCCATTACTTCCCGTGTTTCCCCATTTACCAGGCTTCCCCGATCAGCGTGGGCTAGTGGAGAGAGCCCAGGACCGGGAGGCAGGAAACTTGGATTCCAATCCCGGCTCTGCCGCTTGCCTGCCGAATGACCTTGGCCAAGTCACTTGATCTCTTGTGCCTGGATTTCTTCATCTGTAAAATGGGGCTTAGATAACCTCTTCTCCCTCTCCTTGAGACCGTGAGCCCCAGATGGGACAGAGACTGGATCCGGTGTGCTTCTGTCATTCATTCTTTCGTATTTATTGAGCGCTTACTGTCCGCCAAGCACCGTACCAAGCGCTCGGGAGAGTACGCCCCGCACATTCCCCGCCCGCAACGAGAACGCAATCTTGGCACGTAGCGAAGGCTTAGCAGACACCACTGATAATATAATTATAATTCATCGATCCGGCGACGGTATCTATTGAGCGCTTGGGAGAGTCCCATAATCCAGAATCGGTAGACACCTTCCCCGCCCACAAAGAGCTCTGAGTCTTGAGGGGGAGACGGACATTAATATAAATAAATAATTTACAGTAAGTGCTGAGGTTCGGGAGAATGCCAGATGTCCAGAGGGCACAGATCCAGGGGCGGAGATGACGCAGAAGGGGAGAGGGAGTTGGGGGTGGGGGGGAAAGAGAGCTTAATGGGAAAGGCCTTTTTGCTATATTAACACCGCCTCCTCCAAGAGGCCTTCCCTGCCTGAGCCCTCCTTCCCTCTTTTCCCACTCCCTTCTGCGTCCCCCTGACTCGCTCTCTTTATTCCTCCCCAGCGCTCATGTCCCCGTCTGTATTCTTATGTATTTCTATTACTGGTAAATGGGGAAACACGGATAGTAAGGGAAAAACTGGAACGGGGGGGATGGATCACTCATTCGCTCGTATTTATTGAGCGCTTACTCTGTGCAGAGCACTGTACTAAGCACTCGAAGTGCAATTCGGCAACAGAGACAATCCCTGCCCAACAACAGGCTCGCAGTCTAGAAGGGGGGAGACAAAGCTAAACGAGTAGACAAGATAAGTCTCCCCCTCCATTCATTCCTTCAGTTGTATTGAGCGCTTACTGTGTGCAGAGCACTGGACTAAGCGCTTGGAAAGTACAATTTGGCAACAGAGAGAGACGACCCCTACCCGACAACGGGCTCACAGTCTAGAAGTGGGGGGGGAGACAAAACAAGTAGACAGGCATCAATAGCATCAAAATAGATAAATAGAATTATAGATATATACACATCATTAATAAAATAAATAGAATAATAAATATGTACAAATATACACAAGTGCTGTGGGCCGGGGAGGGTAGAGCGGAGGGAGGGAATCGGGGCCGTGGGGAAGGGAGGAGGAGCAGAGGAAAAGGCTCAGTCTTGGTGTGGGCCGGGAATATGTCTGTTTTATTGTTATATTGCACTCATTCATTCGTTCGATCGTATTTATTGAGCGCTCACTGTGTGCAGAGCCCTGTACTAAGCGCTTGGGAAGTACAATTCGGCAACAGATAGAGAAAATCCCCGCTCACAGTGGGCCCACAGTCTAGAAGTGGGGACACAGACATCAAAGCAAGTAAATAAATAGAATTATAGATATATACACATCATTAATAAAAATAAATAGACTATGATACGCTTCAGGAATTTGCACGTCATCCCATAGGCTTAGTCCAGTGCTCTGCACACAGTACGGGCTCAATAAATACGATCGAATGGACGAGTGATATAATTATCATTATCCCTCTGCCCCATTATCTGGGCTTCCCCTATCCACTTTTCCCCATTATCCAGGCTCTTCCCCCCCTCCAGCCTCCCACATCAATCAGATTTCTCCACTGTCCACTCTTCCCCACGATCCAGGGTTCCCCATCTTCTCCTCATTATCCCCTCGTTATCGAGGTCCCCCTCATCGTCTGGCTTCTGCGATGATCCAGGCCCCGCTCTCTCGTTCCGGATCTCGTTCGATCGTATCTCCTGAGCGCTTACTTTGTGCAGAGCACTGGACCGAGCGCTCGGAAGGTCCAGTTCGGCAAAGAGACGATCCCTGCCCGACGACGGGCCCGTCATCCTCATTCAGTATTTCCTCCGCCTGTCGGCCTCACCCCATCTGTGAGGATTCATCGTATCCAACGTGGGGGTACCATAGGGGGTCCGGCTGCCGGGACCTCTCCCCCTTCCCCAGATCAGCCCCCCGCCCCGAGCCGGAAAGAGGGGCTGGGGCTAGGAATTCATTCATTTAATGGTATCTATCGAGCGCTCACTCTGTGCAGAGCACTGAACTAAGCGCTTGGAATGGACGATTCGGCGACAGATAGAGACCGTCCCTGCCCAACGACGGGCCCGCGGCGTCTAAACGGGGCGGGAGAGGACGGAGCGAGGAAGTGTCGGGCAAGGAATGACCTTGGGGTTGAGGGGGAGTTCAGCTGGGAGAGCCTCAGGGGGATCGGAATAATGATGACGGTATTCGCTAAGCGCTTACTATGTGCCAAGCACCGTTCTAAGCGCTGGGGGAGATACGGGGTCATCGGGTTGTCCCCCGTGGGGCTCACGGCCTTCATCCAGATGAGTGAACCGAGGCCCGGAGAAGCGAACTGACTCACCCAAAGTGGCGGAGTGGCGATTGGAACCCGTGACCTTCCGACTCCCAGGCCCGGGCTCTTTCCACTGAGCCACGCTGCTTTGTAGACGGGAGGTTGTGGATTTCTAGACGGCGAGGCCGGATCGTCTCTCTCCGTTGCTGACCTGGACTCTCCCAAGCGCTGAGTCCAGCGCTCTGCGCAGTGTCGGCGCTCAATAAATACGAATGAATGAATAAAGGATTGGGGACGGGGGGCCGTTCTGGGGGGGGGCACGGCCTCGTAGGGGCAAGGCTCGGGGCACAGTTTGGGCAGACAGGGGGAGGGGTTGGGAGGTCGGAATCTCGGGGGTCCGGAGGGGGTGGGAAGGGTCAGGGGGTCGGAATCTCGGGGATTCGAGGGTGTCGGAGGGTCGAATAGCGGGGGTCCGGAGGCGGTGTCGGGGTGGGAAGGGTCAGGAGGTCGAAGCTCGAGGGAAGGGTCCGGGGGGTCGAATCTCGGGGGTCCGGAGTTCCCGAGGGGTGTCGGGGGGTGGGGAGGGTCAGGGGGCTCGAAGATCGGGGGTCCGGAGGGGATGTCAGGGGGTGGGAAGGGGCAGGGGGTCGAATCGCGGGGACCGTCAGGGGACGGGAAGGGTCGGGGGGGGGTGTCGGGGGATGGGAAGGGTCCGGGGGTCCGGCGGGCGGAGGCGGAGAGGGAGGGCAGGGCGGGCAGGACCGGCCGGGGCCACCGTCGCCCCGAGCCCCGCCGCTCTGCGAAGCGCCGGGCACCGGCGGGCGGACAAGCCCCGGGACCCGAGACCCGGCTCCTCCTTACCGTGGGCGGCGGAGGGGCCGGAGGGGGCCGGGGGTCTCGGGGGGGCCGGCGTCCGGCCCTTCTCTCCTCCCTCTGTCTCTGTGCGTGTCTGTGTCCGGCGCGGTGCCCCCCTCCTCTCTTTATCCTTCCCTCCTCCTCCCCCTGCGTCCCTCTCCCCCCTCTCCCCCCCACCGAGGCCTCGGCCCGCCTCCTCCGGCCGGCCGGGGGGATCTGAGGGGGGGCCGGACTGGCCGGAGGGGGCCGGGGGAGGGCCGGAGGGGTCGTGGGGGGTCCGGGGAGCTCCAGAGGGGTCTGGGAGGGTCTGGGGAGGTCCGGGAGGGTTGGGGGGGGGGGGTCCGAGGAGGTCTGGGGGGATCCGGGGGGGGGGTCCTGGGAGGTCTGGGAGGATCCGGGGGGGGGGTGTCCTGGGAGGTCTGGGCCGTCCGGAGGGGTTTAGGGGTGTCCGGGGGGACCTGGGGGGGTCCGGAGGGGCGTCCGGGGGAGTCCGGAGGGACTTGGGGGGACCTGGGGGGGGGTCCGGAGGGGGTTTGGGGTGTCCGGAGGGGTCTGGGGGTGTCCGAGGGGGGCCCGGGGGGGAGGGTGTCCGTTGGATGCGGCCGCTGCGGCCCGTGCGGCCCCTCCGGCCCCTCCGGCCGCGCTGTGGGCGGCTCAGCCCACTGACTCTTAAAGGCCCCCGGACCCCGACCGGGGGGGGCGGACGGGACGGGACGGGACGGGACGGGACGGTCCCGGAGGGGTAGGGGGTCGACCCCGGGGGCTGAGGGGCAGGGGGCCGATGGCGGGCGGGTCGAGGGCGGGGGGCCGGGTTTGCCCCCCGACCCCTCTCTCTGCAGGTTGGCCGGGGCGGGGCGGGGCGGGGCGGGGGCCCAGGAGGGAAAGGAAGCGGGGCGGCCCGGTGGTTAGAGCCCGGGGCCGCCCGGGGCCTGGCGGTCGGGAGGACCCGGGTTCCGATTCCGCCTCCGCCTCCGCCTCGCTTTACTTCTCTGAGCCTCGGCGACCTCATCTGTCAAACGGGGTTGGAGACGGGGTCCCACCCCCGTTTGCCTGGATCCGCCCCAGCGCTCAGTACGCTGCCCGGTACGTAGAAACCGCCGGAGAACTTTTATTAATAACGTTGGTACTTGTTAAGCGCTTACTGTGGGCCGAGCGCTGTTCTGAGCGCTGGGGGTAGACCCAGGGGAATCAGGTTGTCCCACGGGTGGGGCTCCCGGTCTTCATCCCCATTTGACAGATGAGGGAACTGAGGCCCAGAGAAGTGAAGCGACTCGCCCACGGTCACCCGGCCGACAAGTGGCGGAGCCGGGATTCGAACTCACGAGCCCCGACTCCAGAGCCCGTGCTCTTTCCACTGAGCCACGCTGCTTCTCCAGCTTTTATTACGCTTTTATGATGATTACTGTCGGTGAGGAAAGGCGGGGACATGCGAGAGGGTAGGGTGGGGTGGAAGAGGCCGAGAGCCGGGGGAAGGGTGAATGACGACGACGACGACGACGACGACATTTGTTAAGCGCTTACTCTGTGCCAAGCACTGTTCTCAAGTACCGTAACGATACTTTTAAGCACAGGTCTGGGAGTCAGAAGGTCGTGGGTTCCGATCCCGCCCCCCCCCCCCCCCGTCTGCCCCGCCACCTCGGGCGAGTCCCTTCGCTTCTCCGGGCCTCGGTTCCCTCATCTGGAAGAAGGGGCCGGAGACCCGTGGGACGGGGACTGGGTCCGACCCGACCTGCTCGCGACAGCGATAACGGTGTCGGTATTTGTTGGGCGCCCACTATGTGCCGAACGCCGTTCTAAGCGCCGGGGTAGATGGGGGGGGTCATCGGGTTGGCCCACGTGGGGCCGCCGGTCTTAATCCCCATCTTCGGATGAGGTCACCGGGGCCCAGAGGAGCCGAGTGACTTGCCCGCGGTCGCACAGCCCACGGGTGGCGGAGCCGGGATCCGGACCCGTGACCTCTGACTCCCAAGCCCACGCCGCCGTACCCGCCGCCGCGCTCGGCGCGGTGCCCGGCGCGTAGTGAGCGCTTAACCGGTACCGTGATTCTTCTTTTCCGGTTCCAGGTTCTGGCCCGTCCCCGGCTGGAGCTCGGTCCCCGCTTCTCTCCTGGGAGGGGGTCGGCGGTCGGGGCGGGCGAGGGGTCCGAGCTCGGCCCTCTCCCGTCTGCGGCCTGGGGGCCCGGGCGGGGGGGCCGTGACCCCGGGTGACCCCCGCCCCCGCCCCTCTGCCATCCGCTGAGCCTCCCTCACCGTCTATTATTAACGAGGACGGAAACCCGATCGGGGGCCCGGCCCCGCGGGACCCAAGGGGTGGGCGCTCTCCACCCCGCCTTGTGCCGCTACTGGGGGAGGAGGAGAATGCCGAGGATGGGGTCCGTTGAGCGCTTACCGTGCGCCGAGCACCGTTCCTGGCGCCGGGGGAGATACGAAGTCATCAGGTCGTCCCAGGTGGGGCTCGCGGTCTTCATCCCCATTTTACAGATGAGGGAACTGAGGCGCAGAGAAGTGAAACGTTGGCATTTGTTCAGCGCTTACTCTGTGCCCGGCACCGTTCGAAGCGCCGGGGGGAGGTACGGGGCCATCCGGTTGTTCCCCGTGGGGGCCCAAGTCTCCGTCCCCATTTTACAGATGAGGGAAGTGAGGCTCAGAGAAGCGACTAGCCCACGGTCACTCGGCTGACGGGCGGCGGAGCCGGGATTAGAACCCACGACCTCCGACTCCCAAGCCCGGGCTCTCTCCGTTGAGCCACGCTGCCCGGGGCTTCCGGAAACCTGCCCGGCCCTGCCCGGGGCAGGCGGACCCGAGGGCTCGTCACCGGTGACGACGGTCCTCGTCGCGGCGTTGGTTAAGCGTTTGCCACGTGCCGGGCGCCGTGCTGAGCGCCGGGGTGGGCGCAAGCCGGTCGGGTTGGACGCAGCCCCCGTCCCACGTGGGGCTCCCGGTCCTCGTCCCCATCCGAAAGACGAGGGAACCGAGGCCCGGAGGAGTGCCGTGACTCGCCCAGGGTCACGCAGCGGTCAAGTGGCGGAGCGGAAAGTCGGACCCAGGCGGGAGACGCATTCCCTGCCCACGGCAAGCCGTCCGCCGCGGGGGATCCCGGGCAAGTCGCTCTGCTTCTCTGGACCTCGGTTCCCTCGCCTGTAAAACGGGGCCTTTGATGTGAGCCCCAGCTGGGACGAGGACCGCGTCCAACTCTATTTGCTCGTAGCCACCCCAGTGCTTCGTAGGGGGCCTGGCACATAGCAAGCGCTTAATGAACGCCGCAGTCGTCGTTACCGAGCGGCCCGAAGGCCGGGCCTCGTTTTAGTCTCCCCGGGATGCCGTGAGATCTGTCAGAGACGTCCAGGGCAGCCTCCCACCCCCCTCCCCGGGGCAACCCCTGCCCACCCCGACCTTGGCGTCGGGCGGTTCCGGGGCTCTTCGGCGGGGTCTGGCCCTGAGGCCGGAGAGGGGGGAGATGTTACCGACCGGTCCATTCCAAGCGCTTAGTCCAGTGCTCTGCACATGGTAAGCGCTCACTAAATACTATCGAATGAATGAATGTGCCGAGCCTCGCCCCCACCCTCCCCGGGTCTCCCCGCCCTCGCTGTTCCGGACGGGACCGCCCCCCCCCCCCCCCCCCCGCCCCACAGTGCTTATGTCCATAACTGCTATTTATTTATTTTTATGTTAATGTCTGTCTCCCCTGCCCCTCTGTCAGCTCGCTGTGGGCAAGGGAATGTGTCTGTTTATTGTTAATGACAATGATGTTGGTATTTGTTAAGGGCTTACTACGTGCCAAGCCCCGGGGTAGATATAAGGTGATCAGGTTGTCCCGCGTGAGGCTCACAGTCTTCACCCCCATTTTAAAGAGGTAACCGAGGCCCAGAGAAGCGAAGTGACTTGCCCAAGGTCACACAACCGACGAGTGGCGGATCCGGGATTAGAAGCCACGGCCTCTGACTCCCGAGACTGTGCTCTTTCCACGAAGCCACGCTGCTTGTTCCGTCGGACTCTCCCGAGCGCTCAGATGGAGCTCGGGCCCGGGGGTCGGAAGGTCACGGGTTCTAATCCCCGCCGCGCCCCACGTCTGCTCTGTGACCTCGACGGGGTCACTTCACTTCTCCGGGCCTCCGTTCTCTCCTCTGCAAAACGGGGATGGGGACCGCGAGGCCCACGTGGGACGGGGCCCGGGTCCATCCCGACGTGCTTGTATCCACCCCGGCGCTCAGTACGCCGCTGGGCCCACAGTAAGCGCGCTTCGCAAACACCACGGTTATTATGCTCACTGCTACCGAATACGATCGAATGATGCGGGGGGGCGGGGGCTTCCCCTCCCTCCGCGGCTCGGCGACCCGCGCGGTCCGCCGCTCCTTGGAAACGCAGGCCGACTTCCGGAAATGCCTTATTTTTTATTTGTCTGATACAAAAACAGAAGCATTCTCCTCTCCTCTCTCGAGA
Source organism: Ornithorhynchus anatinus (assembly GCF_004115215.2). Classification (NCBI taxonomy): domain Eukaryota; kingdom Metazoa; phylum Chordata; class Mammalia; order Monotremata; family Ornithorhynchidae; genus Ornithorhynchus; species Ornithorhynchus anatinus. Next base: position 180,724,950 of record NC_041728.1, on the reverse strand, counting down.
ACCCATGGCAAAAACGAACGGTCCCCCCCGCCCCCGCCACCCTCGACGAGGGGTCCGGGCCGGCCGAGACGGACGGGGCCGGGAGTTAAGACACTACTGGCAGAGTCACGTGGCCGACACGCGGCGGGCGGTGGAGGCGGCGGAGATCGACGGGGAGAGACGGGGCCTTCCCCGGCCGGGGGCGGGGGCGGGGGGGCGGGCGGACGGGACGGGACCTTTGGCTCAGCGGTGAGGGGAGGGGTGAGGACGGAGGGTCCGGCCGGGGTCGGAGGAGGCGCCTCCCGGGATCCCGCCCCCACGCGCTTCCCGGGACCGCCTCGTCGCCGCCCTCCCGGCGCGGGCGAGGCTGGGGCCAACCCGCGAGGCCGGCTACCCCGAGGACAGCCGGCTCAGAAGAGCCCCCGTGTTGGCAGCGGCGCGGTCCGAACGCCAACGGGGATCCCGTTCCCCTCCGCCGGGGTTGGCCGCCGGGCCCGGAGCGGCTCTCTTTCAGCCGGCCGGGGCCCGAAGGGGCCTCCGGGGCTCACGTCAACCGGGACCGCGCGCGCGCCTTTACGGCGACCTGAAGTCCCCGTCGGCCCGTCAGGGGGAACGTCTGGTGGTCGGTGGAGGGGCGGGCGACGGACCGTCCCCCGCCGGCGCAGTCGTAGAAATCTGACCCGGCCGGCTGAGACCGGTTCCGGTGCCGCCGCCGCCTCCTCCGGCCGCCCCCCGGACCAGGGTGGCGGGAGGGAGGGGAGGAGGTCCGGGGCGGAGGCGCGCCGGCTCCTGGCCGGCCGCCTCCGGCCTCCCCGTGGTGAGGAGGAGGCCGGGTCGGCTCTTCGCCGGGCCGCCGCGGCCCGCGGACCCCCGATCGGTCCGGGCCGGGCCCCCCGCCGCCGCGGGAGGAGCCGGGCGGCGGAGGGATCGAGGGAGGGACGGAGAACTATCTAGTCGGCGGGCGGACGGCCCGCGGAAGCTCGGTCCCGGGCGCCCGCCGTGCCCGGGGTCGCCGACCCGGAGGGACGGGGAGGGGAGCCGGACGGGGGAGGGGAGCGGGCGTGTGCTGGTGTCGCCCCCCGCCCGGCCTCCCCGGCCGGGGTCGGGGGGCAGCGCGGGCGACCCTCCCGGGAGGGCGGCCCGCCCCGCGGCCGGCCGGGGGGCCGAGCCGGGGGCTCCGGGGGTCGCCCGCCGGCGGGGCGGTCCGTGCGCGACGGGCGGGAGACCCGAGCCGCTTCCCCTGGCCGCCGCCCCGCGGCTCTCCCCGTCACTGAGGCGGGAGGGGGATGCCGCGGGGGTCCGTCACCTGCCCCTCCTGCAGGTTCTTCACCAGCTGGGCGAGCCAGCGCTTGGTGGTCGTGTCGTCCTTGAGCACCTGGGCGAAGGTGGTGTCCTTCAGCTGGTCGGGGAGGCACTGTCTGAGCGCCTCACGTGCCCTACATCAGGGAAGAGAGGCCGACCGGGGACGCCGACAGATAAACCCACCCTGGCCGAGGGCACGCGCCGGGGCGGGGGGCGGGGGCCGGGGCGGGGGGAGGCGACGACGACGACCCTGGCGTTCGTTAAGCGCTTACTAGGTGCCACGCTCCGTTCTAAGCGCTGGGGGGATACGAAGTGAACAGGCTGTCCCCCGTGGGGCTCCCGGTCCTCGCCCCCATTTTACAGACGAGGTCACCGAGGCCCAGAGGAGTGAAGTGACTCGCCCAAAGTCACTCAGCTGACAAGCGGCAGAGCCGGGATCTGAACCCACGACCTTCCGACTGCCAGGCCTGGGCTCCCGCCACCGGGCCACGCCGCCTCTCTAAGTTATTACGGTATTCGTTGAGCGCTCACTCTGTGCCGGGCACCGTACCGATCGTGGGGCGCACGCGCGCTCCTCCGGTGAAACGGGGTCTGGCCGACTCATCGACCGCCGCTGACGGTCTGCTGCGCGCGGAGCGCTGTACTGCACGCTCGGGAGAGTACGGTAGAGCAAGTGGACGTGATTCCTGCCCTCCGGGAGCTCCCGGTCAAGCGGATGCGCCTTCCGTCTGGGACGGGGGAGGAGGCCGAGGCGTCGGGGCGTTCGTTTCGTTCGTTGTTCTCCTCGTATCTACTGAGCGCTAACCGTGTGCCGAGCGCTGTACGGAGCGCTTGGGAGAGTACGCTTGAACAACGGACCCACTCCCTGCCCGCAGCGGGCTTCCGGTCTAGAGGTCGCGTCTGACCGTCGCGGGGATGCGTGGGGCCGGAGGCCAGGGTGTCTCCTCCCCGCTCAGTACGGCGCTCGGCCCGCGGGAAGCGCTCAGTAAATGCGAGCGGTGGGCCGAGGCTGCACGGCCTAGTGGGCGGAGCACAGGCCGGGAGTCAGGAGGACCTGAGTTCTAATCCCAGAAGCAGCGTGGGGTAGCGGACAGAGCACGAGCCCGGGAGTCAGAAGGTCGGGGGTTCTAATCCCGGCTCCGCCGCTTGTCTGCCGGGTGACCTTGGGCTAGTCACTTCATTTCTCCGTGCCTCAGGTCCCTCGTCTTACTGTACAATGGGGATGAAGGCGGTGAGCCCCCACGGGGGACGGGGACCGTGTCCAACCTGATTATCCTGAATCTACTCCGGTGCTTTGCACGGCGCTCGGCACAAAGACGGTGCTTAACAAGTACCACAATCTCCGGGCCTCGGTTCCCTCATCATCCGTAAAACGGGGATGGGGACGGTGAGCCCCCACGGGGGACGGGGACCGCGTCCAACTTGATTATCCTGTATCTACTCCGGTGCTCTGAACGGCGCTCGGCACACAGATGGTGCTTAAGTACCATAATCACTATTATTCTTCTTCTCTGTGCCTCAGTTCCCTCATCTGTAAAACGGGGATGAAGACGGTGAGCCCCCACGGGAGACGGGGACCGTGTCCACCCCGAATAGCCGGCATCCACCCCGGCGCTCAGTACAGTCAGTGCCTGGCCCCTAGCGAGCGCTTAACAGATACACCGACTAAAACAGCAGCGTGGCTCCGTGGCAAGAGCCCGGGCTGGGGAGTCGGAGGACCTGGGTTCTCGTCCCGGCTCCGCCCCTTGTCCGCTGTGCGACTTTGGGCCAGCCGCTTCACCTCTCCGGGCCTCAGTGACCTCATCCGGAAAAGGGGGATGAAGCCTGGGAGCCCCCCGGGGGACCACCTGCCGACCCCGGATCTCCCCGGCGCTTCGGGCGGCGCTCGGCACGTAGCGAGCGCTTACCGGATACCATCCCTATTATCGTCACGGGAGCGTCTGCAGGGAGCTGGGCCCCCCGGGTGGGTCGGGGGGAGGGGTCGGCTGTTCGGCGGGGGGCGGCGGGAGAGGGGCTGCCCATCCCCCTCCCCCCACCCCGGGGCCGGGGGTCCCGGCAGAGCGGGGGGGCGCTTACCTGGGGTTGTCGGAGAGGCGCAGGTAACAGCGGACCACGTGCTTGAGCAGGCGGGCGGACGGCTCCTTGGACAGCTGCAGGACCATCTTGCCCTGGCCCCGCGGGGAGGGAAGACCCGCTGGTTGGGGGCACGCAACGCCGCCGTCCCGCCGTCCTACCGCCCGCTCCCCGGCCCTCGGCGCGGTGCTCCGCACACGCTAAGCGCTCGGTAAGCACCGCTGGCTGACTGACGCGGTGCACTCCCCCAAACGCTCAGTATTCTGCCCGGCACGAGCTAAGTGCTCAATAAACCGGACTGACTGATGCGCTGCAATGATGACATCATAATGATGGCATTTGGTGAGCACCTACTAGCTGAGCGCTGTTCTAAGCGCTGGGGGAGACCACGAGGTCATCACTTTGAATCCCCATTTTGCAGGCGAGGTCACTGAGGCCCGGAGACGTGACTTGCCCGAGGTCACAAGGCAGGCAAGTGGCGGAGGCGGGATCACCGCGTCCTCTGACTCCCGAGCCCGGGCTCTTTCCACTGAGCCATGCCGCTGCAGTGTACTCTCCCGAACGCTCAGTACAGTGCTCTGCACGCTCCGAGTGCTCAATAAGTATCACCGACTCACGCACCGTGCTCTCCCAAATGCTTAGGACAGTGCTCTGCACACACTAAGCACTCAATACGACTGACTGACTGGTGCACTGTCCTCTCCCCTGCGCTCGGTACAGTGCTCCGCAGGCACGAAGCCCTCAATAAATACGACTGACTGACGCGGTGTCCTCTCCCAAGCGTTTACTACAGTGCTGTGCACACGGTAAGTGCTCAATAAATAGGATCGACCGAGTGATTGATGTATTGTGCTCTTGCAAGTGCTCAGTACGGTGCTCTGCACACAGTAAGTGCTCAATAGATATGACCGACTGGCTACATGGCCGCGCGTGCAGCAGCCAGCACAACGTGCAGCACCCATCCCACCCCCACCCCCGGTCTTCTGGCCAACGGGGGTCCGGGGGGGGGGGCATGGCCTAGTGGAAAGAGCCCGGGCCCGGGAATCAGCAGGTCACGGGTTCTAATCCCGCCTCCGCCGGGCCCCGGTTTCCTCGTCCGTCAAATGGGGATGAAGACGTGGGACCGGGACCGGGTCCGGCCCGATGATCTCGTCTCCACCCCAGCGCTTAGAACAGTGCCCGCCCCACAGTAAGCGCTTAACCGATACCACAATCGCTGTTATTACGAACGGGCACAGCTGGGAAGCCACAGTACTCGGCCCAGCGCTCCGCCCAGCGAAGGCGCTCAGTAATGCCGTCGATTCGGTCGTCGGTTGGGCCGGAGCCCCGGGGGGCGGGGGGGGGGGGGGCGGGGCGGGCCCCGGCTCTCACCAGAATCATCGCCACGTGGGAAAAGCGCTCGTACGTCTGACAGATGTAGGCCAAGCCGGTGTCGTCCAGGAGGATCTTCTGAAGGATGAACGTTGCCACCTGGGTCCAAACCGGGGAGGGCAAGGGGGAGCGGGGGGAGGCGAAAGGTGGGGGGGAGGGGTCAGCGGCCGTGGCCCCCGCCGCCCCGGGGACATCAGCTCGTTGTGGGCAGGGAACGTGTCTGGCTGATCGTTCTGTCGTCCTCTCCCAGGCGTGGGAGTGACCTCCTCACTGGGCCTCCATCTCGCCCGTCCCGCCGCCGACCCCTGGCCCGCGTCCGGCCACCGGCCTCCGAAGGCCCTCCCTCCTCTAATCCCACAGATGATGACCCTCCTCCTCTTTCGAAGCCCTCCTGAGGGCCCACCTCCTCCCAAAAGCCTTCCCTAAGCCCCCGCTTTTCCTCATCTCCCACTCCCTTTTGCGTCGCCCTGACTCGTTCCCCTTCTTCATCCTCCCCTCCCCGCCCCACACCGCTTAGGTCCCTCTCCCTCATTTCTTTCTTTCTGTTCATCATGTCTGCGTCCTCCTCTGGACAGTCAGCTCGCTGTGGGCAGGGAGTGCGTCGGTTTGATCGTTCCATCGCCCTCTCCCAAACCCTTTAGTGACCTCCTCGCTGGGCCTCCATCTCGTCTATCTCACCGCCGACCCCTGGCCCCCGTCCCGCCTCTGGCCTGGAAGGCCCTCCCTCCTCACATCCCGCGGACAATGACCCTCCCCCTTTCAAAGCCTTTCTGAAGGCCCACCTCCTCCCAGAGGCCTTCCCAGACTTAAGCCCCCACTTTTCCTCATCTCCCCCGCCCCCCCCCGCGGCACCCTGACTGGCTCCCTTCGCTCTTCTCCCTCTCCCGGCCCCACACCACTTAGGTCCACGTCCACGATTCATTTATATCTATTCACGCCCGCCTTCCTCTCTGGACCGCCGGCTCGCTGTGGGCAGGGAATGCGTCAGTTTATAACTGTACTGTCCTCTCCCAAGCGCTTAGTACGGTGCTCTGTACACAGTAAGTGCTCCATCCGGACAAGTGAGTGGACGAATGCTTCGCACAAAAGTAAGCGCTCAATAAATGCGACCGAATGAATGAAGGAACGGATCCCGGGCCGAGCACTAACTGGGATTTTCCCAGCAACGCCCTGGGGTGGGATGGGCTAAGACATTCATTCATTCAATCGCATTTACTGAGCGCTTACTGTGTGCCGCGCGCTGTACTGAGCGCTTGGGAGAGTACGGTACAATAAACAGACTCGCTCCCCGCCCACGGTGAGATGACAGCTCCCTCCCCCACCTTCCCAAGGTCTTCTTTCTGGCGGTCAGGAACGCCGAGCCCCCCGCCTTTCGGGAAGATCCCACGTGGCTGGGGGAACGGGGAAAAGCTAGCCACAGGGGCGGGGGGGGGTGGTCCGTTCCCAGGTGGCGGCCTGGGCCCCCGCCCGGGGCGGGCAGAGAGACGGCGCCCGGCGGTCGGGGGTGGAGGCCGGCGGCCCCCGGCGGCACTTACCGTCTTGGACAGTTCGCTCCCGGACTCCATGATGCGTAGACACAGGGGGATGATCTCCGTGGTCAGGAGGAAGTTGATGACCTCCTGTTCGTCCGTCTTCACCAGGGCGCCTGAGAACGCCGCGGCCGACGGAGGGCACTTTACCCGCTCCTCGAGCACCTCCGGCGGTTTGCCCATCCGCCTCCAACCAAGACCCCTCACCATCCCCGTTGATGACTCGGTTAAGGAGTCGGCCGCCCTTCTGACCTGCCTGCCTCTCGTCCCTCCCCACTCCAGTCCGCACTTCACTCTGCCGCCCGGATCGTTTTTCTTCAAAAACGTCGAGGCCGTGTTTCCCCTCTCCTCCAGACCCTCCGGGGGTTGTCCGTGCCCCTCCGCGTCTAACGGAAACCCCTGACCGTCGGCTTTAAAGCCCTTCATCGGCTGGCCGCCGCCTACCTCCCCTGGCCGCTCTCCCAAATCAACCCTATTTTGCTCCTCTCACGCCAACCTTCTCCCCGGGCCTCCATCTCTCCTGTCTCGCTGCCAACCTCTCACCCACGTCCCGCCTCTGGCCTGGAACGACCTCCCTCTTCGTTTTCCACAGTGACTCTCTCCCCCTCTCAAGCCTTTGCACGTCGGGGAGCGGTCCCGCGGGCCCGTCTCGGGGCCGAGGGGGTTGGACCGCAGGAGCCGACGAGAGGGCCAACGGGCCCGGAGCCGGATCGCTCGCCAAAGTCTCTCGGGCAGCTCGGTGCCGGGCTGCCGCGGCTCCGGCCCCGTCACTTCTCCAGACTGCTCTGCGGGGGGGGGGGGGGGGGCCCGGCGAGCCGAGGCAACGCGGCGTTGCCCCTGCCCGGGCAAAGAGGCCGGGGGCGGTCGGGCCCGGGTCCTTCCTTCGTCGGAGACCGGGGCCTAGGGGTTCCGCTCGCTCACATCCCCACTGCCCCTAGAAATCCCGGGCGGGAGTTGAGCCGGGGCCCTCAGAGACAGAAGCCTGGGCCGGCCAGACGCCCTGTCAGGGGCTCCACACCGCGGGACGTCCGAAGGGGTCCCTGAGGGCCGGAGGGGACGGGCGGGCGACAGCACTCAAAGCCAAAGAGCCCGCCGTTTCTTCCCGAGGGAGGCGGGGATGCTTAAATCCCGGCAGAGGGGCGTGAGGGCCGGGAAGGAGGGAGCTGGTCCGGCGAGCGGGTCTGAGCGGGGGCGTCTAAGCCGCGCGTCCCTTCCCACCAGAGGCGAGGCGGCGAAGGCCGCTGCGGGCCGGAACGGCCACGATGGGTCGTCGGAGACGCCCCGGAAGCAAAGCCGGCCAGCCTCGACGGCGTGGGATGCCGGGGAAGGTGGGCGGGTCTGACCGTGGGCGTCTAGGCCGCGCGTCTTCGTCCGCCCGACCGTGAGGCGGCGAAGACCGCTGCAGGCCGCGGGCGGCCACGAAGGGTTGTCAGAAACACCTCGGGCCTCGGAAACGGAGCCGGCCGGCCCCCAGGGCTTCGGGGAGGCGGGGAAGGCTCCCGCCGGGGTGAGGCAGTGAAGGATCCGTGCGGGCCGGGGGCGGCCATAACGGGTCGTTAGAAAAGCCTCAGGGCCCGGAAGGGGCATCCCGGAGGGGTCGTTAGAAACCCCTCAAAGCCTCGGAAGCGGAGCCCGCGGGCCTCTACGGCTTAGCCGGGGCGGGGCCCGGCGGGCGGGTACGACGGTGGGGATTTAAGGCTGAGCGGCTTCACCCACCAGGCACGAGAAGGCCGGGGGAGGCCCGGGGGAGGCCGCAGCGGGTCGTTAGAAAGGCCTCGGGCCCCAGAAGCGGAGTCGCCGGCCCCGGCGGCTCAGCCCCTGCGGCTCCAGGCTCGTCTGCGGCCAAGACCGAACCCTCACCACCTGAGGCGTGACGAGGGCAGGGTGGCCTCGTGGAGAAAGCCCGGGACTGGGAGCCAGAGGACCCGGGTTCTAATCCCAGCTTCGCCACTTGTCTACTGCGTGACCTCGTTAAGTCACTTCACCGCGCCTCAGTTCCCTCATCTGTAAAATGGGGATTTAAGAGGGTGAGCCCCACGTGGGATCGGGACCAACCCGACTCGCTTCTCTCTCCCCCCAGGGCCTAGTACAAGTCGTGGCGCGCCGTGAGCGCCAAATCTGATTAAAAACACCAGCCTCCAGGTTTCGGCTCCCAGGCCGATCTGGGATTAGCCGAGACGCCCGACCCGGCCGCACCCGGACGCCGAGATGGGGAGGAGCCCCCCGATGCGGCCGAGCCCCCGGAGTCCCTGAAGCCGCCCCCTCCTCCCCAACTGGAAGCCGGAGCCCGAACGGCCCGGCCTCGATTCCTCCAAGATTAGAGCCCGGGGGCAAACCCCCCCAGGGGCTTCCCCCGCCCCCCACAGGAGACCCCGATCCAGGCCGGGGATGCGCCACGTGGCTGCCGTGCAGAGAGAACGGGGCCACTCAGGGGGCAGCTCCCAAATCCTCGGCATTCTGGCCTGACGGCTCGGTGGAAGGAATGAGGGAGAGGGCGGGAGGGAAAGAAGAGAAAGAGAAAGATCAAAAAAAGAGAGGGACAGGGAGAAAGGGAGAGCTAGACAAAGGGGGGGGAGAGAGAAAGAAGAGAACGAGAGATAGAAAGAAAAAGGGAGAGAAAGGGAAAGAGAGGGATAGGGAAAGAGGAGAGATAGAAAGAGGGAGAGAAGAGAAAGAGATGGAAAGAGAAAGAAAGAAGGAGAGAGATAGAAAGAGAGAGGGGGAGAGCTAGAAAGGGAAAGACAGAGAGAGAGAGAGGAAAAAGAGAAAGAGAGAAAAGCAGACAGTCCCTGCTGAGAGCCGCCCTTTGCTCCCCTCAAAAAGAGATCTGGGACTTGGCTTTGATCCCCGGCAACCGGTTACGGGGCGACCGGGCCCTCTCCCCGAAGGCCGCCGCGGCCCGCCCGCCCGCCCTCCTGACCCCGAGACGGGGGCGGCGGGGGGGGGTCTGCCGACCAACCCCCCCGCCACCGCCCCGCGGTCCTCGCCCGGGGGACGGGGGGAGGGGGCCGCGCAGCGGGGCGTGGAGGGAGGGGGCCGGGAGAGGGCGGCCAGGCGGCAGGGCGGCCCCGGGACGGACCGGCGCAAGGCTGGGCGGCTCGGGCCCCCGCCGCGCCCGCCACTTACCGATGACCCCGAGGCTGGTGAGGCGCAGGTACTCGAAAGGACGGGTCTTGCTGACGGTGTGCAAGAAGGGGTAGAGGAAGAGGGGGATGTGGGCGGCGAGGAACGCAGACCTGGCCGAGAGAACGGGACCCCGTCACCGCCGCCCGTCCCGCCCTCGGCCCCCCGACGCGCCGACCCGGCCCCCCAAGCCTCTCCTCTCCACCCGCGGCTGGGGGGGGGGGGGGATCCACCTGGCCCAGCTGGTCGGCTCCCTGTGGGCGGGGGATGGGTCCGTTTACTGTTCTCCCGGACTCTCCCAGGCGCTTGGGACGGTGCTCCGCGCACAGTGAGCGTTCGATAAGTACGGCCGAACGGACCCCCCGGAGAGCCACCGGCGTTCCCGCTCTCCCCAAAGGCCGCTCGGGAAATGCGGAGACGGTTCCACGCCCCGTCCGTCCTCCGGACCCCCGAGTTGGGGAGGGCGGGAAGATGGGGCCGGGGCCGGGGCCGGGGGGGGGGGGGGCGGCGTCAATGCCGCACACTACAGAGAAGCGGCGTGGTCTAGTGGCTACAGCCAGAGGAGTCAGAAGGGACCTGGGTTCTGATCCCGGCTCCGCCGCTTGCCTGCTGGGTGACCAGGGACAAGTCTCTTCACTTCTCTGGGCCTCAGTTCCCTCATCGGGAAAATGGGGTCGAAGACGGCGAGCCCCAGTGGAAAGAGCCTGGGCTTCGGAGTCAGAGGTCACGGGTTCGACTCCCGGCTCTGCCACTCGTCAGCCGTGTGACCGTGGGCGAGTCGCGTCACTTCTCTGGGCCTCAGTTCCCTCATCTGGAAAATGGGGATTAACGGTGAGCCTCCCGTGGGCCGACCCGATGACCCCGTATCTCCCCCGGCGCTTAGAACGGTGCCCTGCACCTAGTAAGCGCTTAACAGATACCGACATTATCGGGGACTGCGTCCAACCCGACACCCCAGTGTTTAGGACGGTGCCGGGCACGCAGTCGGCACTTGATAAATACCGCTGTTACTATCATCTGGCGCTCGGTAGTGGATCGAGATCTCGGGAGAGTCCGGTACGAGAATAAACACGGTCCCCGCCCACGACGAGCCTACTTACTGAGCGCCGACTGTGCGCGGAGCACCGGGCCAAGCGCTCGGGAGAGGACGACAGGCCAACAAACGTACATAAGAACGGAGTGGCGGAGTTGGCAGACGCGGGCCCGGCTCCGGGAAGCGGCTTGGCCACGAGGAGCCGCGTGGCTCCGCGGCAGGAGCCCGGGCTCGGGAGTCACAGGACTTGGGTTCTAATCCCGGCCCCGCCGCTAATCAGCCGGGCGACTCTGGACGAGTCACGTCACTTCTCCGTGCCTCGGTCCCCTCATCTGCCCGGCGATTCCCAGGCCCATGCTCTCTTCACCACCGTGTTGCCCTTCCTCTCCTCTTCTCCTACTTACTGAGGGCTCACTGTGCATAGAGCACTGTACCCAACGCCTCAGTCGCGCTTCTTCTGAGTTCCGCACTCGTGGCCGGGGACTCGGAAGCCGGAGGCCACATCTTCAACTCTAACACGGGGAGTCGATCCTCCTCCCTCCGATTTAAACCGTGAGCCCCACGTGGGACGACCCGATCGCACCCCAGCGCTTAGAACCCGGCACGTACCGGGCACTTGATTATTATCGTCGTTACTCCCAGGGAGCCCGGAAGTCGCCGGCTCCTTCCGAAGCGAGCCGGCCCGCGCCGACCACCGGGCTTACCTGGTTTCCGGGTGGGAGGCGACACACTGCAGCAGGGCCAAGGCATTGCACACGCGGTTGGACTGGTGAGCTGTCAGCGTCGGCGGGTTGATGGAGGGGTAGATATTTACAATCTCCTGCATCCGACCGACAGTGGGATTCGTTAGCGACCGTAATCCGAATGAGATCCGCCGCTCCTTTATTCGGATTAGCTTCCGTCTCCCCCTCCGTCGCACCGCACCCGGGCTCCGGCCGAGCAATAATCATAATAGTTACGGCATTTGCGTCGCACTGTACGTGCGCGGCGGGACGACGAGGGTGATCACTTACTTACTACGTAGTAAGTCAAGCACTTACTACGGGCCAGGCACTGCGTTCTAAGCGCCGGGGTGGGTACGAGGTAATCGGGTTGGACACGGTCCCTGTCCCACCTGGGGGGTCACGGTCTTCACCCCCGTTTTGCAGATGGGGGAACTGAGGCACGGGGAAGGTAAGCGACTTGCCCGAGGTCGCCCAGCAGACGGCATTAGAAGCCATGACCTCCCGACCCCCGGGCCTGGGTTCCACCCGTTAGGCCAGGCTGCTTCTCTAATATATGGGGAAGCAGCGTGGCTCAGTGGAAAGAGCCTGGGCTTCGGAGTCAGGGGTCATGGGTTCGACTCCCGGCTCTGCCACCCGTCAGCCGTGTGACCGTGGGCGAGTCGCTTCGCTTCTCTGTGCCTCGGTGACCTCGTCTGGAAAATGGGGATTAACCGTGAGCCTCCCGCGGGACGACCCGATGACCCTGTATCTCCCTCGGCGCTCAGAACGGTGCCCGGCACATAGTAAGCGCTTAACAAACACCAACTGTGTTGTCTCGAACTTTCCCAAGTGCTTGGGTCAGCCATCCAATCATTCAGTGGAATTTACTATGCGCTTACTGGGTGCAGAGCACTGGACTAAGCGCCCGGGAGAAGACGACGATAAAGAGTGACGATCCCTGGACACGACGAGCTCACGGTCTAGAGGACGGGAACAGGGTCTTCCGGCGGCACGGCGTGGTGAGAAGCGGCGCGGGGGATAGAGCCCGGGGCTGGGAATCACAAGGTCGTGGGTTCTAATCCCAGCTCCGCCACTTGTCTGCTGGGTGACCGTGGGCACGTCACTTCACTTTCCGGTGCCTCAGTTCCCTCATCCGGAAAATGGTGCTGGAGACCGGGAGCCCCACGTGGGACAGGGACTGTGTCCGACCCGATCAACCTGCACCCACCCCGGCGCTCAGCACAGGGCCTGGCACGCAGTAGGTATTTAACCAATACCCGAAATCATTAAGCTCGTTGCGGGGAGGGGATGTCTGTTTATTCCCCGATCAGAACGTGAGCCCGTCAGGCGGCGGGCACCGTCTCTATCTGTCGCCGACTTGTTCATTCCAAGCGCTTAGTCCGGTGCTCTGCACGTAGTAAGCGCTCGATAAATACTATTGAATGAATTGTTCTGTTGTATTCTCCCAAGCGCTCAGTACGGTGCTCTGCACACAGCGAGTGCTCAATAAATACGATCGAATAAATGAATACTGCTGAATGAATGATAAGCAGTGTGGCCTAGTGGATAAAGCCCGGGCCTGGGAGTTAGAAGGTCATGGGTTCTAATCCCGGCTCTACCAGCTGTCTGCTGTGTGACCTTGGGCAAGTCACTTCACTTCTCTGGGCCTCACCTTCCTCTTCTGTCAGACGGGGTTTAGATCCTATCCCCTCCTCCTTGGATGACTGTGAGCCCCCCGTGGGACAGGGACTGGGTCCAACCTAATCAACTTATCCCGGCGAGTTCCGGACGAAACAACCGACCGATGCGATTTGTTCATCTGATGGTATCTGTTAAGCGCTCACCTTGTGCCAGGCACTGAACTAAGCGCTGGGGTGGACACGAGATAACCAGTTTGGACACGGTCTCCGTCCCACATGGAGCCCACAGTCTTAATCCCCGTTCTACGCATGAGGGAACTGAGGCCCGGAGAAAAATAATAATACTGCGGTGGTATTTGGTAAGCGCTTACTATGCGCCGGGCACTGTACCAAGCGCCGGGGTGGATACGAGATAACCGGTTTGGACACGGTCTCTGTCTCACAAGGGGCCCACGGTCTTAATCTCCATTTTACACATGAGGGAACTGAGGCCCGGAGAAAAAAAATAATAGCGCGGTGGTATTTGGTAAGCGCTTACTATGCGCCGGGCACTGTGATAAGCACTGGGGAGGATACTATGGGGAGCCCACGACAAGCTGCCTCTCTCAGTGACTGTCTGTGAACCCGCCAACGTCAAGAAGGGAGAGACTGTGCCGAGGCGCTGAGGGGCTCGACCCGAGGACAGGCGACCGGCGGCCCGTGGGGACGGGGCGCGGAGGGAGGCGGGGTTTCCTCTCCCCGCTCAACCCGTTACCGGGCCCGGACCCCTCGACGACTGGCACGCGCAGCCCCGGCTGCCACACCTAAGGCGGGTAGAAGGCGGTCGCTTTGAATCGCAGAGGGGGCACGTAGAAGCGGCGAGCGGCGGGGCACCCGGAGGCACAGAGAGGGCACGGAGACAGGGGCACGCAGAGAAGCGGCACAGAATAGGGCACGGAGACAGGGGCATGCAGAGAAGAGGGCACGTAGGCAGAGGCACGAAGAGAAGCGGCACAGAGAGGGCCCGCAGACAGGGGCATGCAGAGAAGCGGCAGAGAAGAGGGCACGTCGGCAGAGGCATGAAGAGAAGCGGCACAGAGAGGGCCCGCAGACAGGGGAATGAAGAGAAGCGGCGCAGAAAAGGGCACACAGAGGCATGAAGAGAAGTGGCACAGAGAGGGCAGGCAGGCGGGGCACGCAGAGAAGCGGCACAGAGAGGGCACGCAGACGGGGCACGCAGAGAAGCGGCACAGAGAGGGCACGCAGACGGGGCACGCAGAGAAGCGGCACAGAAAAGGGCACGGAGACAGAGGCACGAAGAGAAGCGGCACAGAAAAGGGCACGTCGGCAGAGGCACGAAGAGAAGCGGCACAGAGAGGGCACGCAGACGGGGCATGCAGAGAAGCGGCACAGAAGAGGGCACGTAGGCAGAGGCGTGCAGAGAAGCGGCACAGAAGAGGGCGCGGAGACAGAGGCACGAAGAGAAGCGGCACAGAGAGGGCACGGAGATGGGGCCCGCAGACAGGGGCGTGCGGAGAAGCGGCACAGAGAGGGCCCGCAGACAGGGGCGTGCGGAGAAGCGGCAAAGAGAGGGCCCGCAGACAGAGGCCCGCAGAGAAGCGGCACAGAAAAGGGCACGTAGACAGGGGCACGAAGAGAAGCCACACAGAGAGGGCACGCAGACGGGGCACGCAGAGAAGCGGCACAGAAGAGGGCACGCAGACAGAGGCACGAAGAGAAGCTACACAGAGAGGGCCCGCAGACGGGGCACGCAGAGAAGCGGCACAGAAGAAGGCACGTAGGCAGAGGCACGAAGAGAAGCGGCACAGAGAGGGCACGCAGGCGGGGCACGCAGAGAAGCGGCACAGAAGAAGGCACGTAGGCAGAGGCACGAAGAGAAGCCGCACAGAGAGGGCACGCAGACGGGGCACGCAGCGAAGCGGCACAGAAGAGGGCACGTAGGCAGAGGCACGAAGAGAAGCCGCACAGAGAGGGCACGCAGACGGGGCACGCAGAGAAGCGGCACAGAAGAGGGCAGGGAGACGGAGGCACGGAGAGGGCCCGCAGACAGGGGCACGCAGAGAGGGGCCGCAGAGGCCCGCGGGGAAGCGGCAGAGGAGAGGGCCCGCAGACAGAGGCCCGCGGAGAAGCGACCCAGAGGCCCGCCGAGACGCGGCGGGAGAGCCGCGGCGGTCGGAAGCGGCGAGGAGCAGCCCGGGCCCGACGGGCCCCCCCCGCCCGCAGACCGGCATCGGACCCTCGGCGGAGCGGAGCGGGGGAGAGCGTGGGTACGTGTCACCCGCCGGCACGTCGGGAAAACCGAGTCAAAAACCCTCCCCGGTAACCTCGGCGAGCGGAGGCGTGGGGTGAAATCCTGCCACGTGCCCCCGAGGGTCCCCCGGCCCGGGCGGGTCGGGGTTGGGGGTCGGTGGGAGCCGGGGGGGGGGGCGGCTCGCCACGGACACGAGCGGATCAGGTTGGACGGAGTCCCCGTCCCGCACGGGGCTCGATCCTCAGTTGACAGATGAGAAAACCGAGGCCTGAGAAACCAAGGGACTTTCCCAAGGTGACGCAGTAGACGGGAGGCCGAGCCGGGATCGGAACCCACGACCTCGTGACTCCCGATCTCCCTCCCCGTTCTCCGGAGCAGGGAACTGAGGCCCGGAGAAGCGAAGTGACTCGCCCACGGTCCCTCGGCAGTCAGGCGGCAGAGCCGGGGTCAGAGTCCAGGCTCTTCTGACTCCCAGGCCTGGGCTCTAACCACCCGGCCACGCCGCTTCTGGGCGGAGCCCCGCACTCGCCACCCCGGCAACAGATATCCCGGGTTGCTCCCGCGGAGGCGGGCGGGGCTGGTGGAGGAGCACGGCCTAGTGGCTAGAGCCCGGGCCCGGGAGTCAGAAGGTCATGGGTTCTAATCCCCGCTCCGTCGCTTATCGGCCGTGTGACTTTGGGCAAGTCACTTCACTTCTCCGGGCCCCGGTGGCCTCATCTGGAAAATGGGGACGAATAACGACAACAACGTCGGTATCTCGGAAGCGCTTACTAGGTGCAGAACACCGTTCTAAGCGTTGGGGGAGATACGGGGTCATCGGGTCGTCCCACGGGAGGCTCAGTCTTCATCCCCATTTTCCAGATGAGGTCACTGAGGCCCAGAGAAGGGAAGTGACTCGCCCACGGCTGACGGGCGGCGGAGCCGGGATTCGAACCCGTACCGTCTGACTCCCGAGCCCGGGCCTCTTTCCACCGAGCCACGCTGAGCGCCACGTGGGACAACCCGATGACCGCGGACCTCCCCCAGCGCTCACAACGGCGAAGCAGCACGCAGCGTGGCACAGTGGAAAGAGCGTGGGCTTTGGAGTCCGAGATCACGGGTTCGAATCCCGGCTCCGCCACTTGTCAGCCGGGTGACTCTGGGCGAGTCACTTCACTTCTCGGGGCCTCGGTTCCCTCACCTGGAAAACGGGGATGAAGACCGTGAGCCCCACGTGGGACGACCCGATTCCCCTGCGTCTGCCCCAGCGCCCGGAACGCCGCTCGGCACGTAGTAAGCGCTCGACAAATGCCGGCGTCGCTATCATTGACAGCGTTCGGCACGTAGCGAGCGGAGGCGGCGCGGCTCGGTGGAAAGAGCCCGGGCTTGGAGGTCGGAGGTCACGGGTTCGGATTCCGGCTCCGCCACCCGTCGGGCTGTGCGACCTCGGCCGAGTCACTTCGCTTCTCCGGGCCTCGGTCCCCTCACCTGTCAAAGAAGACCGCGAGCCTCCCGTGGGCCAACCCGATGACCCCGTACCTCCCCCGGCGCTCGGCACGTAGCGGGCGCTTACCGAATACCGACGTTATCGGCACCGTTCACCAACCCCCGCCGCGGTCGCGACGACGGGGGAGGAAGGGGTCCCCCGCGCCGGGGGTCCGGGGGGGGGGGTCCCCGCCCCTTGCCTCACCTGCAGGAGCGCGGCGATGGTTCCGAACGAGTGCCACAGCATGGGAGCCAGGTCGGGGACGGACTCGCGCTTCTTACTGAGCTCCAGCAGGGCGTTCTCCCGGGTCTCGGGGCTCGACAGCTCGTTGATCCACTGATAGATCTTCTCCCGATCCACCTGGGCCAGCGCCGTGGGGACGGGCTGTACGGGGAGGGAGGGAAGGAGGACACCTGAGCGGCCCCGGCGCTTCCCCCGCGCCGCGCCCGACGCTAGGGCGAGGCCGGCGAGCAGGCGCCTTCCCCTGCCCACGACGAAGCGACGGACCAGAGGGGGTGACGGGCGGGGAGTCCGTCTCCCCCGATCAGACCGGGAGCCCGTCGGAGGGCAGGGACCGTCTCTGTCTGTTGCCGATCTGTCCATTCCCAGCGCTTAGAACGGCGCTCTGCGCATCGTAAGCGCTTAACAAACACCGACGTTATTATTATTACGATGGAGGGCCAGGGAGGGTCTGGCGAGAGGAGGGAGAGCTGGGGCCACGGGAACGGGCCGGGAAGGGGATGGAAAGGCAGCATGGCGCAGTGGACAGAGCCCGGGCCCGCGAGTCACAAGGACCTGGGTTCTAATCTGGGCTCCGCCATTTGTCTGCTGTGTGACCTTGGGCAAATCACCTCACTGGGCCTCAGTTACCTCATCTGCAAAATGGGGACGGAGACTGCGAGTCCCATGTGGGACAGGGACCGTGTCCAGCCCGATCTGCTTGTATCTACCCTAGAGCTTATCAGTACGGGCTTGGCACACAGTCGGCACTTAATAAATACCTTTATTATTATGATTACGGACCCTCGGGGCCACGGGAAGCGGGGACGGTCTGGGGGGGAGAGGACGGGGGTCCAGGAATGGTCCTGGGGGAGGATGGAGAGCTGGGGCCGGGGATGGTCTGGGGAGAGGACGACGATGATGATAATAACGACGGGACTCGTTAAGCGCTCGCTACGGGCCAGACGCCGCTCTCAGCACCGGGGTAGATCATCGGGTTGTCCCCCGTGGGGCTCAGAGTCTCCACCCCCCTTCTGCAGACGAAGCGACCGAGGCCCAGAGAAGTCGAGCGGCTGGCCCCAAGGTCACAGGGCAGACAAGTGGCGGCGCGGGGATCAGGACCCACGTCTTGGATCGGACCTACGGAGGGCGGGGGACGGCCCGGGGAGAGGACGGAGGTCAGCGTCCGGGAACGGCCCGGGGAGAGGACGGAGGCCGAGAGCCCGTCGTCGGGCAGGGACGGTCTCTCTCTCTCTCTCTCTCTCTGTTGCCGAACTGTCCGTTCCAAGCGCTCGGTCCGGCGCTCTGCGCACAGCGAGCGCTCAAGAAATACGACCGAGTGTCAAGAGCTGAGTCCGCAGGGGCCGCAGAGGGACCGGGGAGAGGACACCGATGCCTATTTATTCGTTCGGCCGTCCATCTCCCCCCAGCCCCCCGTAGACCGCGAGCCCGGCGTGGGCAGGGATCGTCTCTCTTTACCGCTAAACTGGACTTTCCGAGAGCGGACCCCAGTGCTCTGCAGACGGCGAGCGCTCAGTACGTACGGCCGGACGAAGGGACGAACGGACAGAGGGCCACGGGGGCCAGGGATGGGCCGGGGAGAGGCCGCCGCCGCCGCCTCTCTACCTGTTCGGCGCCGGGGACCGCGCGCCGGCCGTGGGCGGGGGAATCGACCCTTTTCGGGGCCGAATCGGGCTTTCCGAGCGCTCAGTCCGGGGCTCCGCACAGGGTCGGCGCTCGATAGATACGACTGAACGAATGCACGGGCCTCTCCGAGCGCTCAGTCCGGCGCTCCGCACAGGGTAAACGCTCGACAGAGACGGCCGAAGGCACGGGACTCTCCGAGCGCTTAGTCCGGCGCTCCGCAGAGAGTCGGCCCTCGATAAATACGACTGAATGAATGAATGGGACTTTCCGACCGCTTACTAGAGTGGCCTGCACAGAGTAAGCGCTCGATCCGTACGACTGAATGAATAAACGAGTGAAAGGAGGAAAGGACAGAGGGCCAAGAGGGCCAGGGATGGGCCAGGGATGGGCCAGGGATGGGCCAGGGGTGGGCCAGGGAGAGGGTGACGCTGCCTCTTTACTTTTTCGGCTGTCCATCCCCCCCCCAGAGTCTGCCGTGGTTGGGGTTCGACTCTTTTTAGTGCCCAGTTGGGCTTTCCAAGCGCTTAGTCCAGTGCTCCGCACAGTCGGCGCTCTAGAAGTACCACTGAACGAATGAATCAGACTTTCCAAGCGCCTACGACACTGCTTGGCGGAGTATGAATGAGTGGGGCTTTCCAAGCGTTTACTACACTGCTCGGGCAGAGTCAGCGCTCGATAAATACGACTGAATGAATGAATGAATGGGACTCTCCGGGCGCTTAGTCCAGTGTTCTGCCCAGAGCGCTCAGTCAATACAACAGAAGGAGTGAATGGGGCTTTCCAAGCGCTCAGTCCAGTGCTCTGCACACAGCGCTCAATCAATTCAATTGAATGAATGAATCGGGCTTTCCAAGCGCTCAGTCCAGGGCTCTGCAGAGAGTCAGGGCTCGATAAAGACGACCGAACGAACGCACGGGCCTTTCCGAGCGCTGAGCTCAGTGCTCTGCACAGAGTCAGAGCTCGATAAAGACGATCGAACGAACGCACGGGCCTTTCCGAGCGCTGAGCTCCGTGCTCTGCACGGAGCGCTCAATACGGTTGAATGCACGGGGCTTTCCAAGCGCTTAGTCCAGCGCTCTGCACAGAGTGAGCGTTGAGGCCATACGATTGGATGGGCGAATGTCTGTCTGTC
This sequence comes from Ornithorhynchus anatinus, assembly GCF_004115215.2. Taxonomy (NCBI): domain Eukaryota; kingdom Metazoa; phylum Chordata; class Mammalia; order Monotremata; family Ornithorhynchidae; genus Ornithorhynchus; species Ornithorhynchus anatinus. The sequence continues at coordinate 180,705,482 of NC_041728.1, read as the reverse complement.
TGCCTGCCCGTCGGGAGGGAGGGAGGGAGCGCCACGAGGTGCAGGGAGGGTCCCGGAGGGGGAGGGCCGAGGGCTGGGCCGGGAAGGCCCGGGGGTCCCGGGGCCGCCACTCACCGCCGCCGTCGCCAGGCTGTGCATGATGGAGGAGGAGGAGGAGGAGGAAGAGGAGGAGGAGGAGGAAGAGGAGGATGCTCCAGTCCAGGCCCAGGCCCAGGCCCGGGCCGCCGCCCGCAGCAAGGCCGGCTCAGGCCCGCCGCCGCCGCCGCCTCCGGGCCGCCGCCGCCGCCTCCGCCGCCATCCGCCCCCTCCCCTCCCCTCCCCCCCGACCTCTGCCCTCTGCCCTCTGCCCTCCGGCCCCCAACCGGCCCAACGGCGGCGCCCGGGCGGGCCCAGAGGATGGCGGGAAAAACCGCCGGGAGCCCAGGCCGCCGGGGGAGGCGCCGCGCCTGCGCACACCCGCCCGGACCCCTCGGGGGGAGGGAGAGGGGGGAGGGGGAGGGCGCAGGCGCAGAGGGGCCGGGGGAAGGGGGGGGGGGCCTCGTCGCGCCCCTTCCCGCGCGTGCGTGGCGTCGCGTGCGTGCGTGCCCGCGTGCCTGCCTGCGTGCGTACGTGCCCCACCGCCCGCCCGCGCGCCCGTCCGCCCGCTTCCCGCCATCAGCCGGCCGCCCTGACAGGGACGGTCAGGGAGGCCGCTCCTCCTCCTCCTCTTCCTCCTCTTCTTCTTCCTCCTCTTCCTCCTCTTCTTCTTCTTCTTCTTCTTCTTCCTCCTCCTCTTGCTGCCGCCCCCCCCCCCCCGCACCGGGGCCGTCGCGGACCGTCGAGGACCGCGGAGCCGCCTGAGGTAAAAAGGCCGCCCCTCCCCCACCCGCCGGGGACACACACACACGCACACACAGAGGCGCACACACTTCTACACAAACGCACCCACGCAGACCCCACGTCCACCCCCCCCCCCGACACCCCCCTGGGCTGTGAGTTCTTTGGGGTACACCCACGCACACACAGACCCCCGTGCACACCTCCCTGCCGTTGCTCCGGGCTGTAGGCTCCTTGTGGCGCGCGCGCACACACACACACACACACACACAGACCCACGTGCCCACCTCCCTGCCTCCCCTCTGGGCCGTGAGCTCTTTTGGCACACGCATACGCTTCTACACAAACGCACACAGACCCACGTTCACACCTCCCTGACACCCCTCTGGGCTGTGAGCTCTTTGGGGTGTACACACACACACACAGTCCTACGCAAACACACACACACACAGACCCCACGTGCACATCTCCCTGCCTCCCCTCTGGGCTGTGAGCTCTTTGGGGTGTACACACACACACACAGTCCTACGCAAACACACACACACAGACCCCACGTGCACATCTCCCTGCCTCCCCTCTGGGCTGTGAGCTCTTTGGGGTACACACACACACACACACAGTTCTACGCAAACACACACAGACCCCACGTGCACACCTCCCTGCCTCCCCTCTGGGCTGTGAGCTCGTTGTGGCGCACACACACACTCCCAGCGCTTAGAACGGTGCTCTGCACATAGTAAGCGCTTAACAAATACCAACATTATTATCCTCCACACACACACACACAGACCCACGTGCACACCTCCCCGCCTCCCCTCAGGGCAGCGAGCTCGTTGTGGCACATACACACACGTACACACAGCTACACGAACACACGCAGACCCACGTCCACACCTCCCTGCCACCACCACTACTAGGCTGTAAGCTCGTTGAGGTACGTGCACACGCCTACACACAGCTACACAAACACAGACCCACGTCCACATCTCCCTGCCACCCCTGTGGGCTGTAAGCTCGTTGTGGCGCACGCACATCTACACAAACACGCACACAGACCCCCCCCCCCCCCCCCGTGCACCCTGCCACCCCTCTGGGCTGTGAGCTCGTTGAGGTACGCGCACACACAGACAAGTACACACAGACCCCCCCCCCCCCCCCCCCGTGCACACCTCCCGCCACCCCTCTGGGCTGTGAGCTCGTTGTGGCGCACAGACACACTACACAAACAGGCACACAGACCCCCGTGCACACCTCCCTGCCACCCCTCTGGGCTGTGAGCTCGTTGAGGTACGCGCGCGCACAGACAGGTACACACAGACCCCCGTGCTCACCTCCCTCTACTAGGCTGTAAGCCGGTTGTGGCACACACACGCGTACACAGACCCACGTGCACACTTCCCTGCCACTTCTCAAAGCCGTAAGCTCATTGTGTTGCGCGCGCGCCCACACACACACACACACAGACCCACGTGCACACCTCCCTGCCACCCCTCTAGGCTGTAAGGGCGTTGTGGCCTACACACCCGTGCCTGCACATGTAACAGACACCCCCCCCCCACCACACACACATACATGTACATCCCCACACCTCCCTGCCACCCCTCTAGGCTGTAAGCTCGTCGTTGTGTACACGCGCAGACGCGCACATGCGCCGACCCACGTCCACACCTCCCTGCCCCCCCTTTAGACTGCAAACGCGTTGTGTTACACGCGCACAGACCCAGGTACGCGCCCTCCCCGCCACCCGTCTAGACTGTAAACTCGTGGTACACACACACACACACACACACAAGTACACACCTCCCTGCCACCCCTCTAGACTCTAAGCTCGTTGTACACACACACACACAATCCCTCCCCCCCCCCCCCCGGCCCCTCTAGACGGAGAGTTCCCTGTGGTTTGGGAACGTGTCTTGTCTGTTGCTGTACTGGACTCCCCCCCAGGCGCCTCGTCCGGTGCCCCGCACGGCGCTTAATAAGTACGACCGAGCCGACGGCGGGGGCGTTCCGGTCAGCCGGCCGGCGGTACGTACTGAGCGCCGACCGTGGGTGGAGAGCGCTGTACTGAGCGCCTGGGGTAGAGCCAACGGCAACGGGGTGCCTGACCTCCCCCTCCCCGCCGCGAGCCGCCGGGCTACCCGTTTTATTTATTGGCGTGGCTGCCCATGGGGGAATGTGTCCGTTCCCTGTCGTATCGGACTCTCCCAAGCGCTGGGTACGGCGCTCCGCACCCAGGAGGCGCCGAATCCGTAGGACGGGTGGGCCCGAACCTCGCCCCCTGGCAGGGGCGCGTCTCCCGCCTCCGCTCGAACCCGCGCTTCTCGGAGGCGCTCTGTGGCCGTCCCGACGAGCGGAGGATTGACCGGGCGCCCGGCGGTGGACTGTGCTGAGCGCCCGCGGAACGCGGACGCCCACCGGGCGCTCGCCTTGGGCCCGTGGGGGCGACGGGAGAGGGAGAGGAGAAATCCGGAGAGATCCCCTCTGGGCTCTGTCAGCTCACTGCGGGCGGGGAACCCGCCTTCCGGCTCGGCCGAACTCTCCTCTCCCAAGCGCTCAGCACGGCGCTGTGCGCGCGGTCTTCATTCGGACGGATGTCCTGAGCGCTTCCTGGGTGGCGGGCGCCGAGCTAAGGCCCCGAAACGGTTGTAGACAGGGAAGCTTTCCGTTCTGCTGTCGCGTTGTCCTGGTCCTCTCCCAAGCGCCGCGGCACGGCGCTCGGCCCACGGCGTTCATTCGGGTGGATATACTGAGCGCCTCCCTGGGGGGAGAGCGCTGCGCTGAGGCGCTGAGCTTGTTGTAGGCAGGGAGCTTTGCCGTCTCATTGTTGAATTGGCTTCCCCCGAGCGTTTGGCACGGCGCCCCGCGCGCGGTATTCATTCGGACGGATTTCCTGAGCGCTTCCTGGGTGTAGAGCCCTGAGCTAAGGCCCTGAAATTGTCGGAGGCAGGGAACGTTTCCGTTTTATTGTTGCGTTGTCCTCCCCCAGGCGCGCGGTACGGCGCTCGGCCCACGGTGTTCATTCGGGTGGCTATACTGAGCGCCTCCTGGGTGGAGAGCGCCGTACTGAGACTCTAAGCTTGCAGGCAGGGGACGTTTCCGTTTTAGTGTCGTTATTGGCTTCCCCCGAGCGTTTAGTACAGCGCTCTGCGCAGGGTATTCATTCGGGTGGATTTACCGAGCGCTTCCTGGGTGTAGAGCACCGAACTGAGACTCTTAGGGAACATTTCCGTTACATCGTTGAATTGTCCTCTCCCAAGCGCTCGGTACGGTGCTCGGCACGCGGTGTTCATTCGGGTGGATTTACCGAGCGCTTCCTGGGTGCAGAGCGCTGCACTGAGACTCTGAAATTGTTGTGGGCAGGGAACGTTTCCGTTTTACCGTTGAATTGTCCTCTCCCAAGCGCTCGGTACGGCGCTCGGCACACGGTAGTCATTCAGTCATATTTACCGAGCGTTTACTGTGTGCAGAGCGCCGTACTAACTCGGGGGGCGGGGAGCATGTCTGATGGATTGTCGTCCTCTCCCGAGCGCCCAGTACAGTGCTCTGCACACAGTGTTCATTCAGTTGTATTTACTGAGCGCTCCCTGTGTGCAGAGCGCTGCAGTAAACCCGGCGAGGGCAGGGAATGCGGCTGTCATACGGTTGCGTTGTCCTCCCCCGAGCGATCGGTACAGTGCCCTGCGCACGGTAGTCATTCAGGCGGATGTACTGAGCGCTCACTGCGCGCAGAGCACTCCACTAAGGCTGTAAACCCGTCGTGGGCAAGGAGCGTGTCTGTTATACGGTTGTGTGGTCCTCTCCCAAGCGCTCAGCACAGTGCTCTGTACACGGGAGTCATTCGGGCGGACGTACTGAGCGCTTACCGCGTGCGGAGCACTGGGCAAAGGCTGTAAACTCGTCGGGGGCGGGGAAGGTGTCTTAGATTGTCGGATCGGCCTCTCCCGCGCGCTCAGTAATAACGACGACGGTATTAGTTAAGCGCCTACTACGTGCAAAGCACTGTTCTAAGCGCCGGGGTTGTTAAGCACTTACTGTATGTGCAGAGCACTGACGGGTCGCTTACTGTTTTCCTCCTTTTTCCCGGAGAAACGGGAATGCCCGGCCGACGACCCCCCCCCCCAGCTCACCGGGCCTATTCTTTCATTCGGGCGTATTTATTGAGCGCTCACGATGCGCAGAGCCCGGTACTGAGCGCTTGGAATGGACAGTTCGGAGACCGTTGTGAAGATCTTAATAATAATGTCGGTATTTGTGAAGCGCCTGCTGGGTGCCGAGCACCGTCGTAAGCGCCGGGAGAGATACGGGGTCATCGGGTCGTCCCGCGTGAGGCTCCCAGGCTTCATCCCCGTTTTCCAGACGAGGGAACCGAGGCCCAGAGCAGCGAAGCGGCTCGCCCACCGTCACCCGGCTGACAAGGGGCAGAGCCGGGATTCGAACCCATGACCTCGGACTCCCAAGCCCGGGTTCTCGCCACTGAGCCGCCCTGCTTCCCTATAACGTTGGTATTTGTAAGCTCTTCTAGACCGCGAGCCCGGGGTGGGCGGAGATCGTCTCTCTCTATTGCCCGGTTGTACTTTCCGAGCGTTCATTCCAGCGCTCTGCGCACGGCGAGCGCTCGGCGGGGCTCCGAGGAAAGAGCCCGGGCTGGGGAGTCGGAGGACGTGGGTTCTAATCCCGCCTCTGCCCCTTGTCTGCCGTGTGACCTTGGGAAGCCGCTTCACTTCTCGGTGCCTCTGTTACCTCATCTGTAAAATGGGGAATACACGCGTGAGCCCCACGTGGGGCCACCTGATGAGGACGGTGCTCGGCACCTAGTAGGCGCTTAACAGATACCAACGTGATTGGTATTGCTGTGTGCAGAGCCCGGTAGTAAGCGCTTGGAATGGACAATTCGGGGACTCGTCGTGAAGAGCCTCTAGACCGCGAGCCCGGTGTGGGCGGGGACTGTCCCCCCGTTGCCCGGTTGTAGTTTCCCAGCGTCTATTCCAGTGCTGTGCGCGCGGCGAGCGCTCAGTGAATGCAATTGCGCGAACGAATCGGCCGCAGCAATTAATGTTCAAGGACCCCGGGGAGTGACGGGGCCATTTACCTTTCAGGAACTGTGAAGGGGTCTCGCCCCCGAACGTCCAGAGGAGCAGCGTGGCTCAGTGGAGAGAGCACGGACTTTGGAGTCAGAGGTCATGAGTTCGAATCCCCGCTCTGCCACTTGTCGGCCGTGTGACTGCGGGCAAGTCACTTCACTTCTCGGGGCCTCGGTGACCTCCTCTGTAAAACGGGGATTAAAACTGTGAGCCCCACGCGGGACATCCGGATTCCCCTGTATCTCCCCCAGCGCTTAGAACGGTGGTGCTCGGCACATAGCGAGCGCTTAACGAATACCGACGTTATTGTTGTTGTTGTTGTTATCGTCCAGGGGGCCGTGCTGGAAAATCCGGAGAGGAGGAGTAAAAATATCTCGGCTCCCCCTCCGAGAGATCCTTTCCGAAAACAAAATTTAGCTGTGGCCACGTTGATTAAGACTTTGAAAAATCGCCTGGCTATTTTTATGATCTCCTGTTGTTCCCCTTCTGCCGCCCCCCCCCCCCCCCCTTCTGCCCGGCGAGGACCGCCGGCTGTGGGGAGTAGCGATTCCCGTTCCCACCTCTCCCGGCAGACCGGGAAAACGTCTCGGGAAGAGGCCGAACCTCCGGCTTTCACTAGTCGCGAGCGGTGTCGGGGGGTGGAACGGTGTCTGATTTGGGTGCCGTGGGAGAGGCTCGCCTTCCTGCGCTCGACCGAAAGAATAACAGTAACGATGATGATGGTATTTAAGCGCTTACTCTGCGCCGGGCACCGTCCTGAGCGCCGGGGGGGGGGGGGGGGGTGCGGAGTCATCGGCTTGTCCCCCGCGGGGCTCGCGGTCTTCATCCCCGTTTTCCAGAGGAGGAGACTGAGGCCCAGCGAAGCGACTTGGCCAGAGTCACCCGGCTGACGAGTGGCGGGGCCGGGATTAGGACCCACAACCTCCGAATCCCGAGCCCGGGCTCTTTCCGCCGCGCCGCGCCGCCTCCCTGTAATAGTGTTAATAGTAAGAGTTGGCCGTGTCAGTCGATCGCATTTACTGAACGAAGCGCGGGGGAGAGGACGACGCGGCCCGCCCGCAACGAGCTCCCCGCCTAGAGTGATGATGATAATTTCAGAATTGTTAAGCGCTTACTGTGTGTGAGACGCTGTACTAGCCTCTGGAGTGGATCCGGGTAAATCGGGTGGGCCCCGGTCCCCGTCCCCCGTGAGGCTCCCGGTCTTCGTCCCCGTTTGACAGATGAGGGAACCGAGGCCCAGAGAAGCGGAGCGACTTGCCCGAGGTCACACGGCAGACGGGTGGCGGAGTCGGGATTAGAACCCGTGACCTTCTGACTCTGAGGCCCGGGCTCTGCGCGCTACGCCTTGTGCAGAGCGCCCTACTTAAAGCTGGGAAAGAGGACACGGATGAGCCGTGGACGTGGGCCTGGCCCCAAGGGGCTCCCGGTTTGAGAATATTCGTCCATTCATTCGGTGGTATCTGTCGTTAATAATAATGATGATGATGATGATGATGATGATGATGATGCCATCTGTTAAGCGCTTACTATGTGCAATGCACTGTTCTAAGCCCCGGGGGAGATACAGGGTCATCGGGTCGTCCCGCGTGGGGCTCCCCGTCTCGATCCCCGTTTTCCAGACGAGGGAACCGAGGCCTAGAGAAGTGAAGCGACTCGCCCACCGTCACCCGGCCGACCGACGGCGGAGACGGGATTAGGCCCCACGACCTCTGACTCCCGAGCCCGGACTCTTTCCACTGAGCCACGCCGCCGCTACGTGCCGAGCACCGTTCCGAGCGCTAGGGTAGATGCAGGGTAATCAGGTTGTCCCACGTGGGGCTCGCGGTCTTCATCCCGCTCTGCGGGTGAGGTCGCCGAGGCACGGAGAAGTGAAGCGGCTTGCCCGAGGTCACCCGGCGGACGAGCGGCGGAGCCGGGATCGGAACCCACGTCCTCTGACTCCCAAGCCCGGGCCCTCTCCGCTAAACCACGCCGCTTCTGCGATCAGAACCCGGGCCCGAGAGTCAGGGGGACCTGGATTCTAACCCTGCCTCGGCCCCCTGTCTGCTCCGTGACCCCGGGCGAGTCCCTTGTCCTCTGCGCCTCAGTTCCCTCACCTGTGTGAGGGAGATGATGATAATAACGTGGGCATGCGTTAAGCGCTTACTAGGCGCCGGGCAGCGTTCTAAGCGCCGGGGGAGACGCAGGGGAATCGGGTCGTCCCACGTGGGGCTCCCGGTCTCCGTCCCCGTTTTACAGATGAGGGAACCGAGGCACCGAGAAGTGGAGCGACTCGCCCAGAGTCGCACAGCTGACAGGCGGCCGAAGCGGGACTCGAACCCGTGACCTCCGACTCCCAAGCCCGGGCTCTTTCCACTGAGCCACGCTGCTTCTCTGTTAACGGTAACGACGGTGGCGTTACGTTGGGCGCTTGCCGTGTGCCGAGCGCCGGGCGGAGACCTCGAGCTCCGCGGGGGACGGGGACCGCGTCCGACCCGACTAGCTCGGACCCACCCCCGCGCTTAGCACGCTGCCTGGCACGTGGTAAGTGCTTACCGCGTGCCCTGCCGCCCGTCGGCTGTGTGACCGTGGGCAAGTCACTTCCCTTCTCTGGGCCTCAGTTCCCTCATCTGGAAAATGGGGATGAAGACCGCGGGCCTCACGTGGGACGGCCCGACGACCCCGTATCCCCCCCGGCGCTTAGAACGGTGCTCGGCGCAGGGTAAGCGCTTAACAGATGCCAACATCGTTATGATCGTCGTCGTCGTCGTCATTATTACCCCGGGTCTCCCCCGGCGCCTAGAACGGTGCCGTGCACAGGGTAAGCGCTTAGCGAATACCGACATCATCGTCGTCATCGTTCACCAGTGGCGCGACACAGAACAACAAGCGGCGCGGCTCAGCGGAAAGAGCCCGGGCTCGGGCGTCAGGGGTCGTGGGTTCGAATGCCGGCCCTGCCACTTAGCTGTGGGACTGCGGGCGAGTCACTTCTCCGTGCCTCGGCTCCCTCCTCTGTAAAATGGGGATGAAGACTGGGAGCCTCACGGGGGACGACCTGATGCCCCTGTATACCCTAGCGCTTAGAACGGTGCCCCGCACATAGCGAGCGCTTAACAGATACCGACGTCATCACTGATTCCTTTAGACTGGAGGGAGCTTTAGAGCCAACCCCGATTATCCGGCATCTACCCCGGCGCTCAGCCCGGTGCCCGGCACGTAGTGAGCGCTTAACAGACGCCCCGGTTATTAGCATCGTCGTTACTATTATCATCGTCATTGTTCTGCAGGCGTGTGGTCGGCCGGGAGCGGTGGTCCCTCGCCAGAGGGGGAGAGAGGGTCGGAGGAGGCGGAGGGCGGCGGCCGGCAGGGCCGGCGGATGGACGGGCTCCCCGTTCCCGCCTCCGTCCTTCCCCGGCCTCCGGCTGCTCTGCCCCCCCCCGGCCCTCCAAGAATCCCAAACCTCTCCTGGTGCCAGAGAGGCCAGACCCTCGTGGCTCAGTGGAAGGGGCCCGGGCCGGGGAGTCAGAGGTCGTGGGTTCTAATCCCGGCTCCGCCACTCGCATTCAGTAGTGTGTACTGAGCGCCCACTGTGTGCAGAGCCCCGGACTGAGCGCGTGGAATGGACGAGTGGGCAACGGAGAGAGACGGTCCCTGCCGTTCGACGGGCCTACGGTCTAATCGACGGGCTTACGGTCTAATATTCAATAGTGTTTATCGAGCGCTTACTTTGTGCAGAGCCCCGGACTGAGCCCTTGCAATGGACGAGTCGGCAACGGAGAGAGACCAGCCCTGCCCACTGACGGGCCGGCGGTCCAGCCGGGGGAGACGGACGGACAGAAGCGATGGCAGTGAGGGGGATCCGGGGGGGATGAACGTCTCATTAAAACGATAGCAGTAAATGGAACCGAGGTGACGTACGTCTCGTCAACAACAAAATAAATAGCGGAGCATACTTGTCTGCCGCGTGACCTTAGGCCAGTCGCTGTGATAATGACGTTGGTGTCTGTTCAGCGCTCACTATGTGCAGAGCACCGTTGTAAGCGCCGGGGGAGATACGGGGTCGTCAGGTCGTCCCGCTTGGAGGCTCGCGGTTAATCCCCATTTTACAGGTGAGGGAACGGAGGCACAGAGGAGTGAAGTGACGGGCCCGCGGCCACACGGCTGCCAGCGTCGAACCCGTGACCTCCGACTCCGAAGCCCGGGCCCTTTCCACCGAGCCACGCTGCTTTCCCTTCTCTGGGCCTCGGCGACCTCATCCGTAAAATGGGGGTGAAGACTGGGAGCCCCACGGGGGACAACCTGACGACCCCGTGTCTACCCCAGCGCTTAGAGCGGCGCTCGGCACATAGCGCTTAACCGATACCGACGTCATTATTATTGTCCCCTGGGCCTCAGTGACCTCATCTGGAAAATGGGGATTCACTCAGTAGCATTTATTGAGCGCCGACTATGTGCAGAGCACTGGACTGGGCGCGCGGAATGGACGGTTCGGCAACAGATCGAGACCGGCCCTGCCCGCCGACGGACACGCGGTCTAAACGACGGCAGACCTCCGGGCGGAAAAATCAGTCAAGGATATTTATGGAGCGTTTTCTACGTGCGGAGCACTGTGACGACGACGACGACGATTACGGCGTTCGTTAAGCACTTACTGCGTGCCGGGCGCTGTACTAAGCACTGAGGAATTACGATACCCGTTACGCGCTTACTGTGTGCCAAGCACCGTTCTGAGCACTGGGGTCGATACACGTTAATCAGGGATGAAGACTGGGAGCCCCACGCGGGACAGCCCAGTTCCCTTGTGTCTCCCCCGGCTCTTAGAACAGCGCTCGGCACATAGTGAGCGCTAAACAAATAGTAACGTCGTTATTATTATCAGAGCAGTGACGACGATCGCGGCGTTTGCGAGGCGCTCACCCTGTGCCGGGCGCCGTACCGAAGCGCAAGCAAATGGAGTGGGGCGCGGGCTCCGGCCCCCGTGGGGCTCGCGGTCTAAATCCCCGTCTTCCGGGCGAGGTCACGGAGGCGCCGAGGTGACTCGCCCGAGGTCACCCGGCGGACACGCGGCGCCGCCGGGATCAGAACCCACGACCCTCCGGGTCCCGGGCTCTGGCCACGAGGCCCTGCCGCTTCTCGTGCTTCTCTAGGCCGGGGGTACGTTTTGGCCTCGTTCCTCTCGTCACACCGGCCGTGGTACCCGTTGGCCGCCCGCTCTGGGCCGAGCCCCGTTCCGGGAGCCGGGGTCGATAGCGGTTAATCAGGTCGGGTACGGTCCCCGACCCCCGTGGGGCTCCGAGTCTCCGTATCCCCATTTTCCAGATGAGGGAACCGAGGCCCGGAGAAGTGAAGTGACTTGCCCCAGCTCGCACAGCCCGGATTAGAACCCGGGCCCTTCCGACTCACCTCCTCCAGGAGGCCTTCCCGGAACCCGAGCCCCCCTTTCCCTCCGCTCCCCCTCCCCGTTCCTCCTCCTCCCGCCCTCTGCTCCCCGCCCCCCGCGCTGTGCATATTTGTATATATTTATTACTCTGTTGACTTTGTTAACGAGGTGTACCTCTCTACGATTCTATTCATCTCGGCGCTGTCTACGGCCGGGCTACTTGTTGCGTTCTATTTTGCCGTCCTCCTCCCCCGTTTAGACCGCGAGCCCGTCGTCGGGCGGGGGCGGTCTCTATCTGTTGCCCGGTTGTCCGTTGCAAGCGCTCAGTCCGGCGCTCCGCACATAGCAGGCGCTCGGGAAGTGCGGTCGGACGGACGGACGAATGACTCCCCGGCCTGGGCTCCGTCCCCTGAGCCCCGCTGCTTCTCCCGATGGGCGATCGGGCGAGAGTCTCCAGAAGAGAGCCGGTTTCCGTGATCGGGGCGAGAGAGCGTACCGGCGCGGTTTAAGTGATGGTCGGGAATGGGAGTTGGAGGTCAGCGAGGAAGAGGGCGAGCCAGGTGTTGGACGGTGGGGCAAGAGGGGAAGTCACCTGTGAAGCCGAAGGAAGCGGGCCTCGTCTGCCTTTGATAGCCGGGGAGGGTGAGGAGGGGAGGAAAGGGGGAAGGGAAGGTCACTGTGGCGAAAAAGAGGGAAGGGAAGGTCAGCGTGGCGATAAAAGAGGGAAGGGAAGGTCAGCGTGGCGATAAAAGAGGGAAGGGAAGGTCAGCGTGGCGAAGAAGAGGGAAGGGAAGGTCAGAGTGGGGAAGAAGAGGGAAGGGAAGGTCAGCGAGGCAAAAAGAAGGAAGAGAAGGTCAGGGTGGCGAAAAAGGGGGAAGGGAAAGTCAGGGTGGCGAAAAAGGGGGAAGGGAAAGTCAGGGTGGCGAAAAAGAGGGAAAGGAAGGTCAGCGTGGCGAAAAAGAGGGAAGGGAAGGTCAGAGTGGGGAAGAAGAGGGAAGGGAAGGTCAGAGTGGGGAAAAAGAGAGAAGGGAAGGTGAGAGTGGCGAAAAAGAGGGAAGGGAAGGTCAGCGTGGGGAAAAAGAGGGAAGGGAAAGTCAGCGTGGCGAAAAAAGAGGGAAGGGAAGGAAGGTCAGAGTGGCGGAAGAGAAGGGAAGGAAAGTCAGAGTGGCGAAAAGGAAGGGAAGGGAAGGTCAGAGTGGGGAAAAAGAGGGAAGGGAAAGTCAGCGTGGCGAAAAGAGGGAAGGGAAGGTCAGCGTGGCGAAAAGAGGGAAGGGAAGATCAGAGTGGCAAAAAGAGAGACGGGACGGTCAGTGGCGAAAAAGAGGGAAGGGAAGGTGAGAGTGGTGAAAAACTCTCTGGCGTTGAGTCACGGCTCGTCGGAGTGGCCCGGCGACTGATAGAGATGAAGAAAAGGAAACCTGCTAGGACTTTGGTTACCTTTCCTCCCTTTTTTTTTATGTCATTTCTTAAGCATTTACTCTGTTCCGGGCATTGTACTTGAGCTCTGGGGTAGATACAGGCTAGTCCAGTTGGACTTTATTCATAATAATAATACTTATGATGATGTTGGTATTTGTTAAGCGCTTACTACGTGCCAAGCGCCGTTCCAAGCGCCGGGGTAGATACGGGGTCATCAGGTCGTCCCACGTGAGGCTCACAGTCTTAATCCCCATTTTCCAGATGAGGGAACCGAGGCACGGAGAAGTGAAGTGACATCCCCGGAGTCCCACAGCTGACAGGTGGCGGAGCGGGGATTAGAGCCCACGACCTCCGACTCCCAAGCCCGGGCTCTTTCCACTGAACCACGCGTCCATTCGGTCGTACGTATTGAGCGCTTACTAGGTGCAGAGCACTGGACTGAGCTCTTGGAATGGACAGTTCGGCCGCAGAGAGAGACCATCCCTGCCCAACGACGGGCTCGCGGTCTTAACGGGGACGTCCCTGTCCCCCACGGGGCTCACGGTCTTCATCCCCGTTTTCCAGATGAGGCAGCCGAAGGTCCAGAGAAGTGAAGTGACGCGCCCGAGGTCACCCAGCAGAGAAGGGACGGAGCCGGGATGGGAATCCGGGTCCTTTTGACTCCGAGGCCCGGGTTCCGTCCGCCAGGCCACCCTGCCTACCTTTCTCTTGTCCCAATCAACCCAGGAACGAAGCGTGAGATATTAATTTTTTGATGATGATGATGATGATGCTTAAATACCGCGGATCGATAGATAGATGGGGCCCAGCCGCGACACCTCCCGTCTCGGAAACCGTCCCGTTACTTACGCCCCCGATCCTGTCCAGTCATTCATTCGTTCAATAGTATTTATTGAGCGCTCACTATGTGCAGAGCACTGTACTAAGCACTTGGAATATACAGTTCGATCGAAGGTATTTATTGAGCCCTTAGAGCACCTGTTTCTAGTCTTCCCCACTCCCTCGCTCCCGTCTTCAATCCGTCCCCGTCCGGTCTGTTATTTATACTCCGCCGTCTCCGCCATCTGTAATTTATTTGTCCCTCTCCCCCTCTAGACCCTAAGCTCCTTGTGAGCGGGGATGGTGACTACCAACCCTGTTGCATGGTGATGATGATGATGATAATAATAATAATAATAATAATAATAATGGTTTTAAGTGCTTACTCTGTGCCAGACACCGTACTGAGCTCAGGTGTGGATACGAGCAGTGAGGTTGGACAGAGTCCCTGTTTTACATGAGACTCACAGTCTCCACCCCCATTTTACAGATGAGGCCGCTGAGGTCCGGAGAAGTGAAGTGACTTGCCCAAGGTGACACAGCCGACGAGAGGCAGAGGCGGGATTGGAACCCGTGACCTTCTGACTCCCAGGCCCGGGCTCTAGCCGCTAGACCGTGCTGCTTCTCTCTTTCTGGTTGGATACTGGACACGTAAAACCCGTTATGGGCAGGGAACGTGTCCGTTAATTCTGTCGCGTTGTCCTCTCCCGACGCTTTGGTACTGTGCTCTGAACGCCGCACTCGATAAATATGATCGTATAATAATAACGGAAGTAATACATTAATAGCAGTGTAATAACAATGATGGTATCTGTTAAATCCTTATTATGGGCAAAGCACTGTCCTAAGCGCCGGGCGGGACGCGAGGCGATCAGGTTGTCCCACGTGGGGCTCGCAGTCTTCATCCCCATTTTCCAGATGAGGTAACGGGCACAGAGAATAACGGTGGGATCTGTTAAGCGCGAACTATGTGCCCAGCACTGTTCTAAGCGCTGGGGGGGGGATACAGGGTCATCGGGTGGTCCCGCGAGGGGCCCCCGGTCTTCATCCCCATTTTCCAGATGAGGTCACTGAGGCCCGGAGAAGTGAAGTGACTTGCCCACAGTCACCCAGCCGGCAAGCGGCCGAGCCGGGATTAGAACCCGTGACCGCCGACTCCCAGGCCCGGGCCCTTTCCACCGAGGCACGCTGCTTCTCTGGTGGACAGAGGGGGTGGGGGGTGGGGGGTGGACAGAAGGTGTAAATGATGGTAATTCTAATAATAAGGATGGGATTTATTGAGCGCTTTCTAGGCGAGAGCTCGCCTCCTCCAAGAGGCCTTCCCAGATTGAGCTTCCCCTTTTCCCTCCGCTCCCTCTCCGCTCCCCCTTCACCTCCCCTCGGCTAAGCCCCCTTTCCCCCCCTCCCCCCCCCCCGCTCCTCCCCCTCTCCCTTCCCCTCCCCTCGGCGCTCTGCTCATTTGGATGGATTTTTATTCCCCCTATTTATTTTGTGAACCAGGTGTCCGTCCCCTTCACTCTATCTGTCGTGACGACGGTGTCTCGTTCCCGCCCGTCCGTCTCCCCCGATGAGACCGCGAGCCCGTCGTCGGGACGCCCGGTTGTCCCTTCCAAGCGCTTAGGACAGTGCTCTGCACCCAGTAAGCGCTCGATAGATGCTGTTGAATGAATGAATGAATGAATGAATGAACGAACGAACAGGCGCCAAGCACTCAACGGGTTGGACTCAGTCCCCGTCCCACCTAGGGCTCGCAGTCTCAGTCCCCATTTTGCAGATGAGGGAACTGATGAAGGGACTTGCCCGAGGTCGGTGGAACGAGCCCGGGCCTGGGAGTCAGAGGTCACGGGTTCGGATCCCGGCCCTGCCCCTTGTCAGCTGCGTGACCGTGGGCGAGTCGCTTCACTTCACTGGGCCTCGGTTCCCTCTTCTGTCGAATGGGGATGAAGCCCGTGAGCCCCCCGTGGGACAACCCGACGACCCCGTCTCTCCCCCAGCTCTTAGGACAGCGCTCGGCACGTAGTAAGCGCTTAACGAATACCAACGTTCTTATTATTATCATTAAGGTTACGGAACCGGGCCGGAATTAGAACCCACGACCCGGTGACTCCCAGGCCCCGGGCTCTCTCGACTACGCCGCGCTGCTTCCGAGTGCGAGGGAGAGGCTTGGGAGAGGACGGTCAAAAATGCCATCGACGTATCGATCGTCTGAAAATATTGCAGTTTGAGAGGGTGCGGAAATAGAGGTGGGTGTGTTCTGCGAAAGGGAATGATGGAATCCAGTCATCCTCGTTAATCGTCGTCGTCGTCGTCGATCACGTACGATCGGGGCAGCATCGCGGCTCGGTGGAAAGAGCCCGGGCTCGGGAGTCGGAGGTCGTGAGGTCTGATCCCGGCTCCGCCACTTGTCGGCTGGGTGGGCGGATCGCTTCTCTGGGCCTCGGTGGCCTCGTCCGTCAAATGGGGATGAAGACTGGGAGCCCCACGTGGGATAACCCGATGACCTTGCGTCCACCCCAGCGCTTCGGCCACCGCTCGGTATCTAGTAAGCACTTGGCAGGTCCCGACGGCATTACTGTTACTACGCGCAGAGCGCCGTACCGAGCCCTGGAAGAGTCCAGCGTACCGGAAACGGTCAGGCGCGTGCCCCGACCACGGCGAGCCTGCAGTCGAGAAGGGGAGACGGACGTTAACGTGTAAAATAGATTGTGGATGGGGACCTAAACAATGACGCCGGACATACGCGCCGTGGAGCGGAGGGAGGGGTGAGTAAAGGGTGCGAACCCGAGCTCGTTCGGATAGATTTTTATTCCCGTGTTTGTTTTGTTAATGGGGTGTCCGTCCCCTACGTTCTGTTTATGGTGATGAGGTCGTCTCGTTTCCGTCCGCCCGTCTCCCCCGATCAGACCGCGAGCCCGTCGTCGGGCGGGGGCGGTCTCTCTCCGTCGCCCGATTGTCCGTTCCAAGCGCTCGGTCCGGTGCTCCGCACCCTGGTAAGCGCTCAGTGAATACTAGCGAATGATTGAATGGGTGATGTGGAAGGCAGTGGGAGAAGAGGAAACAGTCGATCCCGTTAACCGCGCAGAGCCGCTTTAATATGTCCAAGGGCTGAATTTCGAAGAGAGATCCTGTTCAGAAATCACCAGATGTGGACGACGCACGAGTGCTGTCAAAGAAGTTGAAAATTTGAAATTTTCTTACAGTAAGATTAATGTCGGCATCTGTCAAGCGCTCACTAGGTGCAGAGCACCGTTCTAAGCGCCGGGGGAGACGCAGGGTCATCGGGTCGTCCCACGTGAGGCTCCCGGTCTTCGTCCCCATTTTCCAGATGAGGGCACCGAGGCCCGGAGAGGCGAAGTGACTCGCCCACAGTCCCCCAGCTGCCAGGCGGCAGAGCCGGGATTCGAACCCATGACCCCCGACTCCCCAGCCCGGGCTCTTTCCACTGAGCCGCGCCGCTTATTTGACAACACCTGTGTGGTGTCCTCCTTGGGTGGTTTCTTGGCCCGAGAGCCGTCGCTCCTTTGGAGGATAACGTTTTCGAAGAAAATACCCAGTTCTCATCCTAGCGTCTCTCTGACGGCACTTTCTGTTCTGATCCTGGACCGTGCTCTTCGGCTACGACGCCCGTCGAGTTCGGCGTCTCTGAAATGGCTCCGTCTCTCGATCCCCGCCACGGTCTCCGGCTCTCGGGCGCGTCGGGTTCGATATCTTCCGAAGGACTCCGGGCTTTGAACGGGCGCTTGGTCTTTTCCAGCCAGCCTAACGGTCTCCGCTCGTTAAAATTCAGCGGGACCATTCGCGGGGCCGGCGCGCGCGCGCACGGTCGCCTTCTGCGGCGTTCCAGCGGCCGTTCGTAAAAGCTCCGGTTTCGTCGAACGTCGGGCCGGAACGTTCGCCCTCCCCCGGGAAGGGTAACGTTAAAAGCCAGAGGAGGGGAAACGGGTGCCTTTTTCAGGAATTTATTCCCCAGTTGCAAAACCGCCAGAGCAGCCGTAAAAAAAAAATAAGAGCCTAATTGTTTCTAATAAAAGCCGAAAGGTTTTTAGGCTCGGTTACGGTCATCGACGCTGCGCCGTCTCCTCCGATCGATTCCGGTAACGAGAAAGCGCCGGGTCCTGCGGTGACGTGCCCTGCGTGATTAAGGAGCGGGGCTCAGCGGAAGGAGGCCGGGCGTGGGAGTCAGAGGTCGTGGGTTCCAATCCCGGCTCCGCCGCTCGTCAGCTGAGTGACTTCGGACACGTCGTTTCACTTCTCTGGGCCTCAGTTTCCTCATCTGTCAGATGGGGACTGAAAGCGCGAGCCCCACGTGGCACGACCCGATCACCCTCCAGCGTCCCTTCTCGATCTTCTTCTTTAGAGAAGCGGCGCGGCTCAGGGGAAAGAGCCGGGGCTCACGATCTAAGTAGGAGGGAGTAGGATTTAATCCCACATTTTACAGAGGAGGAAACCGAGGCCCTGAGGAATAGAGCGACTTGCCCGGGGTCCCACGGGAAGAAATCGGCGGAGCCGGGATTAAAACCCGGGGCCTCTCGACTGCCGGGCCCCACGCCGCCTTTCCCTAGGTGGGTCAGACCGTAAGCCCGTCGGACGGCGGGGACCGCCTCTGTCTGTCGCCGACTCGTTCATTCCAAGCGCTTAGTACGGTGCTCTGCACGGAGTAAGCGCTCAGTAAATACCGCTATTGAAGGAATCTAACTTTTTCCTTCTCTCCCTCTGCCGCACAGCCGGTCGGAGGTGAAGATATATAGGTGTACGTCCGTTCTGTGCCATTATATGTATATTATCTTTTTTTCCCCTTCAGGAATTCTGCCCCGAGGCGAGTCGTCTGCAAAGGTAAGATGGCCCCTCTGAAGATCCACGGCCCGATCCGAGTGCGCAGCATGCAGACGGGAATCACCAAGTGGAAGGAAGGATCCTTCGAGATCGTGGAAAAGGAGAACAGAGTCAGCCTCGTCGTGCACTACAACGCCGGAGGAATTCCCCGGACGTTCCAGGCGAGTCCCGGCTTGGGCTTCCGGACCGTCGGAGGAATCGACGTATTTAGCGAGGGGAGCGGTTCCTCTGGCAGAGTTAGGCGTCAGGCCAGTCCTCCCCCGCTCCCGCGGCCGCTGCCCCTCTCCTGGTTTCTCCTGCCCGGGACGCTGACCCTTCTGAGTGCCGTGTAGATTATTCAGACGGCTGGCCGGCGGCCCTCGGAAGCGAACCGGAAAGGCACCGTTATTCGGTTGGCGAAAGCCGAGGCCTCGAAGGCCGGAGCGATTATCCCCCGGCCACCCTTTCCCGCTTTTGAAATGGCCGTTGGGCGTTTCCGATCCGCTTTCGCGACAGCGGAACGGCGCCGGGAGGTCGCGGGGCGCTCGGGAGTCGGAGGTCCGCGGGCCTCGGTCGGCGCCGTGCGACTTGGGGCCGGCCACTTGGCTTCCCTGTGCCTCGGTGACCTCGTCCGAAAAACGGGGAGTCATTCATTCGATCGTATCTACTGGGCGCCGACTGTGGGCAGAGCACCGGACTGAGCGCTTGGAACGGACGATTCGGCGACAGCCGGAGACCGGCCCGGCCCGGCGACGGGCTCACGGTCTAATCCCCGGGGGGAGACGGGCGGCTTCGGATTGCGAGCCCCACGCGGGGCGACCCGATGACCCCGTATCTCCCCCCCCCCCGTGCTTAGAACGGTGCTGGGCGCATAGTAAGTGCTTACCGGACGCCGTCGTTTATGACATCATTATTATCGGCTACTTCCCTGCAGTCCTCTGGAAAGATTACCAACGATGACGACGATCCTGATGGTATTTGTTGAGCGCTTCCTCCGTGCCGGGCACTCTGCTAAGCGCCGGGGTGGATTCGACCGATCGAGTTGGACACGGTCCCTGGCCCACGTGGGGCTCGTGGTCTCGGTCCCCGTTCTGCGGGTGAGGGAACCGAGGTCCAGAGAAGAGCGAGAATATTTGATAGGCGCCCACTACGTGCCGAGCACCGTTCTCAGCACCGGGGTGGATCCGGGGTCATCGGGTCGTCCCACGTGAGGCTCCCGGTCTCCATCCCCGTTTTCCAGATGAGGTCACCGAGGCCCAGGGAACTGAGCCACGCCGCTTCAAGTGGGGAGAGCCCACAGTCAGGCAGCCGCCAGGCGGCGGAGACGGGATTCGATCCCGTGACCTCCGACCCCCGGGCCCGGGCTCTTTCCCCCGAGCCGCGCTTCTGCCTTCCTGCCTCTCCCCCCCCCCCCCGGCCCCCCAGCGCTCCGCACGCGGTAAGCGCTCAGTCGAGCCCGCTGAATGAACGACTGACTGAATGAATGAATGACGTCGGGCCCGTTCCCGGAGCCGGTCGAACGGTGTTCTGTCCCCCTCTGGTTCCAGCTGAGCCACAACATTAAAAACGTGGTGCTCAGACCCAACGGAGCCAAGCAGAGCCGCCTCATCCTGACGCTGCAAGACAACAGCTACTTGTCCATCGACAAGGTCCCCTGGAAGGACGCCAATGAAATGCGAGTTTTCCTCGATGCGGTCCATCAGGACAGGCTTCCCACAGGTGACTGCTCTTTCTTTCTTTCTTTCTTTCTTTCTTTCTTTCTTTCTGGATGGATTAAAAATCGTAATCGTCCCTGCCCCGCGTGGGCCTCGCGGGCTTCCCCCCCACGTTACAGATGAGGAAACCGAGGCACAGAGAAGGGAGGTGACTTGCCCAAGGACACGTAGCAGAAAAAGCGGTGGAGGCCGGATGGGAACTGAGGTCTCGTGACTCCTAGGCCCGTGATATCTCCACTGGCCCGCGTTGCGTCTCTGTGAGAGATGCTCTTTTTTCGCCTCTCGCATTAATAACAACAGGCAGTCGATGTCCCCGACCCTATCGCGGAGCTGAGAGCTGGGAGTCATTCGTTTATCCCGTCGTATTAAGCGCTCACCCTGTGCAGAGCACCGTACTAAGCAGCTGGGAGAGGGCAGTACAAAAATAAACAGGCGCAGTCCCTGTCCCCAACGAGCTTACGGTCTAGAAAGTCCCATCCTATGCTCTTACAGCCTTCTCGATCTTATTCTCATACATCTCTCGTCCCACACAGAGGAAACGCTCAGTACGATCGATGGATTTTAGGGGTAGAAGAAAGAGTAGCCCTCCCGACTGGGAGCAGACTTTGATTTCCTGTCGGTGTGTGAGGAATAGATAGATGTTCATTTTCTATTTATTGACCCCCACGGGGGGGGGGGGGGGGTCGGGTCTCCACCGTGGAACTTTTATCTGGGTGGACTCATGTGAAATAAATCCCAACCGGTCCCCTCCTTTGCCGGAAAGATCCAGCAGTAAGGAGTTGGAGAGACAGCGAGAGGGTTAACCACGGAAAAATGATAATGATCGTTTGTATCTCATTTATTACCCTGTTAATATGGGTTATATTAAGACGATATCATTAATGTCGTTTGTGTCTCTATTACCTTATTTATTTTGTTAACGAGGTGCCCAATCCTTGATTCTGTTCATCTCGCCGATGTCGTCATGTTCCGTTTTGCTCCGCCGTCTGTCTCCCCCGTTCAGACCGTGAGCCCGTCGTCGGGCGGGGACGGTCTCCGTCTGTTGACCAACTGTACGTTCGTTCATTCAGTAGTATCTGTTGAGCGCTCACTATGTGCAGAGCGCTGTACTAAGCACTTGGAATATACAGTTCGGCAACAGAGAGAGACCATCCCTGTCCAGTGACGGGCTCACGGTCTGATCGGGGGAAAGTATCCGTTGAGCGCTTACTACGTGCGGAGCACCGATGTAAGCGCCGGGGGAGATACAGGGTCATCGGGTTTGTCCCACTTGAGGCTCGCAGTCTTAATCCCCATTTTACAGATGAGGGAACGGGGGCCCGGCGAAGTGCCCTGCCCACAGTCACCCAGCTGACAGGCGGCGGAGCCGGGATTCGGACCCGCGGCCTCCGGCTCCCAAGCCCGGGCTCTTCCCGCCGAGCCGCGCTGCTTCATTCCGAGCGCTGAGTACAGTGCCCCGCACAGAGTGAGCGCTCAGTAAATACGACTGAATGCCTGAAAGTGGAACATTTATCCGGGGAATTCACGTAAAAGAAATCCCAACGGAGCCCGTCCTTTGCCTGCAAGAGCTAGCGGCGATGAGTTCGAGGGGGCCTACGTCGGTTTTTGCGGTGTATCACCGAAGCACTCTCACCTCACTCCTCTCGCTTTCACCCTCACGAACGATCCTGTAGGTCGGTAGAAAGGCAGGTTGTTATATCCCCCATTCTTCCCCGAAGAGGGAAGCTGAGGTGCAGGGAGGTTATCGAGCGGCTTGATCCGTTCATTCATTCGACAGTATTTATTGAGCGCTTACTATGCGCAGAGCACCGCGCCGAGCGCTTGGAAAGTACAGATGGGCAACAATTGAGGCGACTCCCCTGGCTTCCCGTCGGGGATTCTTCCTCCACGTCACGGTTGCGCGACGGAGCGAGCGGCCGTTCGGGTTGAGGTGGAGCAAAGAGGGCAAAAATTATTTGTCGCCGAAGACCTCCTGCCGAAAAATTTCGCCTTACAAATTTCAACGGCGCCCCCGATCCGGAAATCTTAACCCGTGGGCTTAGAAGACCAAAGGCGATTGAAAGCCGAGTGGTGACGTGATGATAACGCCAGTTACGGCGCTTGTTAAGCGTTTACTGGGCGCCGACCGCCGTTCTAAGCGCCGAGGTAGATACGAGTTAGGTTGGGCGCGGTCCCGGTCCCGCGTGGGGCCCACGCTCTCAATGCCCGTTTTCCAGGTGAGGTCGCCGAGGCCCAGAGAAGTGAAGCGACTTGCCCGAGGTCACGCAGCAGGCGCGGCGGAGCCGGGATCGGGACCCAGGTCCTTCTGACTCCGAGGGCCGATCTCTATCCACTGAGCCCTGCCGCTACTCGAGAGTTTAGCTTTATGTGAAGTTTTTCAGCCCCTAATTAAAGCAGTAGCGTTCGCGCCCCCCGTCCCCCCCCCGTCCCGCCCGATACCCACGTATATTTATATATGTGTATATATATACATATATATATATATATATATATTCGTATTTTAAATCTCGACTTGGTTCCTCCCTGGCCTTTCCCTATTCTTCTGCTAACCTGAGGTTGGTTAGGTTCCGCGTGTTGGTTCGATGGATCGGATCTATTGAGCGCTCAGAGCACTGTACCGAGCACTTGGGAAAATACAATGCAACGAGAGAGAGTGACCTTTTCTGCCCACAGCGAGGTCGCGGGAGAGAGACGGGGAGGCAGACGGGAATACGGATAAATAAAATGGCGGATGTGGACGTGAGCGGTGCGGGGCCGGGAGGGGGGGAGGGCAGAAGGGAGGAAGTCGGGGGACGCAGAAGGGAGGGGGAGCTGAGGAAAAGGGGGGCTTAGCCTGGGAAGGCCTCCGGGAGGAGGCGGGCCTGCAGTGAGGCTTCGAAAAGATCGTCCGGTGGTATTTATCGAGCGCTTACGTGCAGAGCGCCGTCCGAAGTGCTTGGAGTGGACAATCTGGCGACGGAGAGGGACGATCCCCGCCCGACGACGGGCTCCCGGTCTAATCGGGGGAGACGGCCGGACGGGAACGAGACGACATCAGCACGATAAATAGGATCGAGGGGCCGGACACCTCATCACCAGCATAAATAGGCGAATAAAAATCTATCCAAACGAGCAGAGCGCTGAGGGGAGGGGGAGGAGCAGAGGGAGAGGGGGCTCGGCTGAGGGGAGGGGAAGAGGGAGGAGCGGAGAGGGAGCGGAGGGAAAAGGGGAAGCTCAGTCCGGGAAGATTGGGGAGGGAGGGCGTCCCAGACCAGAAGGCCATCCGTTCTTCGACCTCAGCCGGCGGTCGGCGTATCTGACGGCCGTTTGACTTGCCCGACGTTCCCCAGCCGTAGGGGTTCAGGGTTCGGTTTCCCTCTCTTCCACACGCCGTGGGGAGAAGCCTTCGCCCGTCCCCCAGAATGCGCCGTCACCCCCGCTCCCCTGTTGGAAATGTCCGTTGGCTAAATCGCTCGTCCTTGGAGGAGCGGGGCGGCCTTCCGGAGAGAGCCCGGGCCTGGGAGTCGGAGGACCTGGGTTCCAATCCCGGCTCCTCCGCGGGCCCGCCGGGTCACCCGGGGGTTGCCCAAAACAATACGCTTCTCTGGGCCTCGGTTCCCTCGCCTGGAAAATGGGGCCGCAGTCCCCCCTCCCGTCCCGATCCGTCAGATGGGGATCGAGGCCGTGAGCT
Organism: Ornithorhynchus anatinus; assembly: GCF_004115215.2. Taxonomy (NCBI): domain Eukaryota; kingdom Metazoa; phylum Chordata; class Mammalia; order Monotremata; family Ornithorhynchidae; genus Ornithorhynchus; species Ornithorhynchus anatinus. The sequence continues at coordinate 180,681,791 of NC_041728.1, read as the reverse complement.
CCACGCGGGACGGGGACCGTGTCCGACCCTCTCGGCTCGTATCCGCCCCGGCGCTTAGCGCAGAGTCAGCGCTTAAATAAGATCTCAAGTAAGATCCCGGCTCTGCCGCTCGTCGGCCGCGGGACCGTGGGCAGGTCGCTTCACCTCTCTGGGCCTCAGTTCCCTCATCTGGAAAACGGGGGTGGAGACCGGGAGCCCGATGACCCAGTGTCAACCCCGGCGCTTGGAACGGTGCTCGGCACCCAGTAGGCGCTTAACGGATACCGGCGTTATCATCGTGATGGTGCGTATTTCGATTGCGAGCCCGGGCGGGACGGAGACCGTCGCCCGAGCCGATCATCTCGTCCCTTCCCCGGCGCTTAGGACGGGGCTCGATCCGCAGTGAGCGCTGAGAGGCCGCAGTTGTTATTAATTAATGATCATTTCGCATCTAAAACGTTGCCTGACGAAATCCCTTCCCTCTCCTTCAGCGTGCGCCGGAGATGGTCGGGGGCCATCGTAAGTCATTCCCGAGGGAATGTGGTCTTCTCTCTGCTTTTACCGCATTCCGTATTGAGAGGGGATTTTTTTTTTTTTCAAAAGTGACATCACTGCCCAGAAGGGGCACGGGGAAGAAAGTGCGAAACTCGCGTGGTGATTACGGCGAGACCTTTTTTCCGGAAATCTCTGCGCAGCTCGAAACGACTGTCGGGCGCGAACCCCAGAACTCAGTGCGGCGTTTGACGTTTGGTTCTGTGGGTCGGGTTGAACGCTTACTGCGCGTGCCGGGTAGATGCAAGATGATCGAGTTGGACGAAGTCCCCGCCCCTCCTGGGCCTCACGGCGTAAGTCGGAGACCTCGCGAGCGTTTAACCGCGTGGCTCGGCGGAAAGAGCCCGGGCTTCGGAGTCAGAGGTCGTGAGTTCGAATCCCGGCTCTGCCACTCGTCAGCCGGGGGACCGTGGGCGAGTCGCTTCGCTTCTCCGTGCCTCGGTTCCCTCGTCTGTAAACCGGGGGATTAAGACCGCGAGCCCCACGTGGGACGACCCGATTCCCCCGCGTCTACCCCGGCGCTTAGAACGGTGCTCTGCACGTAGTAAGCGCTTAACGGATGCCGACGTTATCATTAACACACAGCACGATGATCGTGTTAGGCCGTCGGGGGCGTTTGGGAGCCATGCCATGTCTAATGATAATAATAATAATGATAATAATAATCGCGATTGCGGTATTCATCAGGCCCTCAGATACAAGATAGGTACAGGGTTTATCAAGCACGAAGTGCTGTGCCGGGGTAGGTACGGTAATAATGTTGGTATCCGTTAAGCGCTCACGATGTGCGGAGCGCCGTTCTAAGCGCCGGGGGAGATACGGGGTCATCGGGTCGTCCCACGTGGGGCTCGCGGTCTTAATCCCCATTTTTACAGATGAGGTAACCAGAGAAGTGACGTGCCTTGCCCGCAGTCACCCAGCGGACGGGTGGCGCAGCCGGGATATTACGACGCTGGTATTTGTTAAGCGCTCACTATGTGCCGAGCGCCGGGGGGAGATACGGGGTCAGCGGGTCGTCCCCCGTGGGGCTCTTTCCACTGAGCCACCCTGCTTCTCTACAGGAAGATCGGGTTCCACGTGGGGCTCACGGTTTTAATCCCCATTTGACGGATGAGGTGACCGAGGCCCAGAGAAGTGAAGCGTCCTGCCCACGGGACTCCCAGGCCGGGGCTGCTTCCACCAGGCCGTGCCGCTTCTCGCTGGGAAAGTGCTAAATGTTTTCCAAAGCCTACGTCGTCCTGGCTCTTTCTCGTCTGAATTTTCTGCAGCGTGGCTCGGCGGAAAGAGCCCGGGCTTCGGAGTCGGAGGTCACGGGTTCGACTCCCGGCTCTGCCACTCGTCAGCCGTGTGACCGTGGGCGAGTCGCCTCACTGCCCTGTGCCTCGGTGACCTCGTCTGGAAAATGGGGATTAAGACCGTGAGCCCCACGTGGGACGACCCGCTTCCCCCGCGTCTCCCCCAGCGCTCGGAACGGTGCTCGGCACGTAGTGGGCGCTTAACAGATACCAACATTCTTCTTCTTCTTCTTCTTCTTCTCCTCTGTGCCCATTTCCCGGATGAGGCAACCGAGGCCCAGAGAATAACAACAACGATGTCGGTATCCGTCCAGCGCTCACTACGTGCCGAGCACCGTTCCGGGCGCTGGGGGAGACGCGGGGGAATCGGGTCGTCCCACGTGGGGCTCCCGGTCTTCATCCCCATTTGCCGGGCGAGGTCACCGAGGCCCAGAGAAGTGAGGCGACTCGCCCACGGTCACACGGCCGACAAGCGGCGGAGCTAGACACGGGCCCAGCGGGTCGCACCCCCGGTCCCCGCACGGAGCTCCCGTCCTCCGCCCCCCTTTTCCGGAGGAGGGAACCGAGGCCCGGGGGAGCCCGACGAGGCGGCCGGGGCCACCCGGCGGACAGGTGGCGGAGCCGGGATCGGAACCCGCGACCTCCCGCCCCCCCCCCCCCGAGCCCCCTCAGTGACCTTTGGGTTTCCTTCGTCGCCAGCCACGAAGCCTTCCCAGGGGTCCGGAAGTTTCGGAGGAATTTTGGGCAGCAGAACCCCTCAGCAGGAAATCAACCGGCATTTCTCCTACATAGAGAACCAGGTACGTTCGGCCTCGGGACGACGTCTCCGGGCCGGGGTTTTTCACCGTTCTCCCGTCTCTCTCGTTCTTCCTCCTCGTTCCTTTCTTTTCAAGGTATCCGTCGAGCGCTTCCTCGGTTCGAGGCGCGGGGGTCGACGCGCCGTGATGAGGATAACGAGGCGTCTTATCCTCGTCGGGTCGGATCGGGCGCCGACCGTGCGTAGAGCACTGCGATGCCGACGGCCGTGGGATCCGTTAAGGGCCGGCTACGTGACGGTAACGGTAACGGTGGCATCCGGTCAGCGCCTGCCGCGTGCCGAGCGCCGCGGTAGGCGCCGGGAGGATACGGGCCGATCGGGTCGCCCGCCGGGGGGGGCTCGCCGTCTTCGTCCCCATTTGACGGATGAGGGAACCGAGGCACGGAGAAGTGAGGCGACCCGCCCCGAGGCACGCGGCCGACGAGCGGCGGAGCCGGGATTCGAACCCGCGACCCCCGAGCCCGGGCCCCCTCCGCCGCGCCGCGCCGCTTCTCCGAAGCGATCGGATCGGACGCGGCCCCTCCCCCGGGTGGGATTCGCGGTCTTCGCCCCCGTTTTCCAGCTGAGGGAAGCTGAGGCCCGGAGAAGCCAAGCGGCGCGGCGAAGGTCACGCGGCGGGCGTGTGGCGGAGCCGGGATCAGAACCCGGGGCCTTCCGGCTCCCGGGCCGTGGGCTACGTGAAGCGGCGGGGCTTAACGTGGAAAGAGCCCGGGCTCGGGAGCCGGAGGGCGCGGGTCCTAGTCCCGGCCCCGCCGCTTGCCTGCCGGGCGACCTCGGGCGGCGGGGCTCAGCGGAAAGGGCCCGGGCCCGGCAGGCGGAGGTCGTGGGTCCGAATCCCGGCTCTGCCGCCCGTCAGCCGGGGGGACCGTGGGCGACTCACTTCACCTCTGCGGGCCTCGGCTCCCTCGTCTGGAAAACGGGGACGGAGACCGTGAGCCTCCCGTGGGACCACCCGATGACCCCGGATCTACCTCGGCGCCTAGAACGGTGCCCTGCGCGTAGTGGGCGCTTAACGGATACCGACGTCATCATCATCATCGAGTCACACTTCACTTCTCTGGGCCTCAGCGACCTCGTCTGGAAAAATGGGGATTGAAACGTGAGCCTCCCGTGGGACGACCCGGTGACCCACATAGACGGCGGCACGTAGTAAGCGCTCATCAGATACCCTAATCATTATTATCGTTCCACTACTTGTCTTTCTTGGAAGACTGTTGAAGACTCAGCAGATCAGCCGTCGCAGTCTCTCGGATTCAAACCTGCCAGAGAACGTACAGTTCATCCCCTCCGCTTTCTCCGATTCGCTCGAGAATTCTCTCTCTCTCTCTCTTTTTTTTTTTTTAGCCCGTCTCGGCTTTAACGGTATCTGTTAGGCGCTTACCGTGTGCCAGGCGCCGTGTGACCCCGTGACCTGTCAGCTGTGTGACCGTGGGCGAGTCGCTTCACTACTCTGTGCCTCGGTGACCTCGTCTGTAGAACGGGGATTGACCGTGAGCCTCCCGTGGGACGGCCCGATGACCCCGGGTCTCCCCCCGGCGCCTAGAACGGCGCTCTGCACGTAGTAAGCGCTCAACGGACGCCAGCGTTATTAAGCGCTGGGGTGGAGGCGAGCCGACGAGGTTGGACTCGGGCCCCGTCCCGCGGGGGGCCCCGCGGTCCCCGTGCCCGTCTTGCGGCCGGGGTCACCGAGGCCCAGAGGAGCGAAGCGACTCGCCGGAGGTCACGCGGCAGACGGGCGGCGGACCGGGGTAGGACCGCGGTTCCTCGCCGCCGCCGATGGCGCTGGTTAAGCGCTCGCTACGTGCCGAGCGCCGTTCCGAGCGCCGGGAAGGCTCACGAGGTCATCGGGTCGTCCCACGTGGGGCTCGCGGGCTTCGTCCCCGTCTTCCGGTTGGGGGAACCGAGGCCCAGGGAAGGGAAGCGACCCGCCCAAAGCCGCCCGGCCGCCAGGCGGCGGAGCCGGCATTTGAACCCGTGACCCCCCGAGTCCCCGGCCCGGGCTCTTTCCGCCGAGCCCCGCTGCTCCTGTCTTATTCGTCTCAAGGGGGAGAATCTTCCGGTAATGATAACGTTGGTGTCGGTTAAGCGCCGGCTCCGTGCCGGGCCCCGTACCGGGCCCCGGGGCGGATGCAGGCCAGTCCCACGCGGGGCCCGCGGACTCGGTCCCCGTCTTCCAGAAGAGAGAACCGAGGCCCGGGGGACCGATGACGATAACGCCGGTATCGGTTAAGCGCTTGCTGGGTGCCGAGCGCCGTTCTGAGCGCCGGGGGAGACACGGGGCCGTCGGGCCGTCCCGCGCGGGGCTCGCCGTCTTCGTCCCCGTTGGACGGGGGAGGAAACTGAGGCCCAGAGAAGGGAAGTACTTGCCCGCGGTCACCCAGCCGACGAGCGGCGGAGGCGGCGTCCGAACCCACGGCCCCCGGCTCCCGGGCCCGGGCCCTTTCCGCCGAGCCCCGCTCCCTCCGAGGTGACCCGCCCACTTGGAGAAGCGACGCCGGGCAGCGGACGGGCCCGGGCCCGGGAGCCAGAGGTCGCGGGTTCTAGTCCCGGCTCCGCCACGTGTCGGCCGGGCGACCTCGGCCGGGTCGCTCCGCCTCTCTGGGCCTCAGTCGCTTCGTCTCCACAACGGGGACGGGGCCCGCGAGCCCCGCGCGGGCCGGGGGGCTCGGTCCGGCCTTCCTTCACGCGGCGCTGGCGATCGAGCGCTGGCCGCGTGCAGGGCGCCGGATCGAGCGCTCGGAACGGCCGGCGCGGGCGTTCAGACTCGGTTTGCTTTGCTCGTCTCCACCCCGGCGCTCAGGGTAGCGCGCGGCGCACGCCGAGCCCCCGACGCACGGCGCGGTCATTACTGTTAGCGAGCTGTCTGAGCGCAACGGATGATTCCGTTTAGCCCCAGCATCCTCTCGCCGTGGGTTCTTTAAGAGGTAAAATCAAGTCGACGCCGTCACTCGAGGGCCTCGGTCTGCCGTTTCTCCCGCAAGTGGGAAGACGACCCATCGCGGGGACGCTCTCCGCGTTCGGGGACCGAAGCCCTCCGCGCGTCGGCGCTCCGTCGCCTCGACCGCGGACGGGGCCGACGGGTTCCTCCGTCTCACGAGAGGCCGCGCGGCGGCTCAGGGGAAGGAGCCCCGGGCTCGGGAGTCGGAGGGCGTGGGTCCGAATGCCGGCCCCGCCGCCCGTCGGCTGCGTGACTCTGGGCCGGTCACTTGGCTCCTCCTGGACCTCGGTCCTCGTCCTCCTCCTCCTCCTCGTCCCGCCTGGGCCTCGGTCACCTCGTCGTCCGGAGAAGCAGCGTGGCCCGGTGGGAGGTGCCCGGCCTCGGGGGTCGGAGGTCGTGGGTCCGAATCCCGGCCCCGCCGCTCGTCGGCCGGGTGACCGAGGGCGAGTCACCTCACTTCTCTGGGCCTCGGTGACCTCGTCCGGAAAACGGGGACGAAGACCGGGAGCTTCACGGGGGGACGGCCCGACGACCCCGCGCCTCCCCCGGCGCTTAGAACGGTGCCCGGCCCGTAGCGAGCGCTTAACGGATGCCGCCGTCGTCCGTACGGTGGGGATGAAGACCGGGAGCCCCCCGTGGGACGACCCGATCACCTCGGGTCCCCCCCCCCCCGGCGCTCAGAACGGCGCCCGGCACGTAGCGGGCGCCTGACGGATTCCACCGTCGTCGTCGTTCCGGCGGGTTCCTTCCGGTCGTCATCGTCTTTCTTCTCTTCCCCCGCCCAGCCCCTCTCCAAGAGAGCAAGCCTGGAGCCGAAAGATGAGACTCCGTTTCGGAAGGTCCTCGGGAATCCCGGGCGGGGGGCCGCCAAGACCCCGACGGGAAACGGGACGTCCGGTCCCCGCTCCGGCGCCTCGCTGACGCCCGCCGCCTCCACGCCCCTCAGGGCCGGGACGTCGGAAAACCGGTAGGGACGGCGGTCTCTTCCCCGGGCGGGGCCGCGGGCCCCGCGGGAAGCGCCGTGGGGTTCCGTCGGTTCGTCCCGTCGTATCTCTTCGGCGCTTACCCGGCGCGGGGCACCGGGCCGACCGCTTGGGAAGTAGAGCTCGGCGACAGATGAAGAGCCGATCCCGGCCCGACGACGGGCTCGCGGTCCGGGGGGCGGGGGGACAGACGGCAGAACGAGGAAACGGGCTGTCGGGAGAGTTAAACAGAAGCGCCCCGGGCCGGGGGTTGGCAGAGGTCACGGGTTCCGATCCCGGCCCCGCCACCCGTCGGCTGGGTGGCCTTGGGCGAGTCGCCTCGCTTCCCTGGGCCTCGGTTCCCTCGTCTCTAAAATGGGGATGGAGACCGGGAGCCCCACGTGGGACGACCTGATGACCTTGTATCCCCCCCCCCCCCCACCGCTTAGAAGAGCGCTCGGCACGTAGTACCGAGCGGTCACCGCTGTGATTATTCAGCAGAGCGTCCGAAGGCTTTATTCCGGGCCCGCCTGCCTTTAGCAACGGTGACGATGACGACTGTGGTACCATTAAGCGCTTACGCACGTCGTTCGTTCATTCGTCCACTCACCAGTGTTTACTGAGCGCTCGCTGCGTGCGGAGCACCGGACCCAGCGCTTGGAATGGACAAATCGGTGACGGATAGAGACGGTCCCCGCCCTCCGACGGGCTCACGGCCTGATCGTTGCAATTCTCACATAACGTGTTTGAAATCTGTTCAGATCCGCCTCCTCCTTTAGGCTCTTGAGCCGGTCGTGGGCGGGGACCGTGTCCGCCTATTTTTGTGCGCGTGCCCTCCCCAGCGCTCGGTACAGCGCACCGCACGCAGCCGGCGCTCGATCCGCGCGATCGGACGGACGGACGGATACGGGCCGGGCACCGTACCGGGCGGCCGCCCGGGCCGTATTCACTGGGCCGCGCCGCTTCTCTGCCGGCCCTCTTTCGAAAGAGGAGGCCGTTCCCCGCTCGGCGATGATAGCGACGTTGGTACCCGTGAAGCGCTCACTACGTGCGGAGCAGCGTCCCAAGCGCCGGGGGAGCTACGGGGTGATCGGGTTGTCCCGCGTGAGGCTCGCGGTCACGGTCCCCATTTTGCAGATGAGGTGACCGGGGCACGGGGAAGCGAAGCGACTCGCCCACAGTCGCACAGCCGACGAGCGGCAGGGCCGGCTCGAGCTGGGAGAGGCTACGGTCCGGGGCTCCCCCCGGGGGCCCCGTCGCCGCCCCGCTTCCCGGCCGTCCCCCCGCTTCCGGAAGGCCGCGGGTCGGGGAGCCGCCGGCACGGCCCTCCCTCACCCCCCGCGGCCCGGAGCCCGCCCCGACTCCCCGACGGGATCGCCTGGGTCGGTCGGGGGTATTTGCCCAGCGCCGGGGGGAGGACGCCGTAACCCGAGCCGGCGGTCGCCCGCCCCGCCCACGACGAGCCTACGGTCTCACGGCGACGGAGCGGGGGGCGGTCGGGGCCGCCGGATGATCGGCGCCGGGTCCCTCGGGGGGGAGGCGGGGTGGGAGGAACGAGAGCCGGGGGCGTCGGAGGGTCCGCGCCGGGTCGCCGGCGGGAGGGCCCGGGGTGGGGGCGGGGAGAGTCGGGGGGTCGGATGGTCCGCGCCGGCTCCCCGGGGGAGGGGCGGGGGCGGAGAGGGGAGAGCGAAGGGGGTCGGACGGTCCGGGCCGGATCCCCGGAGCGTCGGGGACGGAGAGGGGAGAGGGCGGGGGCGTCGGCCGGTCCCCGCCGGGCCGCCGGGAGGGGAGTCCGGGACGGAGAGGGGAGGGTCGGGGCCGTCGGACGGTCCCGGCCGGGCCGCCGGGAGGAGAGTCGGGGACGGCCGGAGGAGGGCCCGGGGCCGTCGGGCGGTCGGCGCCGGGCCTCCGGGAGGAGAGTCGAGGACGGAGAGGGGAGGGTCGGGGCCGTCGGACGGTCCGGGCCGGGTCGCCGCGAGGGGAGTCCGGGGCGGGGAGGGTCGGGTCGGGTGTGGCGGGCGGGCGGTCCGGGCCGGATCCCCGGGAGTCGGGGACGGGAAGGGGGAGGGTCGGGGCCGCCGGACGGTCCGGGCCGGGCCGCCGACGGGGAGACGGGGACGGACGGGGGAGGGTCCGGGGCCGCCGGACGGTCCGGGCCGGGCCGCCGGGGGACGGTCGGGGACGGACGGGGGAGGGTCCGGGGGCGTCGGGCGGTCCGCGCGTGCCGGCTCACCGGGAGGAGGGTCGGGGACGGAGAGGGGAGAGTCGGGTGCCGGGCGGTCCGGACCGGATCCCCGGGAGGCGGGGGTGGAGAGGGGAGAGCCCGGAGCGTCGGACGGTCCATCCTAGGTCACCGGGAGACGGCCGGGGACGGAGAGAGGAGAGTCGGGACCGTCGGGCGGTCCGTGCCGGGTCACCGGGAGGGGAATCGAGGACGGAGAGGGGAGAGTGGAGGTGCCGGATGGCCCGCGCCGGATCCCCGGGAGGCGGGGGTGGAGAGGGGAGAGTCCGGAGCGTCGGACGGTCCGGGCCGGGCCACCGACGGGGAGTCGGACGGGGGCGGGGGGGGGGGGGGGAGGGGGGTCGGGGCCGTCGGATGGTCCGCGGGACGGGGACCCCGTCCCACCCGATTATCTTCTATCTACCCGGCGCTTAGGACCGAGCTCGGCACGTAGTAAGGGCCGAACCGATACGACCGTCGCTTTCGCCCCGGTGCTCGGAACGGCGCTCGGCACGTAGAAAGAGCCCGGTTATCGTCACCGCCCCCGGCCCCGGGGAGGAGGCGAGGCGGAGGGGCTCCCCCTCTCCTCCCCCGACAAGTCGGGCCACCTCCTGGAGAGTACCCGCTCCTTAGAGAAGCGGCGTGGCTCGGTGGAAAGGGACCGGGCTGGGGGGTCAGAGGTCGCGGGTTCGAATCCCGGCCCCGCCGCCTGTCAGTCGCGTGACTCGGGGCGCGTCGCCTCACTTCCCCGTGCCTCAGTGACCCCGTCTGGGAAACGGGGACGAAGGCCGCGAGCCCCACGTGGGACAGTCCGATCGCCCCGTGTCCCCCGGCGCTCAGCGCAGTGCTCTGCACGCGGTAAGCGCCTGACAGATGCCGACGTCGTCGTCGTCCCCCGCGCCTCGGCGACCTCGTCTACGGAATGGGGTTTGACCGTGAGCCTCGCGTGGGACGGCCCCGATGACCCCCGTATCTCCCCCCCCCGGCGCTTAGGAAGCGCTCCGCGCGTAGTAAGCGCTCCGCGGATACCGGCGTCACCGGAGCGCGTCTCGGCGCGTGACTGGATTTGAATCCGGGTGTCCTCGGCCGAGCGCGGCGGGCGTTGGCGAGGGATCGCGAGGGAGGAGGAGGCGAAGGAAGGGAGGCGGGCGCGGCCGCCCGAGGGGAGGCGGGAGCGGCCCGCGGGGTCTCAGACGTGCGCCTTCCGTTCCCCTCCAGGAACGAGAAGAGGAAACGGATGCTCTCCTGCGGGTCGGAGCTGAACGAAGATTACCCCAAGGAGAACGACTCGTCGTCGTGAGTGCCCGAGGAAAGCCCCCGTCGCGTCCGGTTTCGCTCCCGCCTCCTCGGAGGAGTCGGTTCGCTCGTATCGGTCGGGCGCCTCCTGCCTGCGGAGCGCTCGCTTGGCGGAAAGGGGCCGGGCCGGGGAGTCGGAGGGCGTGGGTTCCGATCCCGGCTCCGCCACTCGCGATGCCGACGGCGACGACGGCGGCGTTTGCGAAGCGCCTGCCGTGTGCGGGGCGCTGTCCTAAGCGCCGGGGTAGATGCGGGGTCGTCGGGTTGTCCCACGTGAGGCTCGCGGCCTTCCCGCCCCCCTTTTCCAGATGAGGTCGCGGAGGCCCAGAGAGGTGAAGTGATTGCCCACGGTCACCCGGCTGACGAGCGGCAGAGCCGGGATTCGAGCCCGTGACCCCTCCCGAGCCCGGGCTCCTCCGGCCGGGCGACTTCGGGCAAGCCTCTTAACCGCTCTGGGCCTCGGTGACCTCATCCGGAAAATGGGGACCGAGACTGGGAGCCCCGCCCGGGACCGCCCGATGACCCCGTATCTCCCCGGCGGCGCTTCAGTGGATCCGAAAAGCGATCCCGAAGCCCACCGCCCCGTCTCGTCCAAGCCGGCGGCGAACGTGGAAAGCCACTCTTCCTTCTGTGACTCCTCAATGAAAGCGGGGTCGTCGAACCTCCGCAGGGGCGTCTGTCGAGCTACCTAGCGGCGGTACTTCCGGAGCGCTGACGAGGTGCGGGGCACTCTCGTAACGATAATGATAACGTTGCTGTTTGTCCAGCGCTCACCACGCGCCAGGCGCCGCTCTAAGCGCCGGGGGAGATACGGGGTCATCAGGCGGCGACCCCGCTTTCATTTAGGATTCACAGAACGAAGGGTGGCTTTCCACGTTGGCCGTCGGCTTGGACGAGACGGGGCGGCGGGCTTCGGGATCGCTTTTCGGATCGCTGAAGCGCCGCCCCTCCTGCTCCGGCCCCGGCAGACCGTCGCCCGGCCCGGGTCGACGTTTAAAGGCCTGTTTGCTCTTAACGATGACGACGATGGCGTCGATAAGGAGCTCACCGTGTGCAAACCGCCGTTCTAAACGTTGGTGGGGGGAGACACGGGGCCATCGGGTCGTCCCACGTGGGGCTCCCGGCCTTGCTCCCCATTTTCCGGATGAGGGAACCGAGGCCCAGAGAAGCGAAGTGACTCGCCCACGGCCACGCAGCTGACGGGAGGCGGGGCCGGGATTAGAACCCACGGCCTCCGCCCGCCCGGCCCGGGCTCCCCCCCGCTGAGCCGCGCCGCTCCTGTTTCCGTTCAGTCGGGAAGGGCGCCGGCCGACCTCCGCTCATCCGTTCAACGAGGGAGGAGTCGGTCTTGTAGAGAAGCCGTGTGGCTCCGGGGAGGGAGGCCGGGCCTGGGAGTCAGAGGTCAGGGGTTCGAATCCCGGCTCCGCCCCTTGCCGGCTGGGTGACCGTGGGCAAGTCGCTTGGCTTCTCTGGGCCTCGGTTTCCTCACCCGTCAAACGGGGATGAAGACCGTGAGCCTCGCGTGGGACGGCCCGATCATCCCGTGTCTCCCCCGGCGCTCGGAACGGTGCCCTGCACGTAGTGAGCGCTTAACGGATACCGACGCTGTTACCGTTCCCCGTGCCTCGGTGACCTCATCTCTAAAACGGGGAGTAACTGTGAGCCTCACGTGGGACGGCCCGATGACCCCGTGTCCCCCCCCCCGGCGCTCAGAACGGTGCCCTGCACGCAGTGAGCGCTTAACGGACACCCACGTTATCGTCACCATTAAATCCCACCGGCCAGTTCGGCCACCTTTCGGGTAAGGGGGCTCTGTGAAGGAAACGGAGTTAAAGATGACCCGTCAGTTGCCAGATTATGTCAATCTGTTCTTCCAGCAACAACAGAGCCGTGACGGACCCCGCGAGAAAATATCTAACCAGCGGCCGGGAGAAACAGCTGAGTTTGAAACAGGCGGAGGAAAACCGAACTCCAGGTGAGGGTCTCGAGCTCCGAGACGGGAACGTCAACTTCTGATTCCGTCGGCTCTGGCGCGGAGCTGAAAACTCCGGGAGAGCTCTGTCCCTCGGGGATTCGGGGGCGGGGCGGGGCGGGGGGCCGTGTCGCCGTCGAGTCTGCGGGTCGTCCGGGCCCTTCGCTTCCCTTCCCCCCTTAGCCGCCTGCGTTTCTGCCGCTTCCCTGCCCGGCGGCACCGCCCTCGGTCGGGGAGCCCGTCTGCCGACTCCGTCGCCCGCTCCCCGGGGCTCAGTACGGTGCTCCGGCTCCCGCTAAGCGCTCAGCGGTCCGGTTCGGGGCCGTGAGACCGGTCGATCCGAATCCCGCCTCTGCCGCTTGTCGGCCGTGGGAGCGAGGGGCGGGTCGCTTGGCCTCTCCGGGCCTCGGTTCCCTCGTCTGTCAAACGGGGACGAAGACCCGTGAGCCTCCCGCGGGGCGATCTGACGACCCTGTATCCCCCCCCCCCCCACCCCGGCGCTTAGAACGGTGCCCCCGCACGTAGGAGGCGCCTGACGGATGCCGACGTCGTTAATCGGCCGTATAACGGAAGACGGATCCCAAGCTTGTCGTCGTGAGCCGTCCCGCCCGGGGCCCGGGTTGGGAGAGGAGTTTGAAACTCTCCGCTGAAATGCATTTTCAGTCCTTTTGCCTTCCCCCTTCTCCGGTCGCTCGTAAATTTTTTTTTATTCTCCCCTCCTTCAAAAAAAAAAAATGAATAACAGAGGCGCTTGCCGAGCGCTTCCTGTGTGCCAAGCACCGTTCTGAAGCGCCGGGGTCGATCCGAGCCGAGCGGGTCGGACACGGTCCGGGTCCCACGTGGGGCTCGCGCCCTCAATCTCTCCCCCGATCAGACCGTAAGCCCGTCAGAGGGCAGGGACCGTCTCTGTCTGTTGCCGACTTGTTCGTTCCCAGCGCTCGGCACAGAGTAAGCGCTGGGTAAATACGGGTGGATGAATGAACGACTGATCCCCGCTTTCCGGATGAGGGAGCTTAAGGCCCAGTGGAGTGACTTGTCTAAGGTCTCAAAGCGGGAACGTGGCGGAGCCGAGATTAGGACCCGTGACCTCGGGCTCTATCCGCTAAGCCCGCGTCTCCTCCCAGAGGCCCTCCCAGACTAAGCCCCACACTTGCTCATCTCCCACTCCCTTCGGCGTCGCCCCGCCTCGCTCCCTCCGCTCCCCGTCCTCCCTCCCCGCGGCGCTCGCGTCCGCCTCCGTCATTTTCTTTATCTGGACTGATGTCTTTCTCCCCGCCTCTAGACCGAACTGCTTATCGTGGCATTGTGCTTTCCCAAGCGCTTAGTACAGCGCTCTGCACGCAGTAAGCGCTCGATAAGGAGGATCGAAGGAACGGGCAGGTCTTGCACTTAAGCCCCGGACCGGGTACGCGGTAATCGGGCCGCCCACGGTCCCTGGCCCGAATGGGGCTCACCCTCTCCATCCTCGGGTAACCGAGAGGGGACGTGACTTGCTCGGGGTCACGCGGCGGACGAGGGGCGGAGCCGGGACTAGGACCCGGCTCCTCCGGCTCCACCCGCCAGGCCGCGTCGCTCCTCGGGTCGCCCCCGGGGCCGTGTCCGTAAACTCCCGTCCGCGTGAGTCGGCCCGCCCTTCCTCGGAACGCCGGGGTCCGGACAGCGGAGGACCGAGGGACGATGGCAACTGTGGCATCCGTTAAGCGCTTACTGTGTGCCGGGCACCGTGCTGAGCCCTGGGGCAGATCCAGGCTTATCAGGTTGGACACGGTCCCCGTCCCACGGCAGGACCCGCGGGCTCGGTCCCCGTTTTGCCGACGAGGGGGCCGAGGAGGGACGTGACCTGACCGAGCCGGTGACGATGATGTCGGTATTTGTCAAGCGCTTACTTGGTGCCGAGCGCCGCTCGAAGCGCCGGGGGAGACACGGGGTCGTCGGGTCGTCCCCCGGGAGCTTCCTCCCATTTTACGGAGGGAGGAACCGAGGCCCAGAGAAGTGACCCGCCCACGGTCACGCGGCTCCTAAGCGACGGAGCCGGCATTCGAACCCGTGACCTCCGACTCAACAAGCCCGGGCCCGTTCCACTGGGCCGCGCCGCTTCTCCCGGCACCCGGCGGACGAGCGGCGGAGCCGGGATTGGTGTCCGCGGCTTGAGGAGGCGGGCCGGTCGTCCTCGTTTCTTGGAAGATCTGGGTCTGGGTTGGATCGCCCGGCTTAGCGTGGCTCCCGGGCTTCGTTAAGTAAGGAATGAAGGTTGCTGTTTGTGAGGCGCTTACCCTGTGCCAAGCACAGCCCTGCGAGCTGGGGCAGATGCGAGGTCATCAGGTTGCCCCCCCCCCCCCCCCGGGGGGGCTCCCGGGCGCCGGGTGGTCACGGATGAGGTCACTGAGGCCCAGAGGGGTGAGGTGACTCGCCCAAGATGGCACAGCAGAGAGGCGCAGCTGCGCTGGGGAATTCCACAAGTAAAATCGGAGCCTTTGGGATCATCCGGGGGGGGCTCATCGTCCCCTCTTCCGGTCCCCTTTTAGCGGGCTTTCGCCGTCGCTCATCGTCCTGCCGTGGGCCGGCGGGCAGAGCCCGGGAGCCGGAAGGATCTGGGTTCCGATCCTGCCCCCGCCGCTTCGCTCCCGTGGGCGACCCCGGGGCGGGTCACCCGACTTCTCTGGGCCTCGGTTCCCCCCCGTCCGTCAAATGGGGATTGAGCCCGGGAGCCCCGCGGGGGACCGGGGCCGGATCGAACCCGTTTCCTCGCGCCTCCCCCGGCCCGGGGTAGTAAGCGCTCGCCGTCCTCGCGGGAAGCGGCGCGGCTCAGCGGAAAGAGCCCGGGCTCGGGGGTCGGAGGTCATGGGTTCGAATCAACCCATTCGAATCGAGCGTGGGCGAGTGGCTTGACTTCCCTGGGCCTCGGTCCCCTGGTCTGTCAAATGGGGACGGGGGTCGTGGGCCTCACGTGGGACGACCCGACGACCCGGCGTCTCCCCCAGCGCTCGGAACGCCGCTCGGCACGCAGTAAGCGCTTAACGAACGCCAGCGTCGTGACCGTCGTCGTTCCCGGACGCGAAACTGTCGTCGTCGTGATGACTGTCATCGTTCGCAGCCGGGAAGCAACTTGGTCGACGGGGGCGGAGCCAGAACGCCTCCGGAAGACCCCGTTGGCGGAAGGAAATCCCGCGGGCGGAGGCGAAGGGTTTCCGCGTGATTCGGGGACTGACGATCCCTCTCCGGGGCCTTTCTTTTCCAGGGGTTCTGCCGTTGCAGTCGTCGTCCTTCTACGGCAGCAGAGCCTCGGCCAAAGACCACGCAGCCGCAAACGCCAACGGAGACAGGTGGGCGTCGGCGGGGAAGCGCTTCCCTTCTCCGTGCCTCGGTTCCCTCGTCCGTCGAACGGGGATGAAGACCGGGAGCCCCGCGGGGGCCGACCCGCTGACCCCGGATCTCCCCCCCCGGCGCTTAGAACGGCGCCCGGCGCGCTTAACGGATAGCATAGTCGTTATTATCGGCGGCGGGCAGCCGACCGCTGAAAACCGGCGGGTCCGTCCAGCTCAGCCAGTCCGTCGCTGCGCCTGTTCATTTGATGGTATCTGTTAAGCGCTTACCACGTGCCCGAGCACGGTAAGGATAACGGTGATAGCAGTAACCGTGGCGTACGTTCGGCTCTTACTACGCGTCGGACACCGTACCGAGCGCTCCGTTGTCCGTCCCCCCCGTTTGGACCGTGAGTCCGTCGTTGGGCGGGGATGGTCTCTGTTGGCCATTCCGAGCGCTTAGTCCGGTGCTCTGCACGTAGGCAGCGCTCAATAAGTACGACCGAACCAACGGATGCCCGGAAACCGGGACGGAAACCCTGGGATTGATCGACGGACCGACTGGCTGGGCGCTTCCTGTGCGCCGAGCACCGTCGGCGCTGGGGACGGGGCTTGGGACGCCGGGAGCGCTTAAATAATAATGATGGTATCTGTTGAGCGCTCACGACGTGCCAAGCGCTGCGCTGAGCGCGGGGGTAGATACGCGGTGATCAGGTCGTCCCACGTGGGCCCCACGGTCTTCGTCCCCGTTCCACAGATGAGGCGACTGAGGCACAGAGAAGTGAATTATAATTGTAATAATAATGCTGGGATTTGTTAAGCGCTTACTTTGTGCCAGGCACTGTTCTGAGCGCCGGGGGGGGGGCGGGGTGGATACGAGGGGATGAGGTTGTCCCACGTGGGGCTCCCGGTCTTCATCCCCGTTTTACAGTTGAGGTCGCCGAGGCCCAGAGAAGTGAAGTGACTTGACCGGAGTCGCACAGCTGACAAGCGGCGGAGCCGGGATCAGAACCCGCCACCTCTGGCTCCCAGACCCGGGCTCTTGCCGCTAATCCTCATCGTTAGCATCCCGAGCGCCGGGGTAGATAGAAGCCAGTCAGGTTGGACCCGGTCCCCGTCCCCCGTGGGGCTCCCGGTCTTCACCCCCCTTTTACGGATGAGGCGGCCGAGGCACAGTGAAGTGACCTGCCCTCGGCCACGCAGCCGACAAGCGGCGGAGCCGGGATCAGAACCCACGGCCTCTGACTCCCAAGCCCGGGCTCTTTCCGCCGAGCCACGCTCCTGCCCTGTCAGTGTTTTTTGGCTCTGTAGCGAAGGGGTGCTGACTCTGACGGTGGGCCGGAGGGGGTGGCCGGTGGTTGTTTTTTTGTCATTCGTTTTTTTTTTAAAAGAGGGGTGTGTTTAAACTGTCCTTTAGAAAAAAATTTTAAAAATTTTTTTAAAAAAAAAACATTTAAAAAAAAAAATGAGGCTCACAGTCACAGGGAGAGTAGGTATCCCTGTTTGGCAGATGAGGAATCTGAGGCCCGGGGAAGCAGAGTGACTCGCCCGAGGTCACGCGGCTGTTCTTCGTTCCCGAAATGGTACCAGATTAGGCGGCTGGAGAAAACTGGAATTCCAGTCCTCGCGCTCCTCGGAAGGGAGTTTAGCACATTTCCGTTCACCCTCCCGAGAGATTATCGGAGACCCCGTGACGGAGCGGAGGGCGAGGAATCCGAGCGATCTGTCCGTTCCCGGCCCGGTTTGATCTTCGCTTTCGGCTTTTACCCCTCCTCGCCGGGCGACGCCAAAGCGAGCGGCCGAGGTGGATCGCCTCCCGTGACTTTCCTGCCTCCACGGGATCGGCGAGAGCGGGGCCGGGCAGGAGAGCCCACAGGGGTTTCCTCCCCGCTAAGCCGCCCTCCTCCCGGTCGCCCCCGTTCCCCGATTTTCCTGTGTCACATCAAGCGGCCTTAGGCCGTGAGCCCGTCACTGGGCGGGGATGGTCTCTTATCTGTCGCCGAATTGCACGTTCGTTCATCCTGTAGCATTTACCGAGCGCTCGCTAGGTGCGGAGCACCGGACCGAGCGCTTGGAACGGACAGCTGGGCGACGGGGAGAGACCGCCCCCGCCCGACGACGGGCTCGCGGTCTGATCGGGGGAGGCGGACGGGCGGAGACCGGACGACCTCGTCACGATAAATAGAACGAAGGGGACGGACGCCTCCGCGACAAAATAAATAAGGGAGTAAAAATCCATCCAAATGAGCAGAGCGCCGAGGGGGGGAGGGGGGGGGAGCGGGGGGAGCGGGGGGAAGGGGACTTAGGGGAGGGGATCGGGGTGGGGGGGCAGAGAGGAAGCAGAGGGTGAAGGGGAAGCTCAGTGTGGGAAGGCCTCTCGGAGGAGGCGAGCTCTCAGGAGGGCTCTGAAGAGGGGAGGAGAGTCAGTTTGGCGGAGGCGAGGAGGGGGGACGCGGCCCGGGGGTCGACGGCGGGACGGGCGAGGACGGGCGACGGCGAGGGGGCGGAGGAGCGGAGCGTGCGGGGTGGGCGGTGGAAAGAGAGAAGGGAGGAGGACGGGTAGGAGGTGGCGAGGGGATGGACGGCCTCGATGCCCAACGGCTTAGTTAGCGCAAGCGCTCAGTACGGTGATGCGCACGCAGTAAGCGCTCGGTAAATACCGCCGAATGAAGGTTTGGAGGTACCCAGAAAGGATCTCCGGCAGACCTCGGTTTGCCGGAAGGTCAGTAGAAAGGGTTTGAGACGCGGCCTCGGAGAATTCGTCCGCGGCCACCACGAGCCGCCCAAAACGCAGATGGGTTCGCGAACCGGCCAAGCCCGCGTGGTCTGTAGAAGGCCGGGTGACTCGACCTCGGACGAGCGTACTTCGGACACCTCGCCGGGGGGACTCGGGCCGGGAGGAGCCCGGGGAAGACGGCCCCGCCGGACGGCCGGGGACCCCGACGGCGATAAGGGAGGAGCCGTCGGCGAGGCTCCGGAGCAGGGCAGGAAGGAAACCGTATCCGGAGAGTCGTTTCGAATGTGGAAAGAAAAGGACGACGACTAGAAGGGGTCCGGGGATGGAAGCTGTAATCCGCTTGTCGGGTAAGGGGGGGGGTCCTCTCCTTGTGCACCTCCCCCAACTGAGTGGAGGGCGGGGAGGAGAGAGGCTTTCCGGGTGACTCGCCTTCAGCCCGGTGAGCTGTAAAAATGATGATGACGTTGGCGTTTGTTAAGCGCTTACTCCGTGCGGAGCACCGTTCTAAGCGCCGGGGTAGATGCGGGGTCATCGGGTCGTCCCACGTGAGGCCCCCGGTTCGTCCCCGTTTTCCAGACGAGGTCACCGAGGCCCGGAGAAGCGAAGCGACTCGCCCACGGTCACCCAGCTGACGAGCGGCAGAGCCGGGAGTCGAACCCGCGGCCCGCGACTCCCAAGCCCGGGCTCTTGCCACCGAGCCACCTTGGGTGCGGGTTACGGGTCAGAGGCCGGACCGCGGGGGACGCGATGGGTTGCCGGGAGCCTTCCCTTCAAGGTTCCGTCTCCGTTCCCTCGCAGGTCCGGCGTTTCGAGTCAGACTCCCTCCGCCAAGAGGAGCCTGGGGTTTCTCTCGCAGCCGGCCCCGCTGTCGGTCAAGAAGCTGAGGTCTAACCAGGATTACGCCGGCTGGAATAAACCCAGGGTGTCCTTCGCTACCCACCCCCAACAGCAACTGCAGGGGTATCCGTTCCTATCGTTATCCTCACCAGTACGGTATTTTGCTAAGCGCTCGCTCCGCGTCGGGCACCGAACTCCGCGCCGGGGCGGAGGCTGGGAGCCGCGGGCGGGGATCGTCACCCGTCACCGTCTTCGCGGACTTTCCCGCGCGCTCGATCCGGTGCCCCGCGCACGGTAAGCGCTCCGTAGCGTTAGACCGTGAGCCCGTCGATGGCGGGCAGGCGCCGTCTCTGTCCGTTGCCCAACTGTCCGTTCCAAGCGCTCGGTACGGTGCCCTGCGCACAGTGGGCGCCCGACAGACGCGACCGAACGAATGGTCCGAGCGGATCGGGGCGGAAACCATCCCTCTCCCACGCGGGGCTCGCAGATTCGACCCCCCCCCGTTTTACGGATGCCCGGAGGTCACGCAGCGGACGGGTGGCGGGGCCGGGATCGGGTCCCCGCCCCGTCTGCACCCTTTTTCTTTTAGGGCATTTCTTAAATCCTTACTGTACGCCGGGAGTCCGTCCCCCCCCCCCCCCCGCTCCAGACCGTTAGCCCGTCGCGGCCGGGGGACGGGTCTGTTCCCTGTTGCGTTGTCCTCCCCCCGGCGCTCCGCGCACGGTAAGCGCTCGGCGAATGCGACCGAACGAACAAGTGCTGCCGAAGGTATACAGGTTAATCCGGCTGGACGCGGTCCCCGTCCCGCGCGGGGTCCCCAGTCGTCACCCCCCGTCTTAACGGATGAGGAGCCGAGGCCCGGGGAGGTGAAGGCCACTGGCCCGAGGCCTCCCGGCAGACGGGGTGGCGGAGGCGGGGTGAGGACCCGGGTCCTTCTGACCCCCGGGCCCGGGCCCTACCCGTCGGGCCACCCTCCTTCACGTGGTCCCCGCCTCGGAGGGCCCGGAGGCGAGGCCTACCCGGACGGGCCGCCCGGAGGGCGCCGAGCCGGCCCGAAGTGGAATCCATGAGACCCCCGCGGCGGTTTTCGAAGCCGGCGCATTTGGGCCCCGCGTTTGAGAAGGAAGACGGAGCGACCGAAAGTTCTGGGAACTGCTGTGCGTCGTCTCCGGCCCCTCCCCCATTTCCGCAGACCCGAGAGAGCGCTGGTTTCCCGATCTCCCTTGGTATCTCTTCCTGGGCACCCTTTCCCCCCCCCCCCCCCCCCCCATTCCCTCCCTCCCTCCCCCCCCCCCCTTCCCTTCCCTTCTCATTCTCCTCCCTCTCTCCCCTTTCCCCTCTCACTTCACCTCTCCGTTTCTCTCCCTCCCTCTCTTCCCCCCCCTTCTCTCCCCATCTCATTCCCTCTCCCCCCCTTCCTCTCTCTCGCCCCTCCTCTCCGCCCCTCTCCCCTCTCTTCCCCTCTCTCATCCTCTTCCTCCTCCTCCGTCTCCGCCTCTCCCCCTTTCTTTCTCCTCCTCCCCTTCTCATTCTCTCTCTCCTTCTCTCGCCCCTCCTCTCCGCCCCTCTCCCCCCTCTCATTCTTTCTCCTCCTCCGTCTCCGCCTCTCCCCCTTTCTTTCTCCTCCTCCCCTTCTCGTCCTCTTCTCCTCTCGCCCCTTCTCTCTGCCCCTCCCCCCCTTCCCCCCCCTCATTCTCTTCCTCCTCCTCCGTCTCCGTCTCTCCCCCTCTCTTTCTCCTTCTCTCCCCTTCTCATTCTCTCTCTTCCCCTCTCGCCCCTTCTCTCTGCCCCTTTCCCCTCTATTCCCCTTTCTCATTCTCTTTCTCCTCCTCCTATCTCCATCTCTCCCCCACTCTCTCTCTCCCCTTCTCATTCTCTCTGTTCCTCCCTCTCGCCCCTTCTGTTCATTCAGTAGTATCGATTGAGCGCCCACTACGTGCGGAGCACCGTACTAAGCGCCTGGAATGGACAGATCGGTGACAGGTGGAGACGGTCCCTGCCCTCTGACGGGCTTACGGTCTAAAATCCGGTCCCTTTCCCTCCTTCCCCTCTCTCGTGCTCTTTCTCCCTTCTCCGTCTCCGTCTCTCCCCCCTCTTTCTCTCCCCTTCTCATTCTCTCCCTTCCCTCTCTTCCCCTCTGGCCCCTTCTCTTTGCCCCCCTCCCCTCTATTCCCCTCTCTCGTTCTCTTTCTCCTCCTCTGTTTCCATCTCTCCCCCCCCCCCTCTGTCTTTCTCTCCCCTTCTCTTATCTCTCTTCCCTCTCTCCCCCCTCTGTCTCTCCCTTTCTCTCCCCTTCTCTCGTTCTCTTTGTCCTTTTCTACCTCCATCTCTCCCCTCTCTCTCTCTTTCTCCCCCCACCTCCTCCTCTCCCTCTGCCCCCGCCTCTCTGAATTATATTTGCGGACAGAAGTGTGGAGCCTGGATTTAGGGCAAAGAAGAACTTCCGTTCTTCATCCGTCCACACGTTCGGTGGTGTTCGAATGCGCTCGGTGTGCAGAGCACTGTACTGAGCGCTTGGGAGAGCCCGTCACTGGGCGGGGATCGTCTCCGTCTGTTGCCGGATCTCCCGTGCCGAGCGCCCAGCACGGTGCTCCGCGCATAGTAAGGGCTCGATAAACAGGACTGAATGAACGAGCGCGGGACAGCAGAGTCGGCGGCCACGTTCCTGGCCCACGAAGAGTTAAGACGGGGAGACGGGAGTCGATGTAAATCGGTAATTTAGAATCTACCGACACGCGCGTACAGGATTTATAAGATACGTAGATGACGGTGATACTAATGACGGTGAGAAGTCATTAAGTGCTTCTTAGGCGTCAAGCCCTGTTCTACACCCCGGGGTCTGTACGGTCTGACGCGGTAACGCAACCTCTGCAGTCACTCCCTGTCCCCCCCCATGGGGCGCCCAGCCTGATCCCCGTTTTCTGGGCGAGGTCGCCGAGGCCCGGAGAAGCCAAGTGACTTGCCTACGGCCACCCAGCGGACAGGTGGCGGAGCCGGCCCCGGGACCCGGATCCTTCCGACTCCCGGTCCGTGCTCTTGGCTTCGGTCAGTGGTATTTCCGGAGCGCTTACCGTCCGCGGAGCACCGGCCTTAAGGCTCGGAAGACTCCGCCCCTCCTCCCCGTCGCCCCGATCTCTCTCCCTCTGCTCTGTCCCGCCTTAATAGTAAATAGGTACACATCTATTATTCTCTTTATTTTATTAGCGACGTGTATTTACGCCGACGCCGTCGACGCCTGTCGACTGGTTTTATCTCGTGGGCCCGTCGTCGGGTGGGGATCGTCTCCGTCTGTCGCCGAACCGTACTTTCCACATAACCTGTCGTTACCGGGGGGGGGGGGGGGGGGGTCATGAAGTAGTCGCCGTCACTCGGGCCGTTCGGGATCCTCCGTCACAAAAAGCCGTCTCTTTAAGGAGAGACGGAGAGCGGGAGAAGGGATCGTAATATAAATGGCCAGGCGGGATGTCTTGGATTTTAAGGTGGGGGGAGGTGCGGCTTTTGGGCGCGAGAATTGTTTGACCCTCCCAGCTTCTGCGATCGCCGCGAGGAGGAAGCCCCGTCGAAATGCGAGGGGGAGCGTCCGCGCGTGTCACTCGAAAGCGCAAGTTTTGTTTCGAAACCGTGTCTTTGTCGTTTTCAGCTTCTCCAACCTGGGAAATACCTGCTATATGAACGCCATCCTGCAGTCTTTGTTTTCCCTTCAGTCGTTTGCTAACGATCTGCTCAAACAAGGAATCCCTTGGAAAAAAATCCCCCTGAACGCACTGATCAGGTAAACGCCGCGTCCCCGACCTTCTGAATCGTCGGCCCGCCCCCGCCCCCCGAAAGCCACCCTGATTCCGTAAGCGTCTCTCGCCAGATTCGATTATCGCCGTATGTACCGAGGACTCGCTGCGTGCGGGGCACTGTACCGAGCGCTTGGGATGGACGGTTTGGAGACGGGGAGGGAGCGGCGTGGCTCAGTGGGAGGAGGTCATGGATTCGAATCCCGGCTCCGCCCCTTGTCAGCCGGGTGACCGTGGGCGAGTCGCTTCACTTCTCTGGGCCTCGGTGACCTCACCTGGGAAACGGGGATGAAGACCGGGAGCCTCACGTGGGGCGACCCGATTCCCCTGTATCTACCCCAGCGCTCACTACAGTGCTCTGCACGTAGTAAGCGCTCAACAGATGCCAGCGTCATTATTGCTGTTAGCTTGGGCCAGTCACTTCGCTCCCCTGGGCCTCGATCGCCTCATCCTCGAAACGGGGATCGAGGCCGTGATCCCCCGCCTGGGACAGAGACCGTGTCCGACCCCAGTCGTCTTGAGTAATGACGATACCCGTTCAGCGCTTACTGCCGGCCCGGCGGCGCCGCACTGAGCGCCGGGGCGGATCCAGGCGAATCAGGTTGGACGCGGGCCCCTGTCCCACCTGGGGCTCGCGGTCTCCATCCCGGTTTTACAGAGGGGGAAACCGGGGCACGGAGGAGCGAAGTGGCCGAGACGAAACCCCGGGTCCTCCTGACTCCCGGGAAGCAGCGCGGCGGCTCAGGGGAAAGAGCCCGGGCTTGGGAGTCGGAGGTCATGGGTTCGAATCCCTGCTCCGTCCCCCGTCAGCTGGGTGACCGTGGGCGAGTCGCTTCTCCGTGCCCCAGTTCCCTCGTCCGTACGGTGAAGTCTGCGAGCCTCACGCGGGACGACCCGATGACCCCGTGTCTCCCCCCAGCGCTTAGAACGGTGCTCCGCACATAGCGAGCGCTTAAATACCAACACTACACCGTGCCGCCTTCCCGGCTGCTTCCTGTCTACCCCGACACTTAAACGTTGCCCGGCCCATCGAGTACCAGACAGACCCCCCCCCCCCCCCAAAAAATTGAATTTCTCCGCCTCACGTTCGGTGAACCCTTGCTCGTCGGTAAAGCGGGACCTTCCGGGAACTGGGGGGGTTCTGAGGCGGTTTTCCGCCGATACCGTGTCAGCGGCGACTATCCTGAGCGTCTTCTGAGAGCCCACCAACACCCCCCCCCCCCCCCCCGCTCCGATTTCCCCAGGCGCTTCGCCCATCTCCTTTCCAAGAAGGACGTCTGCAACTCGGAGACGAAGAAGGATCTGCTCAAGAAAGTCAAAAACGCCATTTCGGCCACGGCGGAGCGGTTCTCGGGTTACGTGCAGAACGTAAGCGCTCGTCGTCTGGGGTTGGGGGGGGGGGTGGTCTTTAAGGGGCGCGTTAAGCGCCGGCTACGCAGCGGGCGCCCCGGTGGAGGGCCAGGCTGGTCGGGTCGGGTGCCGGGGTCCCCGGCCCGCGTGGGGGCTCACGGTCTTCATCCCCGTTTCGCGGGTGCGCCACCCGAGGCCCAGAGGATCAGTCAGTCGATCGGGGGTGTTTATTATTCGTCCGTTCGGTGGGTCGCATCTACTGGGCGCCTGCTGTGTGCGGGGCACTGGACCGAGCACTCGGAAAGTACGATTTGGCAACAGATGGAGACCGTCCCTACTCGCCACCGGGCTCCCGGCCTGGAGGGGGGGAGACGGACGTCAGTAGCGTCGATAGAAACGGGACGCTAGATAGATGCGCGTCGTTAATAAAAGAAATAGGATAATAAGTGCTGCGGGGAGGGGGAAGAGCAGCGGGAGGGAGGCGGGGCGATGGGGAGGGAAGGAGGAGCGGGGGGGAAGGGGGGGGGGGCTGAGTGTGGGCGGTCCGTCTCCCCCGATCAGACCGTGCGCCCGTCAGACGGCAGGGACCGTCTCTATCTGTTGCCGACTTGGTTCATCCCAAGCGCTTAGTACAGTGCTGCGCACACAGTGAGCGCTCAATAAATACTACCGAAGGAATGAATGAATGAGAGGCGAGCGCTCAGGAGGGCTTCGAAGGGAGGAAGAGAGTGAGTCCGGCGGAGGTGAGGAGGGAGGGCGTCCCGGGACCGCGGGAGGACGCGGGCCGGGGGCGGTTACTGAGCGCCTGCCGTCTGCAGAGCACCGGACTCGGGAGAAGCAACGTGGCGTGATGATAGGGCCCGGGCCCGGAAGTCCGCGGGTTGGGGTGGGGCGGGTTTCCGATTCCGGCTCCGCCGCCCGTCTGCCGTTGGCCCCGGCGCGGGTCGCCTCTTCTCTGGGCCTCAGTCCCCTCCCGCACGAAAGGGGGGGGGGGGGGTTGAGACCGTGAGCCCCACGCAGGACAACCTGACGGCCCTGTATCTCCCCCAGTGCTCAGAACAGCGCCCGGCACCTGGTAAGCGCTTAAGGAATTCCATCGTAACACGGGCCTGGGAGTCGGAGGTCCCGGGGCCTGATCCTGGCTCGGCTGCCTGTCCGTTGCGGGACTTCGGGCGAATCGCTTATGACGACGATGCCGACGACGGTGTTCGTTAAGCGCTCGCCGTGTGCGAAGCACCGTCCTGGGCACCGCAGGGGATCCGCGGTGATCGGGCGGTCCCACGTGGGGCTCGCGGTCTTCGGCCCCGTTTGACGGATGAGGGAACCGAGGCTCGGAGAAGAGAGGCGGCTTGCCCGGAGTCACCCAGCCGACGGGCGGCGGAGCCGGGACTAGAACCCACGGCCTCTGGTTCCCAACCCCGGGCTCTTGCCGCCGAGCCGCGCTGCTCCTCGGCCTGACTTCTCTGGGCCTCGGTTCCCTCGTCTGCAAAATGGGGACGAGGACCGTGAGCCCCACGCGGGACGACCCGATCCCCCCCGTATCTCCCCCGGCGCTTAGAGCGGCGCTCGGCACGTAGTTGGCGCTTGACGGATACCCTCGGCGCGACTCTTGTTACGGGCCTTCGGGAAGCGGCGCGTGGCTCGGCGGAAAGAGGCCGGGCCCGGGAGTCCGGGGTCGTGGGTTCCAGTGCCGGCTCGGCCGCTAGTCAGCTGGGTGGCTTCGGGCAGGTCTCTTCGCTCCTCCGGGCCTCGGTTCCCTCATCTGGAAAACGGGCTTGAGGACCGAGAGCCTCACGTGGGACGACCCGATCCCCTGCGGCGCTCAGAACGCTGCCTGGCGCATAGCGAGCGCTCGACAGATGCCATACTCATCACGTCTCCGGGCCTCAGCTCCCTCGTCTGTAAAATGGGGGTGAAGACCGTGAACCTCGCGGGGGACAACCCGATGACCCCGTGTCTCCCCCAGCGCTTAGAACAGCGCTCTGCGCATAGTAGGCGCTTCACAGATACCGGCGGGGGCGGTCGTCGCCGGAGGCCCGGAGAAGCGAAGCGACTCGCCCGGGGTCACCCGGCGGGCGGGGCCGGGCGGGGTCTCGGGTCGTGACGGCGGGGGTCTCGTCCGGTCCTAGGACGCTCACGAGTTTCTGAGTCAGTGTCTGGATCAGCTGAAGGAGGACATGGAGAAGCTCAACAAAACCTGGAAGAGCGAGCCGGGGTCCGGGGAGGAGAACCCGCCCGGGCCCGGGCGGCCGGCCGAAGACGGCGCCGCCGGCCGGGTCTACACCTGTCCCGTGGTCACCAACCTGGAGTTCGAGGTCCAGCACTCCATCGTCTGCAAAGCGTAAGTGCGGAGGGCCGACGGCCCGGCTTGGGAACCGCCCCGGGGGGGCCCGGAGGCCGTGGGTCCCGATCCCGCCGCCTGCCGGCCGCGGCCGCCTCGTCTGGGAAACGGGGATGAAGACCGGGAGCCCCGCGGGGGACGACCCGACGAGCCCGCGTCTCCCCCGGCGCTCGGAACGCTGCCCGGCACGTAGTAGACGCTGAACGGATGCCGACGTTAGCGTTCTCAGACCCCGGGCCGTTTTACGGGGGAGGTCGCCGGGGCACAGAGGGGTTCGGTCGAGAAGCGGCGCGGCGCGGCGCGGCGGAAAGAGCCCGGCTTGGGGAGTCGCGGGTCGTGGGTTCCGACCCCGGCCCCGCCGCCTGTCGGCCGGGCGACCCTGGGCGGGTCGCCTCGCTTCTCCGGGCCTCGGTGACCTCGGCTGGAAAACGGGGAGTCGCGCCGTGACCCGGAGTCTCATCTCGGCTCTGCCCCTCGCCCGCCGGGTGACCTTGGGCGAGTCCTCTCGTCGCTCGGGGCCGTCAGTCCGTTCGTTCTTGATCCCGTCCGTCGCCGTCGTCCCCGTCCGTCCGTCCGTCCGTCCGTCTCCCCCGATCGGACCGGGAGCCCGTCGGAGGCCGGGGGCCGTCTCTGTCCGTTACCGACGCGTCCGTTCCGAGCGCTCGGTCCGGTGCCCTGCGCGTAGTGAGCGCCCGCTCAGCGCTGTCGAAGGAGTGAATCAGTCCAGTGCTCTGCACACGGTAAGCGCTCGGTCGGTACTACCGATCGAATGAATTCGTTCATTCAGTAGTATTGACCGAGCGCTCGCTACGTGCAGAGCGCCGGACTAAGCGCTTGGAACGTGGGGTTCCCTCCCGGAGAACGGGGATCGGGACCGGAAGCCCCGTGTTAAAGCACCTGCTACGTGCCAGGCGCGGTACTAGACCCTGGGGTCGATCCCAGCACTCGGTACGGCGCCCGGCACGTAGTGAGCGCCCGCCGGAAGCCATTCGGGGGAAGAAAAGAAAGAGGCCGGCGTCCTCCCGGGTCGTACTCGGTACGGCGCCCGGCACGTAGCGAGCGCTTGACGGATACCGTTGGATGAAGGAAGAAAGAAAAGGAGAGAAAGCCCGGCGGCGTCCCGTTTCGCGTGGAATACGGTCCCGCGGCCGACGGGCGGCGGAGCCGGGGTTCGGACGGTAACGTCGGCATCCGGTAGGCGCCTGCTACGTGCAGGGCACCGTCCTAAGCGCGGGGGGAGATACGGGGTCATCGGGTTGGCCCACGTGAGGCTCGCGGCCTCCGCCGGACAGACGAGGGACCCGAGGCCCAGAGGAGCGGCTCGCCCACGGTCCCGCAGCCGACGAGCGGAGGGCCCAAGCCCGGGCTCTCCCCACCGAGCCGCCGCCCCCGGTCACCCCCGCCGGCCTCCCGTCCCCATCGTGGGAGCGCGGCGGGGGCTGCGGGGGCTCCCCCGGGGACTCGGGGCGGGGCGGGGGCGGCCGGTCGACCTCGGAGGAGGAGCGCTTTCACGTCTCCCTCTCCCTTCCCCGAGCAGCTGCGGCGAGACGGTCCCCAGACGGGAACAGTTTAACAACCTGTCCATCGACCTGCCCCGAAGGAAGAAGCCGCTGCCCTCGCGCTCCGTCCAGGATTCCCTCGATCTCTTCTTCCGGGTGAGAACCCCCCGACGGCTTGGAACCCGTCGTGCGGCTCCTAGAGGAGGGCTCTAAAGGATAGCCACGAGGATGCCGTCGCTGCCCGTTCGCGGCGTCCGTCTCCCCGCTTCCGAGGATAACGGTTCGGGGCGTACGATGTGTTAAGCGCCTGCTCTGTTCAAAGCACCGTCCCGAGCCCCGGGGGGACGCGGGGGTCGGCGGGCCGTCCCCCGCGGGGCTCCCGGCTCTCACCCCCGCTCTCCGGATGAGGGAACCGAGGCCCGGAGACGCGACGTGACTCGCCCCGAGTCGGGACTCGGACCCACGGCCTCCGACTCCCAAGCCCGGGCTCTCCCCACCGAGCCGCGCCGCTCCTCGACCGCGAGCCCGCGGTGGGCGGGGACGGTCTCTCTCCGTGGCCGAATCGTACTTGCCCGGCGCCCGGCGCGGCGCGCCGCACCCGGGACGCGCTCAGTAGACAGGACTGCGTGGAGGGGCGGCGCGCGGTGCGGCGGATCGAGCCCGGGTCTGCAAGTCGGAGTAATGACGTTGGTATCCGTTAAGCGCTTACGACGCGCAGAGCGCCGTCCTCGGCGCTGGGGGAGACGCGGGGCCGTCGGGTCGTCCCACGGGCGGCTCGCGGTTAATCCCCACTTGCCAGGGGAGGACACTGAGGCCCGGAGAAGTGAAGGGACCCGCCCACGGTCACCCGGCTGACGTGGGGCGGAGCGGGGATTCGCGCCCGTGACCTCTGACTCCCGAGCCCGGGCTCTTTCCGCCAGTCCCTTCCACCCCAGCGCTTAGAACGGCGCTCGGCGTATGGCGAGCGCCTGACGGGCGCCATCGCGACTTATTACCGTCGGCGTCCGCCTCCCCCTCGAGACCGTCAGCTCTCTGTGGGCGGGGACGACGTCTGCCGACTCCGTTGTAGCGTAACGAGAATAGTAAGCGTTCTTAACGATAATACTGACGGTGGTATATGTTATTCCGTTCTATCCTCTGTGTCATAATGGTAGAGAAGCAGCGGGGCTCAGCGGGAAAGAGCCCGGGCCCAGGCGTCAGAGGTCGTGGGTCCGGGTCCCGGCCCCGCCACCTGTCGGCCGTGTGACCTGGGGCGAGTCGCTTCACTTCTCGTCCCCTCGGTTCCCTCGTCCGTAAAGCGGGGATCGGGACCGTGAGCCCCACGAGGGACGACCCGATTCCCCTGTGTCTGCCCGCGGCGCTTAGGACGGTGCTCGGCACATCGTGAGCCCCTTAACA
Organism: Ornithorhynchus anatinus; assembly: GCF_004115215.2. Classification (NCBI taxonomy): domain Eukaryota; kingdom Metazoa; phylum Chordata; class Mammalia; order Monotremata; family Ornithorhynchidae; genus Ornithorhynchus; species Ornithorhynchus anatinus. The sequence goes on along the minus strand of NC_041728.1, from coordinate 180,652,510 downwards.
AATACCGACGTTATGCTGATAGTGACGATAATTCGGGGCCCGTAACCGTGGGTATTTGTTACGCGCCTGCTGGGTGCCCGGCATTCTAACGATAACAATAATGACGACGGTGTCTGCGAAGCGCCTCCCGCGTGCCGAGCACCGTTCCGAGCGACGGATCCGTGAGCCCGGGCTTGGGAGTCGGAGGCCGTGGGTTCTAATCCCGGCTCCGCCGCCTGCCGGCCGCGTGACCTCGGGCGAGTGACTTCGCTTCTCTGGGCCTCAGTTCCCTCATCTGGAAAACGGGGATTAAAACTGGGAGCCCCACGTGGGACGACCTGATCACCTTGTGTCGTCGTCGTCGTCCCCCCCCCCCCCCCCCAGCGCTTAGAACGGTGCTCGGCACGTAGTAGGCGCCTAACGGAAATGGTGGTTAGGATTGTAATGACGACGTTGGTATCTGTTAAGCGCCGAGGTCAGGTCGTTTAGGTCAGGCGGCTAAGGTTATCCGGCAAGGCCACACGGCAGACAAGTGGCAGAGCGGGGATCGGAACCCGTGACCTTCCGACTCCCAGACCGTTGCAGTGATCGTGGCGGCAATATCGACGGTGGTGACGGCCGTTCCTTTGTCCGTTCAGGGGTGTCCGTTGAGCGCTTCTCGTCGTGGTAGTGTTACTAATAGGGGTGGAAACAGTAGTAAGAGCGGAGGTGGTTTAACGGCCACGGCATCCGTTAAGCGCCTGCTACGTGCCGAGCACCGTCCTAAGCGCCGGGGGGAGATACGGGGTCACGGGGCCGTCCCGCGTGAGGCTCCCGGCCCTCATCCCCGTTTTACGCACGAGGGAACCGAGGCGCCGAGAAGTGAAGTGACTCGCCCCGGGTCACCCGGCCGACGGGTGGCGGGGCCGGGATCAGAACCCCTGACTCCCGAGGCCGGGCTCCTCCATTCGCTCGGTCGTACTGAGCGCTTACCGCGTGCGGAGCACCGGACCGAGGGCTTGGAAGGTACAGCGGGGCAACGGACAGAGGCCGTCCCCGCCCAGCGACGGGCTCGCCGTCTGATCGGGGGAGACGGCCGGACGGAGCCAAGACCGCATCGTCCCCCTAAATAGAATGGAGGGGACGGGCACCTCGTTCGCGAGATAAATAGGGGAATGAAAGTATCTATCTCTATATGTCCACACCTAAGTGCCCTTTCCACTGAGCCACGATAACCACAGTGTCCGTTAAGTGCCCGACTGCGTGCCGGGCACCGTACCCGGCACCGGGGTGGGTGTGAGCCGGTTGGGTCGAAACAGTCCCCGTCCCACATGGGGCTCACCGTCTCAATGTTTTATTGCTGTTACTCTTGATCCGCTCATTCGTTCAGTCGTGTTCAGTGAGCACGTACTGGGCGCGGAGCATTCGTGCGTCCGATAGTATTTATGGAGCGCTCGCTCGCCGCGCGCGGCGCACTGGACCGAGCGCTCGGGAACGGACGGATCGGCGACGGAGAGGGACCGTCCCCGCCCGACGACGGGCTCGCGGTCCCGTCGGGGGAGACGGAGACGAGACCGCGTCGCCACGATCAATCGAACGTAGGGGACGGACGCCTCCTTAGCAGGATAAATAGGGGAGTGGGGCCCGGAGCGCCCGGAGGGTACGACTCGGCGACGGATAGCGACGGTCCCCGTCGATGGCTGGATTGATAAGTAAAAATAAGGTAGGCGTTGGTACCGGCTAAGCGCCTACCACGTTAATCCCCGTTTTCCAGATGAGGGAACCGAGGCACCGAGAGGGGAAGCGACTCGCCCGCGGTCACGCAGCCGACAAGCGGCGGAGTCGGGATTCGAACCCCTGAGGAGAACCGCCTCAGCCTTCGGCCGGGCGGTCCGGGTTCCCGGGGGGGGGGGTGTCTCAACCCCGTTCATTTTTGTCGCTCTCAGGCGGAGGAGCTGGAGTATTCCTGCGAAAAGTGCGGCGGGAAGTCCGCCGTCGTCATGCACAAATTCAACCGGCTTCCCAGGTACGTCCCGGCCTCGCTCGGCCTCTCTGCCCCCGAGTCGCCCGTGCGGGGGGGACACCGCCGCCGTCTCTCGTTTCTCTGTCCATCCCGGCGCCCCCCCCCCCCCCCCCCGGCGACGACGACGACGTCGGTATTCGTTAGGCGCTCACTCTGTGCAGAGCACCGTTCTAGACGCCGAGGGAGCTGCGGGCCCGTCGGGTCGTCCCGCGTGAGGCTCCCGGTCTTGGTCCCCGTTTGCCAGCTGGGGTCACCGAGGCCCAGAGAAGCGAAGCGGCTCGCCCGAGGCCCCGCGGCAGACGGGCGGGGGGGCCGGGATTAGAACCCGGGTCCCCCGCCTCCCGGGCCCGGCCCTCCTCCCCCACCCGGAACGCTCCCACCCAAAACTGCCCCGCCGCGAAGAGTCCCCGTGCTGGAAGTGGCCGGCTCTTTAGGGCACCGAATTATTCGTTCGGTCGTGCTTACCGGGCGCGGCACGCTGGGCTGAGCGCCTGGAAGGGCCGGTTCGGCGACGGGGCGGGGGGGGGGGGGAGGGGGGCCGTCCCCGCCCGACGACGGGCCCGCGGTCTCACCGGGGGGGAGACGGACGGACGGACGGAGACGAGACGGCCCGGTCGCGATTCGTAGGATGAGGGGGACGGACGCCTCCTCAACGGAAGGAATAGGGGAATAGAAATCCACCCCAACGAGCGGAGCGCCGAGGGGAGGGGAAGGGAGAGGGGGAGGAGCGGGGGGGAAGGGGGGGCGGAGAGGGAGCGGAGGGCAAAGGGCAAGTCACTCGACTCCTCTGTGCCTCAGTTCCCTCATCCGCAAACTGGGGATCGACCGTGAGCCTCACGCGGGACGGCCCGATGACCCCGTATCTCCCCCGGCGCCTAGAAGGGCGCTCGGCGCGGAGTAAGCGCTGAACGGGCACCGACATTATTAAAAGGGGAAGCTCGGCGTGGGCGGGCCTCCCGGAGGAGGGGAGCCGAACGTGTAACCGTCGGCGTGCCCCTCCGTCATCCCCTCGGCAGCGTCCGTGCGGACGCGTCGACCCGCGGGCGCCGGCCCTTCGACGCGGCCGCGGGATGCCGCGGGAGGAAACGGCTCCCGGGGGTCACGTTTCGAACCCGGGGCGGGCGTCTCCGCCGACGTCCAAGTCGTTATCGACGTGATTATTAAATATTTACGGGGCGCTCCGCTCTCGGAGTCCTCCGCCCCGCCTCTCGTCAGATTTCCACCCTGGAGAGGCTGCCTCCCCGTCTGCTCGTCCGGCCGGCCGGCAGTATCTATCGAGGGCCGACTACGCGCGGGGCCCCGGGCCGAGCGCTCGGCACGGACGGTTCGGCCGCGGACGGGGACCGTCCCCGCCCGACGACGGGCCCGCGGTCGCATCGGGGGAGCCGGCCGGCCGGAGACGAGACGACCCCGTCGCGACAGATCGGATGGATGAAGGGGACGGGCGCCCCGCCGACGAAATAGGCAGGGGGATAGACAGATCCGAACGAGCGCAGCGTTCGGGGGAGGGGAGGGGAGCGGAGGGGAAGGGGAAGGGGGGGAGTGTCGTTCTTCAGAGAAGCGGCTCTCTCCGTCCCGTCCCCCTTCGGGTCGGGGAGGGCGTCGGCCGCTCCGGCGCGTCGGACTCTCCCCGGCGGCCGGCGGCGTCGGCCGGGCGCCGCCCGCGCGTCGGCCGCCGGTCCGAGCGTACGGATCGGCAGACGGGGTCGGACGCGGTCCCCGTCCCCCCCGGGGCTCACGGTCTCCGTCCCCGTTCCCCAGAGGAGGGAACCGAGGCCCGGAGCAGCGACCGGCCCCCCGGCCCCCCGGCCCCCCCGGCAGACAAGTGGCGGGGCCGGGATCAGGACCCGGGTCCTCCTGACCCCCGCCCCCCGGCCCCCCAGGCCCGGGCGCCGCGGCGGATGCGGGGTGACCGGGTCAGTCGGCGGCCGCCCCACGGAGGGCTCCCGGTCTCAATCCCCGCTTTACGGATGCGGGAACCGAGGCCCGGGGGAGCGAGGCGACTCGCTCGAGGTCGCCCGGCGCGCGGGCGGCGGAGCCGGGATCGGAACCCGGACCCGGGCCGGTCCCATCGGGCCTCGCCGCTTTCTCCCGCCCGCTGCCTCGGCTCCGGGGATCGCTCGACTCGCTCCCGCCCCCCTTCCGAGCCCCACCGAGAGCTCCCCTCCTCCGCGGGGCCTTCCCGGACCGAGCGCCCCCCCCCCTCCCCGCGGCCCTTGTGCCTCTTCATATATTATTATTTATACTCTATCAGTTGTATTAATGATCCGTCTATCGTTCCGTTTACCTGTTTCGACGCCCGCTTGCCCTCTCTCGCCGTCCGTCTTCCCCCCTTTTGACCGCGAGCCCGTCGTCGGGCGGGGACGGTCTCCGTCCGTCGCCCGATTGGGCCTTTCGAGCGTTCAGTCCGGTGCTCTGCGGGCGGTAAGCGCTCGGTAAATAGGATGGAATGAACGGCGGACCCCCCCCCCCCCCCCCGAAGGCCCGCCGTCCCCTCTCCCTCTCTCTCTTGCGCTCTCTCTCGCGCCGTCTCCCTCCCCGTCGCGTGTTCTCTGTCTCTGTCTCTTGGGGGGCCGGGGGGCGGGGGGGGGGGGGGTCTTCAGCACCCGTCGGGTCCCCGCCGAATTTAGAAGCCCACCCGCGGGAGCAGGGCGGCTCGGGGGCTAGAGCCCGGGCTCGGGAGTCGGAGGTCGTGGGTTCCGATCCCGCCTCCGCCACTTGTCGGCCGGGGGACCTTGGGCGAGCCGCTTAACTTCTCCGGGCCTCGGTCCCCCCGTCCGGCGGACGGGGATGAAGACCGGGAGCCCCGCGGGGGCCGACCCGATGACCCCCCCCCCCCCCCCCCCGGGTCTCCCCCGGCGCCGAGGACGGTGCCCGGCACGTAGCGAGCGCTCAACGGGCCCCGTCGTCGTCGTCGTCATGTGAAGAAATAAATGCGGGACGGGGACCCGGGCGGGGCGGGGCGGGGAGGGGGGATGAAGAGAGGGAGCGGGTCGGGGCGACGCGGAAGGGAGCGGGAAGCGAGGAGAGGAGGGGGCGCGGTCAGGGAGGGCCGCTTGGAGGAGGTGGGCCTTCGAGAAGGTTTGGAAGCGGGGGGAGGGTCGTCGTCGTCTGTGGGATCTGGGGGGGGGCCTTCCCGGCCAGAGGCGGGACGGGCGAGCCGGAGGCCCGGTGAGGTTGGCGTTGGAGTAGGGAAGCGGCCCGGCGCGGCGGGAGGGGCCCGGGCCGGGGAGTCGGAGGTCCTGGGTTCCGATCCCCGCTCCGCCGCTCGTCGGCCGCGTGACCGTCAGCTCCCTGCTCGGCGCCTCCGTGACCTCATCTGTCCAGTGGGGGCGAAGACCGGGAGCCCCGCGCGGGGCGACCCCATCACCCTGCGTCCCCCCCCCCCGGCGCTCAGAGCGGCGCTCGGCACGCAGCGAGCGCCTAACCGACGCCGACGTTACTATTAATAGAGGAGCGAGGCGTGCGGGGCGGGCTGGAGGACGGGGGCGGGGGGTGGCCAACGCCGAGTTTCCCTCATCTGCGGAACGGGGGCGAAGACCGGGAGCCCCCACGTGGGACGGGACCCGCCTCCGACCTGCCGGTCTCCCGTAGCGGTGACCGTGTCGGGATTCGTTAAGCGCTTGCCGGGTGCAGAGCGCCCTTCCAACCGCGGGGGCGGACGCGGGGGACCCGGGCCGTCCCCCGTGGGGCTCCCGGTCTTCGGCCCGTTTTCCGGAGGAGGGCACCGAGGCCCAGAGAGGCGAAGCGACTCGCCCGCGGCGCGCCCCGGCTGCCGGGGGGGGGGCGGAGCCGGGGGCCGGACCCGCCGCCCGCCCTCGGCGCCGCGCGGGCGGCCCGAGGGAGCGAGAGGGCGGGGAGGCCTGTCCCTCCCGGCCTCCCTCGGCTGAGCCGCTCCTTTGACCTCCGCAGAGTCCTCATCCTTCACCTGAAACGCTACAGCTTCAACGTGGCCCTGTCGCTGAACCACAAGGTGGGCCAGCAAGTGGTCATCCCCCGCTTCCTCACCCTGGCCTCCCACTGCACCGACGCCACCAAGCCGCCGCTGACCCTGGGCTGGACCGCGCACCCGCCGCTGTGAGTAGTCGGCGCCCCGCTGCCCGGGAAGCGCCCGCCGGCGGGGCGAGACGCCGTCCCCGTCCCCCGCGGGGCTCGCGCTCTCGGTCCCCGCTTTGCGGGGGAGGGAACCGGACCCCGGAGAAGGGAACGGTCGGTGCTCGTCGAGCGCCCGCCGCGGGCCGAGCGCCGCGCGCCGCGGGAGACGCCGGGTCGTCGGGTCGGCCCGCGTGGGACGCGTCGTGATTTTCAGTCCCCCTTGTTTCCGACGAGGTCCCGTGGAGCGACTCGACGATGACAACGTCGGTATCCGTCGAGCGGGCGCCGGGCGCCGGGCGCCGGGGGAGACGCCGGGCCGTCGGGTCGGCCCGCGCGGGACTCGGAATTTTCAGTCCCCGTCTTTTCCGCCGAGGTCCCGTGAAGCGACTCGACGCCGACAACGTCGGTATCCGTCGAGCGCCCACCGGGTGCCGGGCGCCGCGCCGGGCGCCGGGGGGGGATCCGGGGTCGTCGGGCCGTCCCGCGTGGGGCTCACGGTCTCCGTCCCCGCCGTACAGACGAGGTCGCCGGGGCCCAGGGAAGCGAAGCGACTTGCCCACGGTCACCCAGCGGCCCCCGAGTCCCGAGCCCGGGCTCTCCCCGCTGAGCCGCGCTGCTTCTCTGGCGCCTGCCGGGCGGGCGGTCGGTTCTTATCCATGGGCGGGTCTGTGGAATTTGGGGGGGGGGGGGGGGCGCTTACCAGGCGGTCAGGTCTGCGAGCTCGGGGTGGGCGGGGGATGCGTCCCTCGCATCTGTCGGACTCTCCCCGCCGCTTAGTCCGGCGCTCTGCCCGCGGGGAGCGCTCCGGGGTGACGATCGGACGAAGGAACGGGCCGCCGGGTCGGTCGGCGGCGGCCGGCGATGACGGCGTTGGTGTCCTCTAAGCGCTCGCTGCGTCCGTTCGGAGGCCTTTGGCGAGCGCTTACCGGTCAGTTCTGATCGACCGGTCGATCCGTCAGCCGTATCTATCGAGCACGTGCCGGTCAGTTCTTATCGTATTTCCCGAGCGCCTGCTAGTCCGTTCTCATCCGGCGATCCGTCCGTCGGCGGTGTTTATCGGGCGCTTACCCGTCAGTTCCGATCGATCGACTGAGCAGTCGGTTGGCGGTCAGCCGGGCAGTGCTGTTTATTGAGCGCTCACTAGGCGGTTCTTATCGATCGATCCGTCCGTCGGTGGTATTTCTTGAGCGCTCGCCCGTCGGTTCTAACCGACCGACCGATCGGTTACCGGTCAACCGGGCGGCGGTATTTATCGAGCGCGGGTCGGTGCTTGTCGAGCGATCCGTCAGCCAGCGGTCCGTGAGCGCTAACCCGTCGGTTCCGGTCGATCAACGGTCAGTCGTCGATCAGCCGGGCCGCGGTACGTATCGAGCGCTTGCCAGTCGGACCTCGGCGGTCGATCGGTCGGCGAGATTTATTGAGCGCTCACCGGTCAGTTTCGGTCGATCGCCCGACCGGTCGGTTATCGTTCCACCGGCCGGGGGTATTCAGTGAGCGCTTGCTAGTCAGTTGTCGTCGATCGGTCCATCGGTCAGTCGGTGCGCTTACCTGTCGGTTCCGATCCGTCGGCCGACAGTGGTCTTTATCGGGCGCTTCCCAGTCAGTTCTTATCGATCGATCCGTCAGTCAGTCGGCGGTATTTGTCGGTTCTAGTCGATCGATCGGTTACCGGTCAACCGGCCGGTCAGCGGTATTTATCGAGCGCTTACCAGTCGGTTCCCGTCGATCGATCCGTCGGTCGGTGAGGTTTAGCGAGCCGCCCACCGGTCGGTTTCAGTCGGTCGACCGACCGGTCATCATTCGACCGATCGGTCCGTGGTATTCGTCGAGCGCTTGCCGGTCGGTTCTCGTCCATCAGGCCGTCGGTATCTATGGAACGCTCACCAGTCAGGTCCGATCGATCGGTCGGTGTTATCGAGGGCTTGCTCGTTCTTATCGATCCACTGGTTAATCGGTCAGCGGCATTTAGCGAGCCCTTACTGTGTGCAGAGCACTGGACCGAGCGTCTGGGAGAGGACAGTCCGACGGAAGGGAAGCCGCGTAGCCCAGCGGAAAGAGCCCGGGCTTGGGAGTCCGAGGGCGTGGGTTCAGATCCCGGTTCCGCAGCGGTGTGACTTCGGGCAGGTCGCGGCCCCGCTCCGTGCCTCAGTTTACCTCGTCTGTGCAATGGGGATTGCTGTGGGGAGCCCGACGTGGGACAACCCGAGCACCTCGCAGGCCTCCCCGGCGCTCAGAACGGCGCTTGGCGCACGGCGAGCGCTTAACGTGCCATCGGGATAGTAATTTAGTAGACACCCTGCCCACCCACGACACACTCACCGTCGTGGAGGGGAAGAGAGGCGTTCATGTGAACAAGTCCATCGCGTCTCACGTATTCCCTTCTAATGCACTGATTAGATCGACTAGCCTAACATGGCGATCGGACCGTAAGCCCGTCAGAGGGCAGGGCAGGGACCGTCTCTGTCTGTTACCGACCCGTCCGTCCCAAGCGCTTAGCCCGGCGCTCTGCCCGTCGTGAGCGCTCAGTAAATACTGTTGAACGAACGAGTGAGTTCCCCACCCGCAACGAACCCTCCGTCTTAAAGGGGGAGACGGATATTAACACGAATAGATAAGCCATTTGTAATATGCTCACCGCCCACAGGGAGCGCGCCGGCTTAGATGGGGGAGACAAGACCTTCACTCGCCGGGTATCTGCCGGGCGCTCGCGGTGTGCCGAGCGCTGTACCGAGCACTCGGGAGGGTACGGGATAGCAACAGACGGTCTCACGTGTCTGAGGAGATGCCATTTACGATACGGGCGTTCCCCGCTCGTAACGGGCTCACGGGCCTGTGGGGGGGATACGGACGTTAATGGGGACGTTGATATGAGTAAATAGGTCATTTCTACCGTAGGATCGAAAGATACGTTCTTAAGCGGTCTGGAGGCGGCCGGGAAGGTGGGGGGGCGGGGGGGGGGGGGAGGGGGCCTCGAAAGAGGAATCGTCAGCTCGGGCCCCTTCCCGCCCGGCAACGGGCCGGTTAACGTCGAGCTGGCCGCGATAGGGTCCGACCCACGTGAACCGTCTGGGGCCGGGAGAAAAAAAAAAAAACCCCCCCCGAAACTGAACCGAGAAAAGAACCCCGACGGGCAGAAGACGGCTTCTCGTCGGAGAGGTGCTCCGGAGATTCGGGAAGGAGCGACGCAGCCGTAGCGTCCCGTGCCGGCCCCTCCGGGCGTAGCGGATTCTAGCGGGAGGTGAATGCCGAGAGACACCCGCGGAAGAATATCGTGCCGGTAACCGTGGGATCCGCCAAACGCCTGCTCCGTGCTAGGCTCTGGGACGGATGCGAGATCGGGTCTCCTCGTCATCTAAGTAGGAGGGAGGGATCCCCATTTTTGCGGAGGGGGAAACTGAGGCCCGGAGAAGCGGAGCGACTTGCTCGAGGTCACGCGGCAGGTTCTCGGAGGAGCCGGCCCGGGCCCCTTCTGCTGTCGGTTCGTTCGGTTGCATTCATCGAGTGCTTACTGCGCGCGGAGCGCCGTACTGAGCGCCCGGGAGAGGACGGCGGAACGACAGACACCTTCCCTGCCCACCACGAGCTTATACAATCCGGCGGGGGAGGCGGACGGTAGAAATAAACGTTAGAGGCGAGGGCTCCGGGGCTAGGAGGGGCGATGGATTAAGTAGAAGATGAATCGACAGAGCAGGCGAACGGGGGGAGCGAGGCAGGGCGCCGCGGAAGGGAGAGGGAGAAGGGGCGGGGGGGGGGGGCGGGGGCTCGGTCAGGGAAGGCCTCTGGGAGGAGGGGGGCCCACAGCGAGGCATCAGGCCCCGCCGCCTCCCCGCACGCTCGAGAGGTCGCCGCGAGAGACCCTCCGCGGACGGGCGGTCGGAGTAGACACGTCCCCCTGCTGTCTCGAGCGGGTCGGGGCCGTTCCCGGGAAGAGCGGGATTCCGGGAAGAACCCCGAGTCGGGCTCCCGGGGGAGAGTCCGAGGAGGCGGCTTGGGCGTCCGTGGCCGTCGTTTCTCCTTGCGGCGCGTGGGGCGCGACCCGGAGCCCTCGGACTCCCCGCCTCGTGCCCTCGGCGTCCGCGGCTCCCCCGTTCCGGATCGGCCTCGCCGACGGCCCGGCCCGGCGGTCGGCCTCCGGGGCGTTGCCCGGACCGGGGGCCGCGGTCCCTTCCGGGGAAGCCCGGGGAGGTCCGGGGGGGGGGGATCCCGCCGCCGCGGGGTGAGGGCGGAGGTGAATCCGAAGGGCGACGGACGGCAGCGGGCGGCGGCTTCCCCGACTCCTCGTCCCCCTGATTCTCACCGGGGCTTCCACGCGCCGGCTCGCTCCCGGACCCCTCTGACTTACCCCCGCGGCAGAGCACCGGCAGCCGGTCGGGCTCGGGCTGGGGCCGGGCGGCGGGCCCGGGGGGGGGACGGGGACGACGACTTGCGGGAGAGTGTGTGGAGTAGTTAACTAGGGAGGAAAGATAATAATAATAATAATAATGTTGGTATTTATTAAGCGCTTACTAGGTGCCGAGCACTGTTCTAAGCGCTGGGGTAGACACAGGGGAATCAGGTCGTCCCACGTGGGGCTCACGGTCTTAATCCCCATTTTACAGATGAGGGAACTGAGGCACCGAGAAGTGAAGTGACTCGCCCACAGTCACACAGCCGACAAGTGGCGGAGCTGGGATTCGAACTCATGAGCCCTGACTCCAAAGCCCGTGCTCTTTCCGCTGAGCCACGCTGCTTCTCCATTTCGTGGGGGCTGAACGATTCTATAAACATGAGACTCCTCTTCCTCATCCTTCTCCCACTCCCTCCCCCCCCCCCCCATTTCCCTCCTCCTCTCCTTTTCCCCCTCTTCCTCTTCTCTCCCTCCTCTCCCTCCCCCTCTTCTCCCTCTCCCTCCTCTCTCTCTCTCTCTCTCTCTCTCTCTCTCTCTCCCCTTCTTCTCCTCCCTCCCCCTCCTCCCCTTCCCTCTCCCTCGTCTCCCTCTCCCTCTTCTCCCTCATCTCCCTCCTCTCTTTCGTCTGCCTCCTCTCCCTCCCTCCTTCCTCTCTCTCCCTCCTGTCCCATTCCCTCCTGTCCCAATCCCTCCTGTCCCATTTCCTCCTCTCCCTCCCCCTCCTCTCCCTTTCCCTCCTCTCCATTTCCTCGCCCTCCTCTCCCCCCCCTTCTCCCTTGTCCCCCTCATCTCCCTCCTTCCCGCTCCCTCCTCTCTCTCCCTCCTGTCCCGTTCCCTCCTGTCCCGTTCCCTCCTCTCCCGTTCCCTCCTGTCCCGTTCCCTCCTGTCCCGTTCCCTCCTGTCCCGTTCCCTCCTGTCCCGTTCCCTCCTCTCCCGTTCCCTCCTCTCCCGTTTCCTCCTCTCCCTCTCCCTCCTCTCCCGTTCCCTCCTCTCCATTTCCTCGCCCTCCTCTCCCCCTTCCCCTTCCCTCTGCCCCCTCTCCTCCCTCTCCCTTGTTCCCCCTCATCTCCCTCCCTCCCTCCCTCCCCCTCCTCTCTGTCCCTCCTCCCTCTCCCCTCTCCCTCCTGTCCCATTCCCTCCTGTCCCATTCCCTCCTCTCCCTTTCCCTCCTCTCCATCTCCTCCCCCTCCTCTCCCCCTTCTCCTCCCCTCCCCTCTCCCTCTCCTCCCTCTCCCTCTTCTCCCTTGTCCCCCTCATCTCCCTCCTCTCTCTCCCTCCATCCCTCTCCCTCCATCCCTCTCCCTCCTCTCTCTCCCTCCTCTCCCATCTCCCCCTCTCCCTCTCCGTCCTCTCCCTTTCCCTCGTCTCCGTTTCCTCGCCCTCCCCTCCCCTCCCCCTTCCCCTCTCCCTCTCCCTCCCTCCCGAAACATGGACCGGGATCCCAATAACCACGGGTGACGGTCGCAGAAAACCAGAAATCTGCTCCGCCAGCTAACAGTAATTACGAACGACGGTGTTCGTTAAGCGCTCGCTATGTGTCAGGCACCGTCCTAAGCGCCGGGGTAGATAGAAGCGAACCGGGTCGGGTGTCCCGCGGCCTCTATCCCCGGTCGACGGGTGAGGGAACCGAGGCCCAGAGAAGTGAAGCGGACCCGCCGCCCGGCAGACGGGAGGCGGAGCCGGGATTGGATCTCTCGGACCCCCGGGCCCCATCCGCTGGGCCGCGCCGCTCCTCGACCGTGACGCCCCGGGTCTTCGGTGCGGTGGTCCCGTCCCCCGGCCCCCCCCGCTTCGGGTTCTTCTCTTCCCTCGGCGCCGACGGCCCCCCCGTCGGTAGGAACGCTGCCTTTCCTAGCCCGACGTTTCCGGGGTCGGGGTCGGCGGTCGGATGGGAACTCTTGGATGGTCGAAGAGCTCGCTCCCCCCCCCCCCCCCCCCCGCCCCGCCCCAACGCGCTCATCGCGCCAAAAAGATATTTCTATATTTCTGTGCGGACCCCGGCCCGGCCTTCGCCTCCGGCGGCGGAACGGTTAGCGAGGAGTCCGGCCCGGGGCTCCCGTCTTCTCTCCGGATGCTTCGATTGAGCGCCGGGCGGATCGGGAGCGTACCGCTCGGCGGGAGGTATCGACGCGCCGCCGGGCGGGGGGACGCCCGGCGGGAAAGCGGCGTCCGAGAGCCGTCGTCCCCGACCCCCGGCGGCGGACCCGCGGGGTCTGCGCGGCGGAAACCCGCGGGCGGCGGACCGTCGCCGCCTCCGCGCCCCCGGCGCAGGTGAGTTTTGACGCGGGACGGACGGGCCTCCGCTCGACTCGGAGCCGACGCCGACGGAGTCCCGGGTACCCTCCGGGCGCCGTCCCGAGAGGGGGCTCCTCGGGGTGGCGGACCGAAACGTCTCGTTCCCCATCTAATCCCGTGGCAGTAGACGCTTTGATTTCCTAATAGCTCTCCACCACCGAGAGCCTCCCAAATGGCGAATCCCTGCCCCGTCGGCACTTCTGCTCCCCGTAGGTGAGTTTGATGTCTTACGTTCCCAGGATCCCTTTGGGGGGATTTTTTTTTTTTTAGTTTTATTTTTTTGTCCCTTCCTCCCCCCCATCTTTCTTTTCCTCTCCCCCTCCCCACCTCCCTCTCTCCTCCCGCTCTCGGCACGGTCGTGTTGCGGAGCGGACGGCGGGCCCTCCCCGCGAGGGGACGACGCGCGACTCGATTCCCGGGACTCCGGGTGGAAGCGGCGGCCGGGGCGGCGGCTCCTCCCCCCGGCGCGGGCCCCTCCGAGGCGAGGACCCTTTCCGTCTCGGCGTCGGCGCCCCCGGATTCACTTCGGGGGCGTGCGCGCGCGCGGGGCGGGGCGGGGCGAGCGTTCTCCTCCGTAGTCCGTATCGGCCCGTGGCTCTTCAGAGAGAAGCGGCGGGGCTCGGAGGAAGGAGCCCGGGCCGGGGAGTCGGGGGTCGTGGGTCCCCATCCCGGCGCCGCCCCCGATCCGCCGGGCGGCCCCGGGCGGGTCGCTTCACTTCTCCGGGCCTCGGTCGCCCCCGTCGGTCCCGTGGGGGACGGGCCGACGGCCCCGCGTCTCCCCCGGCGCGCGGGACGGCGCTCGGCGCGGCGCGGGGGCCTAACGGATACCGACGTTGTTGTGGTTATTTAATCTGTCACGGTACTACCTATGTATCGTAGATTATTGTAGCGCATGCCGTGATGCTGACGTATAGTCATTCCCCGTCACGACCGTGGGGAAGCAGCGCGGCTCAGCGGAAGGAGCACGGGCTTCGGAGTCCGGGGTCGTGGGTTCGAATCCCGGCTCCGCCACCCGTCGGCCGCGGGGCTCCGGGCGAGTCGCTCCGCTTCCCCGGGCCTCGGTTCCCTCGTCTGTAAAAACGGGGACGACGACCGTGAGCCCCACGTGGGACGACCCGCTTCCCCCGTGTCTCCCCCGGCGCTCGGAACGGTCCTCTGCGTATAGTAAGCGCCGGACGAATGCCGACGTTACTGTCATTATTGTCGTTTTCGGGAACCGCTGCTGTCCCCCTCCCTTTAAGTCGTTTTCGGCCCGACTGAAAGGAGACCGTTAACGTGAGGTCTCGGAGGCGCGCCGCGGGGCTTCCCCTGCCCCCTCCTCCCCCCCCCCCCCCCCCCCCCCGGAGGGGAAACGGACAGGTTTCCTCAAGGTCACGGGAAGCGGACCCCGAGGGGAAGGTTTTCCTCCGTGCCTTACGGGGCGCCTCGGCGGTTCTGGCTGCAGGGACGGCGGATGGTCCTGAAACGGCGCGGTCTAGTGGTTAGAGCCCGGGCCTGGGAGTCCGCAAGGACCTGGGTGAAGCGGCGCGGCTCGGCGGGAGGAGCCCGGGATTTGGGAGTCAGAGGTCGTGGGTTCGACTCCCGGCTCCGCCACCCGTCGGCCGGGTGACCGAGGGCGAGTCGCCTCGCTTCTCCGGGCCTCGGTTCCCTCGCCTGGAAGACGGGGATCGACCGCGGGCCTCCCGGGGGACGGCCCGATGACCCCGGATCTCCCCCGGCGCTTAGAACGGGGCTCCGCCCCTAGCGAGCGCTTAACGGATGCCGACGTTATCATCCCCGCGCCGCCGCCTGTCTGCCGGGTGACCTGGGACGAGTCATTTCACTTCTCTGGGCCTCGGTCGCCTCATCTGGAAAATGGGGATTAAGACCGTGAGCCCCACGGGGGACAAGGGCTGCTTCCACCTGGATTTGCTCCCGTCTACCCAGCGCTTGGCGTAGTGCCTGGCGCGGAGTAAGCGCTGGGTGACGTTATTATGATACATTCGTCATTTGCGCAGATTACGTGTCTGTCTGAACGTCACACGCGCACCTAGGCGAAGCAGCACGGTGTAGTGGAGAGAGCCCGGGCCCGGGAGTCAGAAGGTCACGGGTTCTGATCCCGGCATGGCCGCCCGTCTGCTGTGTGACCTTGGGCCGGTCACATCACTTCTCTGGGCCTCATCCGTCAAACGGGGGTGGAGACCGGGAGCCCCACCCGGGACGGGGACCGTGTCCGACCCCATTCGCTGGGATCCACCCCGGCGCTCGGTACCCGTCGTCGTCATTGTCGTCGTATATACGGGGGAAGCGGCGCGGCTCAGTGGGAGGAGCCCGGGCTGGGGAGTCGGGGGCGACGGGTTCCGATCCCGGCTCTGCCGCTTGTCAGCCGAGGCACCGTGGGCGAGCCGCTTCACTCCTCCGGGCCTCGGGCCGCCTCATCCGTCAGATGGGGATCGAAAACCGTGAGCCCCACGGGGGCCGACCCGATGACCCCGTATCTCCCCCGGCGCTTAGAACGGTGATCTGCGCATAGGAAGCGCTTAACCGATACCGACGTCATTATTATTATTATTATGTGTGCGTGTGTGTGTGTGTATATATATATATATATATATATATAAAACAAGGCCCACTTAGGTAGCCGCCCGGAAAAGCAGTCAACGGATCGTATTTATCGAGCGCTTATTGGGTGCGGAGCGCTGGACCGACTAAGCACTTGGGAGGGGACGGCGCAACAGAGTTGATGATAGCGGGTACGGACGTAAGCGCCGTGGGGCCGAAGGCGGGGTGAATAAAGGGAGCGGAGGAGGGCGGTTTCTGCAGCGTGGCTCAGTGGAAAGGGCCCGGGCGTGGGAGTCAGAGGTCGCGGGTTCGAATCCCTGCTCCGCCGCCTGTCGGCCGCGTGACCGTGGGCGAGTCGCTTCACTTCTCCGGGCCTCGGTTCCCTCGTCTGTAAAATGGGGATTAAGACAGTGAGCCTTATTCCGTGGGACGACCCGATGACCCCGCATCTCCCCGAGCGCCCAGAACGGTGCTCTGCGCAGAAGGGAGCGGGAGCCGGGGGAAGGGGGGGGCAATCGGGGAAGGCCTCGGTGAAGGCCTCGGGGAGGGGGCCGGCGGCCAGATAGGCGCCATCGGGGCCCCGGGGAGCAAACCGGCGCCAGAAAGGAGCGGAGGGTGCGGGCCGGGATGGTGCGGATTCGTTCGTTGGTTCATTCGGTAGTATTCACTGAGCGCTTACCATGTGCAGAGCACCGGACTGAGCGCCTGGAATGGACGATTCGGCGACGGGTAGAGACCGTCCCCGCCCACTGACGGGCTCGCGGTCCGATCGGGGGAGACGGACGGACAGGAACGATGGCGAGAGGTAGAATCGAGGGGATGTGCAGCTCGTTAACAAAATAAGTGGGGTAATGAAAATATAGACAGATGAGCGGATGAGCACGGTGCTGAGGGGAGGCGAAGGGAGAGGGGGCGTATTTACTGAGCGCTTGCCGCGTGCAGACCGCTGGACTAACCGCCTGGGAGAGGTCGGCACGGCAGCGGGGAGAGACGGTCCCAGCTCGCAGTGCGGGCGGGGGGAGCCGGACAGCGAAAGACGCCAACGGGCGTCGGTGGAGACGCGGCGCGGCGCGGCGGGAGGAGCCCGGGCTCGGGAGTCAGAGGTCACGGGTTCGAATGCCGGCTCCGCCACTTGTCAGCCGGGTGCCCGTGGGCAAGCCGCTTCGCCCCTCCGGGCCTCAGTCACCTCATCCGTCAAACGGGGACGAAGACCGGGAGCCCCACGTGGGACGACCCCATGACCCCGTATCCACCTCGGCGCTTAGAACGGGGCTCTGCACGGAGTGAGCGCTCGACGGATACCGGTATCGTCATAAGTCGCTTGGCTTCTCTGCGCCTCGGCGACCTCATCCGTCAAATGGGGACGAAGACCGGGAGCCCCGCGTGGGACCGCCCGATGACCCCGTATCTCCCCCGGCGCTTAGAACGGTGCTCTGCACGTAGCGGGCGCTTAACAGATGCCGACATTATTATTATTAGAAGTAAATGGAATCGCGGGTAGGTACCTATAGGCATAAGGGGCGTGGGGCGGGGAAGGGGGGGGGGGGGCAGAGAGGAGAAGGGGGAGGGGAAGCTGAGGAGAAGCGGGGCTCAGTCTGGGAAGGCCCCCGGGAGGAGGCGGGCCGTCGGTAGGGCCCCGAAGCGGGGAAGAGGGATCGTCCGGCGGATGCGAGGATCAGTGAAGTGAGGTGGGAGAAGCAGCACGGGGCCGTGTGACCTCGGGCGAGTCGCTTCGCTTCGCTTCCCTGGGCCTCGGTCCCCTCATCCGTCAGATGAGGATGGAGACCGGGAGCCCCTCGTGGGACGACCCGATGACCTTGTATATCTCCCCCCCCCCCCCCCCCCCCGGGGCTTAGAACGGCGCTCGGCACCTAGTAAGCGCTTGACGGATACCAACGTTGTTATCGCGATTATCATCCTGGGCCTCGGAAGGTCACGGGTCCTTCTCCCAGCTCCGCCGCTTGTCCGCTGGGTGACCTCGGGCGAGTCGCTTCGCTTCCCTGGGCCTCGGTCCCCTCGTCCGTAAGATGGGGACCGAGACCGTGAGCCCCACGCGGGCCGGGGGCCGCGTCCGACCCGATCGTCTCGTCCCTCCCCCGGCGCTCAGAAGAGGGCCTGCCGCATAAGCGCTTAACGGATGCCATGATTCTTCTTCTTATTAGGATGGGATGAGCCGACGGAGCGCTTGAGAGAAGCGGCGCGGCTCAGTGGAAGAATCGCGGGCTTAGGAGTCAGAGGTCCTGGGTTCTAATCCCGGCCCCGCCACCTGTCAGCCGGGTGACTTTACTTCTCGGTGCCTGAGTTCCCTCATCTGGAAAATGGAGACGGAGACTGGGAGCTTCACGTGGGGCAACCTGGTGACCCCGTATCTCCCCCGGCGCTTAGAACGGCGCTCGGCACGTGATGATGATGATGATGATGATGATGATGTTGGTATCTGTTAAGCGCTTACTGCGTGCAGAGCGCCGTTCTAAGCGCCGGGGTAGACACGGGGGAATCGGGTTGTCCCACGTGGGGCTCACCGTCTTCATCCCCATTTTACAGATGAGAATAATAATAATAATAATGATGATGATGTTGGTATCTGTTAAGCGCTTACTGCGTGCAGAGCGCCGTTCTAAGCGCCGGGGGAGATACGGGGTCATCGGGTAGTAAGCACTTAAATACCGACATTATTTCTGTTATCATTACTGTGTGCGGAGCCCTGTACTAAACGCCCGGGAGGATATATTACAACAGAGGTGGAAGACGCTTTCCTTTCCCTCAGCGCCGTAGGGGGAAGGTCGGCGATTTAGCTCATTTTTGCAGTAACTTCTGGCTTGTATAAATACGTACATTTAAAAAAAGCGAAGACCAGCCTCAGATCCCAACTGGGGAAACCTGTTGCCGACCCGTTCATTCCAAGCGCTCAGTAAATACCATCGAACGAATGACTACACCCGAAGATGCGTTTTCCGAGGCCCCCTTCGTGATGCAGACGCTTGGGAACAGCTTGAGGGAGCCACGCTCCCTGTCCCGGAGAAGCAGCGTGGCTCGGGGGGACGGAGCGCGGGCCCGGGGGTCGGAAGGTCACGGGTTCCGATCCTGGCTCCGCCGCCTGTCTGCCGCGTGACCTCGGGCAAGTCACTTCTCCGGGCCTCGGTTCCCTCATCCGTAAATTGGCGGGGACGGGGAGCGTGAGCCCCACGTGGGACGGGGAGCGGGTCCGACCCTGTCTGGCTTGTATTCGTTCGGTCGTTCTCATCGAGCGCTCGCTGTGCGCAGAGCACTGGACTGAGCGTCTGGAAAGGGCAGTTCAGCGACCGAGGCGAGCCCTACCCGACAACGGTCTGCTCCCGCGCTTAGAGCAGTGCCTGGGACGTGATAAGCGCCTGCCGACCGTGATTTCGGAGGGCGGCGGCGGCGGCGGCGGCGGCCCGGGCAGGCGAAGTTGTCGGTGGGACTGCGGGAGCAGCACGGCCCGGTGGACGGAGCACGGGCCGGGGGTCGGGTCGTGGGTTCTAATCCCGGCTCCGCCGCTTGTCCGCCGGGTGACCTCGGGCGGGTCCCTCCACTTGCCCGGGCCTCAGTGACCTCATCCGGAAAATGGGGATTAAGAAGGTGAGCCCCGCGTGGGACGGGGCCCGTGTCCAACCCGATCATCTCGCATCTCCCCCAGCGCTTCGGACGGTGCCTCGCACACGGTAGGCGCTTAACGCGCGCCATCGTTACCGTTACTGTGGTATCTGTTGGTGAGAGAAGCGGCGCGGCTCGGCGGGAAGAGCCCGGGCTCGGCAGTCGGAGGTCCCGGGGTCGAATCCCGGCTCCGCCACTTGCCGGCTGTGGGACCGTGGGCAGGTCGCTTAACTTCTCCGTGCCTCAGTTCCCTCATCTGTAAAACGGGGACGAAGACAGTGAGCCCCACCTGGGACAGCCCGTTGACTCTGTATCTCCCCCGGCGCTTAGAACGGTGCCCTGCGCGTCGTAAGCGCTTTAACAGATACCGACATTTTTCTTTCCGAGGGTAGTTTTTAAGCGCTTGCTAACCCGCCGAGTCCCGCCGCCGCCGGGGCGGTCGGACCCGGTCCCCGTCCCTCGAGGGGCGCCGGGTCTGAGCAGGGAGGAGGACGGGGATCGAGTCCCCGTGTGACGGATGAGGAGACGGAGACCACGCAGCGGGCAGGCGGCGGAGCCGGGGTGAGAGCGCAGGTCCCCCGAGTCCCGGGCTCTTCCCTGTAACAATGGGGATTAAAAAAGGTGAGCCCTACGTGGGACAATCTGCTTACTCGGGATCTACCCCAGCGCTTAGAACAGTGCTCTGCACGTAGTAAGCGCTCAACAAATACCGTGATCATCATCCCCGCGGGGCCGCTAGAGAAGAAACGGCCAACCCCGCTTTCGGCCTTCCCGTCGCCCGGGCCCCTTCGGCGCCGTCTCCGTCTCGTGAGACCCGAACTGGCGACGGGATGCGGGCGGGCGGGCGGGCGGAGAGGGGGCGTCGGGTCCCGGCGGTGAAGCCGCCGGGCGAGGGGCGGGGAGATGACAGTAGCCATCGTGGGATCGGTTAGGGGAAGCAGCGTGGCTGAGTGGAAAGAGCCCGGGCCTCGGAGTCGGAGGTCACGGGCTCGACTCCCGGCTCCGCCACCCGGCAGCCGGGGGACCGTGGGCGAGTCGCTCCGCTTCCCTGTGCCTCGGTCCCCTCATCCGGAAGATGGGGATTAACTGTGAGCCTCACGGGGGGGCGACCCGATCACCCTGTATCTGACCCAGCGCTTAGAACGGGGCTCTGCACGTAGCGAGCGCCTAACGGACGCCGCCGTCATCAAGCGCCCACCCCGTGCCGGGCGCCGTCCCAAGCGCCGGGGGCGGACGACCGCTCGGGCTTCGGATCGGGAACGCCGTGGGAATCCCGCGGGTCCCCTCCCGCCCGATCCTCCGGCGGCTGAGCTGGCCCGGGGTCCCGGAGGCCAGAAGGCGGGGCCGACCTGAACGGGGAGGGGGCTCGGCCCTCATCCCGACGGGGGAACCGCGGGCCGCGAGCGATCGCGTCTGCGCGTCCGGGGCCGAGGGGAGGGGATCCAACCGCCCTACGCCGGCAGCGGTGGCTTCCGGCTCGACGGCGACTGGGACGTCGGGCGGTCGGGCGGGGAGGACCTCCCGGGGGCGGCGGGGGCTCGGAGTCGTAATGAGGGTCGTCGTTCCCGTCACGGTTTTTGTGGAGCGCTCACTCTGCGTCCACAGGAGGGGAATCCAGGAGGGGAGGTCGAGGCAGCGGCTGGACCCCCGCCGGACCCCGGAGGCCCCGTGCCTTTTCCCCTTTTTACGGTGTCAGTCGGCCGTATTTAATCGAGCGCGTACCCCGTGCAGAGCACCGTGAGGATAAGAGAATTAGAGTGTTGGTTAAGCGCTCTCTGTGTGCCGGCCACCGTCCCGAGCGCCGGGGCGGACACGGGCAGATCGGGTTGGACGCGGTCCCCGTCCCCATTCGCCGGACGAGGGGACCGAGGCCCAGAGGAGCGAAGGGACCCGCCCGAGGTCGCACGGCGGGCGAGTGGTGGAGCCGGGATTAGACCCCGCCACCCTCCGGCTGGCGGACCCTGTCCGCTGCGCCCCGCCGGGAGGGGACGGCGGGACAGCGGAGAGACGCGGTCCCCGCCCGCGAGGAGCTGGCGGTGTGTCTGAGCGCTTACCGCGTGCCGGGCTCCGTCCTGAGCGCCGAGGCAGATACGACCCGATCAGGCGGGACGCAGCCCGGGCCTCACGGTCTCGATCCCCATTTTATAGACGAGGAGACCGAGGCCCAGAAGCGTGACGTAACTCGCCCGAGGTCACACGGCACGCGAGCGGCGGAGCCGGGGCGAGAGCCCGCGGCCTTCATTCGTTCCGTCGCGTTCACCGAGCGCTTACCGTGGGCGGAGCGCCGAGCGCTCGGAAAGTCCAGTTCGGCCGTGGGTGATGATGTAATAGTAATAATAGTGACGTTGGTATCTGTTGAGCGCTTACTAGGTGCCGGGCACCGTTCTAAGCGCTGGGGGAGACGCGGGGTCGTCAGGCCGTCCCGCGCCAGGTCACGGTCTTCATCCCCATTTGACGGACGAGGGGACCGAGGCCCAGAGAAGGGAAGCGACTTGCCCCCGGTCACCCGGCTGACGAGGGGCGGAGCGGGGATTCGAACCCGTGACCTCCGACTCCCAAGCCCGGGCGTTTGCCACCGAGCCACGCTGCCTCCCGAGAGAAAAGAGAGTTAAGAGGGACGGTCCCTGCCCGCACCCTGTCGAGCGCCCGGTTCGGTGTCCCGCGTGCGGGGAGCGCTCGGTACGGTGTCCCGCGCGCGGCGGGCTTCCCGCCGTTCCCCCTCCGCGGGGGCGGGCGGCGGTTCCGCGAGGCCCCGCTGGCCGTCTCCACCCCAATCCCCGGCGGAGGATGCTTCCCGATTTCCAGGGGCCCGGTTTTTCCGCCGGGACTAGGGAGGCGCGCCCCCCCCCCCCCCCCCCCGGCCCCGAGCCCGGAAGGCCGTGGGACGTCTCAGACGGGGACGGGGCAGCTCCGTCACCGGGCGGGCGGGGAACGGGCCCGATCGCGGTCGGGTTGCCCTCTCCCGCGCCGTCGGTACGGCGCGCGCCACGCCGTAAGCGCCCCGTGAATCCCCGCCGACTGAGTGGAATCCCAGCTCCGCCCCCTTGGCCGGGTGACCTTGGGGAAGCCACTTCTCTAGCCCTCAGGTCCCTCGGCTGTAAAATGGGGGGGGGGGGGTGACGACGATAACGCGGTGTCCGTTACGCGCTCACCGTGCGCCGAGCACCGTTCCGAGCGCTGGGGGGATGCGAGGTGATCGGGTCGTCCCCCGTGGGACTCCCGGTTTTTAATCCCCCTTTTCCAGATGAGGTCACTGAGGCCCGGAGAAGGGAAGTGACTTGCTCCCAGTCATTCATTCATTCATTCATTCATTCAATAGTAAATAACACTAATAACGTTGGTATCTGTTAAGCGCTTACTCCGTGCAGAGCGCCGGTCTAAGCGCCGGGGTAGATGCAGGGGAATCGGGTCGTCCCGCCGCGTGAGGCTCGCGGTTAATCCCCATTTTACAGATGAGGGAACCGGGGCCCAGAGAAGCGAAGCGACTCGCCCACAGCCCCACAGCTGACGAGTGGCGGAGCCGGGAGTCGAACCCGTGACCTCCGCCTCCCAGGCCCGGGCTCTTCCCACCGAGCCGCGCCGCTTCTCTGCATTCTATCGAGCGCTCACCACGCGCGGGGCGCCGTACTAAGCGCTCGGAACGGACGATGCGGCAACAGATCGAGGCGGTCGCCGCCCACTGACGGGCTCACGGTCCGATCGGGGGAGACGGACGGACAGAGACGGGGGCGACAGATAGAAGGAAGGGGATGAACATCTAGCAATAAATAGAATCGAGGGGACGGGCATCTTATTAACGAAATAAATAGGGGCATAAAGATCTATACAGATGAGCGGACGAGGACGGTGCCGAGGGGAAGGGAGAGGGGGAGGAGCAGAGGGAAACCCAGCTCCCCGAGGGGCTCCGGGGCGATGACGGTAACGGCGCTCTTCTCCGAACGCTTCCTACGGGCCGCCGCTGCGCTGCCCGGCGGCCTCGCGCCCGCCCCGGCGCTTAGGGCGGTGCTCGGTATCTAGTAAGCGCTCAACGGATCCCGACGTCATCGTCGTCACGGTCGCGCGGAGCGCCGTGCTGAGCTCTGGAAGCGTCCGGTGTAGGCGCGTGACCGCGGCGAGCTTGCGGTCGAGAAGGGGAGACGGCCATCGGTACGTGAAATGAATGGCGGACGGGGACTTAAACGATGACCCCGGACGCGCGCGCGCGCGCGCTGTGGAGCGGAGGGAGGGGCGAGTAAAGGGTGCCGGATCCGGACTCGTTCGGATAGATTTTCACTCCCCTATTTACGTTGGGAACGAGGCGTCGGTCCCCTCGGTTCCGTTGACCGCGACGACGTCGTCCCGTTTCCGTGCGTCCGCCTCCCGCGATTAGACCGCGGGCCCGTCGCCGGGCGGGGACGGTCTCTCTCGGTTGCCGGACCCTCCGTTCCGTGCGCTGAGTCCGCACGCGGCAAGCGCTCGACGAGTACCGTCCAACGAGTGACCGAACAGACGATCCGGGCGGGCGGGGTCGGACGCCGTCCCCGTCCCGCGTGGGGCTCCCGGTCTCCGTCCCCGCCGAGGCGACGGAGGCCCGGAGAAGCGAAGCGGCTCCCCCGGGTCGGAACCCGTCACCCCCCCCACCCCCCCCCCCCGGCCCCCGGGCCGCGTCCGCGCCGCCGGGCCCCGGCGCGGGGGGGTGACCGCCGTGGTTTTCGTCTCGTCCCCGTCGGCGGGGCCGTCTCCTTCCGCAGGAAGTTCACGTTCAGATCGAAGAGCTCCGCGGCCTGCAACCTGGATTCGGACAGCGAGGACGAGCTCCTCAGACGCTCGGTGGCTCCCGCCCAGAGGCCCGGCGAGGCGTCCGGCAGAGAGCCGCAACCCGAGGAGCCGGAGAAGGTGGGGTCGTGCGTCCGGTCGTGTCGACGGAGCCCCCGCCGGGTGCGGGGCGCCGTGCCGGGCGCCCGGGAGGGGACGGTCCGGCGGCTAAAGGGCGCGTTCCCTCGTCGCGGCGAGGAGACGACGATCCCTCCGGTTTGCTCGGTGGAAAGAGCCCGGGCTTGGGAGTCACAGGTCATGAGTTCGAACCCCGGCTCCGCCGCTCGACGGCCGGGTGACCGTGGGCGAGTCACGTGACTCCCCCGGGCCTCAGCCACCTCGTCCGTGAAACGGGGATTAACCGTGAGCCTCCCGTGGGACGACGTGATGACCCTGGATCTATCCCAGCGCTCGGAACGGTGCTCGGCGCGTAGCGAGCGCTTAACAGATACCGAATTGCTCAAATAAACCTCGTGGAAAGAACGCGGACCCGGCAGTCAGGACGGTCGGCTCCTGGTCCCGGCTTGCTCCTTTTTGTTTTTTGGCGTCCGTGCGGCGCTTACCGTGTGCCAGGCACTGGGCTGAGCTCTGGGGTCGGTACAAGAGTCATTCAGTCATTGGCTCGTTCAGTCGTACCTATCGAGCGCTTACTGCGTGCGGAGCGCCGGGCCGAGCGCTCGGAAAGTCCGGTTCGGCCACGGATCGAGACAGTCTTTACCCAGCGACGGGCTCCGGTCCAGGACGGGGGAGACAGACGGGACGAGCCCGAACGAGTAGCGAGGCGTCAGCGGCATTGAAACAGATAAATAAAATAATCAGGGTATTCGTTAAGCGCTTCCTATGTGCAGAGCACCGTTGTAAGCGCTGGGGTGGAGACGGGGTCATCAGACTGTCCCACGTGGGCTCCCGTTTTCTTAATCCCCGTCTTCCGGACGAGGTCGCTGAGGCCCGGAGGAGTGGAGTGAATCGCCCCAGGTCACACAGCGGACAAGCGGCGGGAGCCGGGATCAGGACCCACGACCTCTGACTCCCGAGCCCGGGCTCTTTCCCCCGAGCCAGGCTGCTGCCCAGTGTCGGCATTGGTTAAGCGCTCACTCTGTGCAGAGCGCCGTCCCGAGCGCCGGGGGAGACACGGGCTGGTCGGGTCGTCCCACGTGAGGCTCCCGGTCTTGGTCCCCGTTTTCCAGGCGGGGCCGCCGAGGCCCAGAGAAGTGAAGTGACCCGCCCGCGGTCACCCGGCTGCCAAGGGGCAGAGCCGGCATTCGAACCCACGGCCTCTGACTCCCGAGCCCGGGCTCCTGCCGCCGAGCCTGAGAACGACAGCTAGACCCGCATCGTTAATGAAATGAAAAGGGTGATAAATACGCACGGGTGCCGTGGGGCGGGGAGGGGGGGGAGAGCAGCGGGAGGGAGTCGGGGCGACGGGGAGGAAGGAGAGGACGCAAAGGGAGGGCTCAGTCCGGGAAGGCCCCCCCGGCGGAGGGGAGCGCGCACGGCGATCGGGTTGGGACCCGGTCCCCGTCCCGCGTGGGGCTCGGTCTCAGTCCCCGTCGTCCAGATGGGGAGATGAAGGCGTGGACGAGCGAAGTGATCTGCTCCGCCGAGGGGCGGGGCCGGGATTCGAACCCGCGACCTTCACGAGGCTCGGGCCCGGGCTCTCTCCGCCGGACCCCAAGCTGGGTGGGAAGCTCCCTGAGGGCGGGGGGGGGGGGGGGGGGGAGAGGGGGGCGGTCTCTCAAGCAGCCCGGTCTAGCGGCTAGAGCCCGGGCCCGGGGGTCAGAAGGACCCGGGTTCCGGCCGCGGCTCCGTCTGCCGGGGGACCCCGGCCGAGTCGCTTCGCTGCCCCCGGCCTCGGGTTCCCTCATCCGGGAAAGGGGGACGAGGACCGGGAGCCCCGCCTGGGACGGGGACCGCGTCCGACCCGATGAGCTCGTCTCCGCCCCGGCGCTCAGAGCCGCGCCTGGCGCGTGGGAGGCGTTTAACAAATTCCACGGTTGTTACACCGTGTGTGTGGTGTCGTATCGGATGCGGTGTACGTCGTAATGATCCCTCGTACGTCCTGTCGTGAAATACGCACCGTACGTGAATGTGCACGGTACGGCGCGTTATATAAGGTAACGTCCTGACAGGTGTTACGTGACGCATCGTACCAGAGAAGCGGCGCGGCTCGGCGGAAAGAGGCCGGGCTTGGGAGTCGGAGGTCGTGGGTTCGAGTCCCGCCCCCGCCCCTCGTCAGCTGGGCGACCGTGGGCGAGTCACCTCGCTCCTCTGGGCCTCGGTTCCCTCGTCTGGAAAATGGGGACGAAGACCGGGAGCCTCACGGGGGGACCGCCTCATTCCCCCGTATCTCCCCCGGCGCTTAGAACGGCGCTCCGCGCGTAGCGAGCGCTTAACGAATACCGACGCTGTCGTCATCGTTGTTATTGCGTGTGACAGATTGTGTAACGCGTCTAACGTTGGACGGTGTATCGCGCTTCATGTGCCGCCTCGTGTAATAGATCGTATCATCATATAATGCGTTATGCGACGCGCATGTCAATATACGGTATGGCGTATTGTGTAATTGTGATGTTACAGTATATCATCGTCGCGTAATATACCGGACGTTATATAATGCATATCAAGTCACGATGACGACGGTGGTATTCGTTAAATGCTTACCGTGTGCCAAGCGCCCTTCTAAGCACCGCGGTAGCTACGAGGTGATCGGGTTGCCCCACGAGGGGCTCGCGGTCCCGGTCCCCGTTTTAGGCAGCCGAGGCACGGAGAGGTGAAGCGACTTGCCCAACCAAACTCACACAGCCGACAGGAGGCGGGGCCGGGATTAGAACCCGCGACCCGCGCTCTCTCCACTGAGCCACGCCGCTTCTCCTGTTCCGCTGCGTAAACGGACGGTGATGTCTACACGTACCCGCCTATAGTTCCGTTCGTTTCTAACGATGACGACGTTGGCACCTGTTAAGCGCCCGCTCCGCGCCGAGCGCCGTTCTGAGCGCCGGGGGAGAGGCGGGGTCGTGGGGTGGTCCCGCGGGAGGCTCCCAGTGTATAGTAGCTACTGCGGGGTCTATTAGGTATGAATGCGTTGCGTCGGATACCGCCTGTCAGCCGGGTGACTTTGGGCAGGTCCCTTCACTTCTCCGGGCCTCAGTTCCCTCATCGGTAAGTCGGGGATGAAGACCGGGAGCCCCACGTGGGACGACCCGACGACCCTGTATCTCCCCCCAGCGCTCGGGACGGGGGTCGCCGCGTAGCGGGCGCTCCACGGATGCCGTTATCTTTCTTGTCACCGAGCGGCTCGCCCCGGCCGAAGCTTCGGGCGACCCCCCCCCCCACCCTCCGCGTCTGCTCCGTTCTCCCCCCCCCCCCCAGGGTCCGAGACGCGGGAAGGCGGAGGGGCCCCGGGGCGAGGCGGGCCTGGAGGGGCTGAGCGAGGACGAGGTGCTGGCCGCCGTCCTGGAGATCAGCAGGAGGGAGGGGCCCCCGGCCCCCGGCCCCGACGACGTCCTCGCCGCCGACGACAAGCCCACCAGCAGCCCGGACACCGGCTTCGCCGAGGAAGACGGCCAGGAGACGCCCCCGCACCCGGACCCCGCGGAGGGCGACAGGCCCAGGCCGGCCCCGGAGCCGGGTAGGCCGCGCCGCCGGGGGGGGGGGGGGGCGGGGAGGCCAGAAGAGCCCGGATTGGGGGGGCGGATGGGGGGGGGGGCGGCGGCCCACGACGATTTCCCCGAAGAGGGTCGATCGCTCCTCCGTTCGGTCGTGTTTATCGAGCGCCGACCGTGTGCGGGGCGCTGGGCTGAGCGCTGGGGAGGGCGCGATTCTAAGAGACGCGTTCCCCGCCCACGAAGAGCTTAAAGTCTAGAGGGGGGGAGACAGACGGTAATAGAAAGAAAGAAATAACGGCGATGGGCCTAAGTGGTCGGGGGATGAAGGAAGGGAGCGAGTCGGGACGGCGCGGATGGGACCGGGAGAAGAGGGAAGGAGGGGTTTAGTCTGGGAAGGCCTCCGGGGGGGGGGGGGGGGGGGGGGGGCGCCATCATCGGAATAATCGTATCGGTATGTCTTAAGCAGCGTGGCTCGGTGGAAAGAGCCCGGCCTTGGGAGTCGGTGGGCGTGGGTTCGAATCCCCGCTCTGCCCCTTGTCAGCTGGGTGACTGTGGGCGGGTCACTTGGCTTCTCCGGGCTTCGGTGACCTCATCTGGAAGACGGGGGTGAAGACCGGGAGCCTCACGAGGGACGGCCCGATGACCCCGGATCTCCCCCGGCGCTTAGAACGGTGCTCTGCACGTAGGAAGCGCTTAACAGATGCCGTCATCATCATCATCATCATCATCATCGTCGTCATTATTAAGCTCTTACTTTTTACCGTTAAGCGCCACAACCTCTGACTCCCAAGCCCGGGCGCTCTCCGCCAAGTCGCGCCGCTCCTCGTCAGCCCAGGCTCACACCCTTCCGCCTGGAACTGTACCCTCCTTTTACCTCCTTTAGTTTTTTTAAGGGGATCTGTTAAGCACTTAGCAATAATGATAATAATAATAACGTTGGTATCCGTTAAGCGCCTGCTATGTGCCGAGCACCGTTCTGAGCGCCGGGGGAGATGCGGGGTCATCGGGGCGTCCCACGTGAGGCTCCCGGTCTTCGTTCCCATCTGACAGATGAGGGAACGGAGGCCCAGAGGGGCCAAGCGACTCGCCCGCGGTCACCCAGCTGACAGGTGGCAGAGCCGGGAGTCGAACCCGCGACCTCCGACTCCCCAGCCTGGGCTCTTTCCACTGAGCCCCGCCGCTTCTCTGATCGCATCCGTTTTACGGGGTGCGGAGGGCCGTGCTAGGCACCGGAGAGAGAGTTGGGAAATGGACACTGTCCTAAGCGCCGGGGTAGAGCCAAGCCCGTCGGGTTGGAAACGGTCCAGGTCCCGCTTGGGGCTCACAGGATCAATCCCCGTTTCGGCAGGGGAGGGAACCGAGGCCCAGAGAAGTGAAGCGATTCGCCCGAGGTCACCCGGCAGGCAGGTGGCGGAGCCGGGATCAGAACCCGGCTCCCTCAGACGCTCGGGCCCGGGCTCTAGCCACGAGGCCACGCTCAGAACAGCGGCCGAGCGGTCTGAGACGCTTATTCACTGGGTCCTGCCGTTGTCCGTCTCCCCCCTTCTAGACCGGGAGCCCGTCGTCGGGTAGGGATTGTCTCTGTCTGTTGCCCGAGCGCTCGGTCCAGTGCTCTCTGCACACGGTGAGCGCTCGGTGAATCCGACCGAGTGGACGAATCGAGCGGCTGCCGTGTGCGGAGCACGGGGCTCTGCATCTGGGCGAGTACAGTTAATCGTTAGAGAAGCGGCGTGGCTCGGTGGAGAGAGCCCGGGCTCGGCGGTCGGGGGCCGTGGGTTGGGATCCCGGCTCCGCCGCTCGTCAGCTGGGTGACCGCGGGCGAGTCACTTCACCTCTCCGGGCCTCGGCGTCCTCCTCTGTCAAACGGGGATCGAGACCGGGAGCCCCGCGGGCGACGACCTGACGGCCTCGCGTCTCTCCCGGCGCCCAGGACGGCGCTCGGCGCCGAGGGGGAGCGCCGAGCGTCGTAAGCGCTTCCCGGGTATCCGTTCGGACGGCGAGCCCCTCGCCGGGCGGCGACCGTCTCTCTCCGTTGCCCAGTTGTCCGTTCCGAGCGCCCCGTCCGGGGCTCTGCACGGAGTCAGCGCCCGATAAGTACGACCGAACGAGTGAACGGACGGACGCCGCCGCCGCGACTGCCGGGATGCCCGCCGCGGTTTTCATTTGTTCTCCCGCCGCCTCAGGTCCCGCCGGCTTCCCCGAGATCACCAAAGACTTCGACGAGAACAAGGAAAACAAAACCCCGGAGGGCTCCCAGGGGGAGGTGGCCTGGCTCCAGCAGTACGACATGGAGCGGGAGAGGGAGGAGCAAGAGCTTCAACAGGCCCTGGCCCAGAGCCTCCAGGAACAGGTGAGGCCCGGATCCGCCTCCCTTTCCTCCCCTTCGGGCGTACCCACCGGGCGCCGACCGCGGAACGCGCGGTCGGGCGACGGGCTCTCGGTCGAAACGGGGCAGGCGGGCGGCGCAACGGGACGGGTGGGCGGCGGCAGCGGCGAAATAGTTAAATGGAATCGTCGACGATGATGATGTCGGTATCTGTGAAGCGCTTACTAGGTGCCGAGCACCCTTCTTAGCGCCGGGGGAGATCCGGGGTCATCGGGTGGTCCCGCGGGAGGCTCGCGCTTAGGCCCCGTTTTCCAGATGAGGTCACTGAGGCCCGGAGAAGTCAAGTGACTCGCCCACGGTCACCCGGCTGACGGGGGGGGCGGAGCGGGGATCCGAACCCGTGACCTCCGACGCCCGAGCCCGGGCCCCCTCCACCGAGCCACGCTGCTTCTCCAAGCGCTTAGTGCGGTGCTCTGCACCCGGTAAGCGCTCAACGGATACGGTCGGAAATGAATGACGGAAGGTGACCGGAGCACAGAGAAGTGAAGCGACTCGCCCAAAGTCGCACAGCAGACGCGTGGCAGAGGTGGGATTAGAGCTCACGACCTCTGACTCCCAAGCCCGGGCTCTTGCCGCCGAGCCACCCCGCTCCACCTGGTAGACACGGCCCGGGCCTGGGAGTCGGGAGGACCTGGGTTCCAGTCCCGGCCCCGCCACCCGTCTGCCGCGTGACCCCGGGCGAGTCGCTTGGCTTCTCTGGGCCTCGGTTCCCTCATCTGGAAAACGGGGACGAAGACCGCGAGCCGCGCGGGGGACGGCCTCCGATCCGATTAGCCTGGGGATCTACCCCGGCGCTTAGAACGGTGCGTGGCATAAGCGTGGCCTAGCGGAAGGAGCCCGGGCCTGGGAGTCAGAGGTCGTGGGTTCTAATCCCGGCTCCGCCGCTCGTCTGCCGGGCGACCTCGGGCCGGTCGCTTCGCTTCTCTGGGCCTCGGTGACCTCATCTGAAAAAACGGGGATTAAAACACGCGAGCCCCACGGGGGACAATCCGATGACCCTGCATCCACCCCAGCGCTTAGAACGGTGCTCTGCACGTAGTAAGCGCTTAACAAGTACCGCAGTTATTATCATCATCATCATCATCATCATCATCATCATATAGAAAGCCCTCAACAGACATCGTCGTCGTCGTTGTTAGCGGTAGTAATAATAATAATAATAATAATAATAACGAACGTGGAACACCAGGCACGGGGACTCCTCCTCTTTTGCCCGTCTTCCTCCCGAAGCCAGGCCCCGCTGGCCTCCAAAAAGTGAGTGAATCGTGGCTTTTTTAAGCCGCTGTACCTGAGAAGCCTAGTGGGTAGGGCCCGGGCTTGGGAGTCAGGAGGACCCGGGTTCTAATCCCGGCTCCGCCACTCGTCTGCTGTGTGACCTCGGGCGAGGCGCCACGCTCCTTCTCCTGGCCTTCCACCTCCTCCGGAAAATGGGGATGAAGATTGGGAGGCCCACGCGGGGCGAGGACCGTCCCACCCGCTTAACCCGTATCCACCCCGGGGCTTGGGACACTAATACGCCGTTGTCGTCGTCGTCGTTATGTGGAACGGGGACTGTTCCCAACCCCACCTGCTTCCGTTCATCCCGGGGCTCAGTAGGGAAGCAGCGCGGCTCAGTGGCGAGAGCCCGGGCTTAGGAGTCGAGGTCGTGGGTTCTGATCCCGGCTCTGCCGCTCGTCAGCCGGGTGACTTTGGGCAAGTCGCTTAACTTCTTTGTGCCTCGGTTATTCGCTGGTATTCATTTACTGAGCGCTTACTGTGTGCAGAGCACTGGGCTAAGCGCTCGGAATGGACAAATCGGGAACGGATAGAGCCGGCCCCCGCCCTCTGACGTGCGCGCACGGTCTCATCGGGGGAGACGGACGGACGAGAACGATGGCGACAGATAGAGTCGAGGGGAAGAGCGTCTCGTTAAAACGAAAGCAGGTAGATAGAATCGGGGCGATGTGCGTCTCGTTAACAAAATAAATAGGGTGACGAAGGTACAGTCGAGCGGACGAGGACGGTGCCGAGGGGAGGGGACGGGAGAGGGAGAGGTGGGGAGCGGAGGGTTTAGCTGCGGAGAGGCGGGGGGGGGGGCGGGGTAGAAGGGGAGCGGAGGGAAAGAGGGGGGAGCTCAGTCCGGGAAGGCCTCTCGGAGGAGGTGAGCTGCCTCACCTGGAAAATGGGGGTGAAGACCGTTAGCCCCGCGTGGGACCTGATGACCCCGTACCTCCCCCAGGGCTTAGAACAGTGCTCGGCACGTAGTAAGCGCTTAGCAAATACCAACGGGATTATTGTAGAGTGTCCAAGCGCCCGCAGCGGCGGCGCCGGGAGTGGACTTCCGAAGTCCACTGACCGAAGTGGACAGGTCCTTCGGACTCCCGGGCCCCGGCTCTACCCGCTACGCCGGGCCGCTCAGGTAACGGCGCAGAGGGAGACGGGTCGCGGAACTTGCAAGCAGAATTGTTTTGTTAATGGGGCGTCCAGCCCCTCGATTCTGTTGATCGCGATGATGTCGTCTCGTTCCCGCCCGTCCGTCTCCCCCGATGAGACCGCGAGCCCGTCGTCGGGCGGGGACGGTCTCTCTCCGTCGCCCAGGTGTCCGTTCCAAGCGCTTGGTCCGGTGCCCTGCGCCTAGTGGGCGCTCAATAAATTCCACTGAACGAACGAACGAGCTCTTGCCAGCCGAGCCGGACGCCTCGGGGTCGGTTCGGTGTTGGGGGGGGGGGGGGGGACGTCGTGGAAACGGGAGCGGAGCCCCCGCCGAGCTGGGGAGAAGGCGCCGCTGGAATGTCGGAACCGCTCAGTCCAGTGCCCTGCACGTAGTAAGCGCTCAGTAAATGCTATCGAATGAACGAATGAAAGGGGAAGCAAACGGTTTCTCTCCCCCTTGTTCCCTTCAGGAGGCCCGGGAGCAGAAAGAAGACGACGACCTGAAAAGGGCCACAGAACTCAGTCTACAAGGTGAGGGGCCGGGGGCGGCCGGCGGGGGTCTGGTTTCTTCTGCCTGGGGAGCTTGGACTTCTCTTTGTTTCTTTCTTCCTTTTCATTCATTCAGTTGTACTTATTGAGCGCTCACTAGGTGCAGAGCACTGGACCGAGCGCTTGGAATGGACAGTTCGGCAACAGATAGAGACCGTCCCTGCCCGACGACGGGCTCGCGGTCTAAACGGGTGCCGATGTGCGGGGCCTCTTCGGCCAGGGTGGTTCCTCGAGAACGGAAAGGTCCACACCGGGGAGAGATGGCATCCAGACAAGCCCCCCCCCCCCCACACACACCCCCCGCCCCCCCCCAGCACGGCCTAGTGGGTAGAGCCCGGGCCTGGGAGTCAGAAGGTCACGGGTTCAAATCCCAGCTCCCCCACTTGTTTGCTGTGGGACCTTAATAATGATAATGATGATGGAATTCATTAAGTGCTTACCGTGTGCCAGGCACTGTGCTAAGTGCCCCCCCTCTCTCTATCTCACTAGTACTGGTTAAGCGCTTTCTATGTGCTAGGCGCTGTTCTGAGTGCTCTCTCTCACTAGTATCTGTTAAGCCCTTATTATGTGCCAAGCCCTCTTCTGAGCGCTGGGGTAGATACCAGGTAATCACATTGTCCCACGTGGGGCTCACAGTCTTCGTCCCCCTCTGACAGGTGAGGTCACTGAGGCCCAGAGAAGTGAAGTGACTGGCCCAAGGTCACGCAGCGGACAAGTGGTGGAGCCGGGATGAGGACCCATGGCCTTCTTACTCCCAGCCCTGTGCTTTATCCGCTAGGCCGTGCTGCTTCCCTTAGACAGGTGACTTCACTCCTCTGGGCCTCAGTTCCCTCATCTGTAAATGGGGATGAGGACTGTGAGCCCCCGTGGGACACCCTGATGTCCTTGTATCTCCCCCAGCGCTTAGGACGGTGCTTGGCACAAAGTAAGCGCTTAACGAATGCCAACATTATTATTATTATTATTATTATTATTATTATTATTAACATCTCTGGGCCTCAATGACCTCATCTGTAAATGGGGATGAAGACTGTGAACCCCAGGTGGGACAACCTGATGACCTTGTATCTCCCCCGGCGCTTAGAACAGCGCCGAGCACAAAGTAAGGGCTTAACAAATGCCAATATTATTATTATTATTATTATTATTATTAACTCCTCCGGGCCTCAGTGACCTCATCTGGAAATGGGGATGAAGACCGGGAGCCCCCCGTGGGACAACCTGATCACCCTGTATCTCCCCCGGCGCTTAGAACAGTGCTTGGCACATAGTAAGCGCTTAACAAATACCATAATAACACACGCACGTTAGAGTTGCACACTTGGGAGGAGCTCGGCCTGCGTCGTTCTCTCTCTCTCTCTCACTCTCCCCTCTCCAGTTTGGAGCTCGGGCCCGGGGGCCGATTGGTAGATGCTGCCAACCGATGGCGGCTGTCAGAGGCTCGGGAGAGCCCGGGCTTGGGGGTTAGAGGACGTGGGTCCTGATCCCGCCGCCTCCCCTCGCCGCTTCACTTCTCTGGGCCTCGGTGACCTCACCTTGTAAAAAAAAATGGGGATGAAGACCGTGAGCCCCGGCGTTCGGTGCGGCGCTTGACACGTGGTAAGCGCTTAACAAATAACCGTGATCGTCACCGTTACGTGTCAAGCGCCGTTGGAAGCGCGGGGATAGGTACAGGTCCATCAGGTGAGGCCGAGTCCCCGTCCCCCAGGGGGCTCGCGGTCTGTGAAGGAGGGCAGATGGGTAGCGAATCCCCAGCTTCCAGGTGAGGCAGCCGAGGCACGAAGAAGTGAAGTGACTCGCCCGGGGCGATGCGACCGCCACGTGTGGAGCCGGGTGGGAACCCGGGTCGTCCGACGCCCGGGGCCCGGGGCCTCTTTCCACCGGGCAGCCGCCGCTTCTCCGGCGTCTGCCTGTCCCCGCCTCTCGGCCGTCCTCCAGATCCCCGTTTCTCGGCCGTCCGCTCCGTCCCCGCTTCTCGGACGGCCTCCGTACCCTCGCTTCTCGGACGGCCCCGTTATCCCCGCCTCTCGGACGTCCGCTGTACGATCAGACCGTGAGCCCGTCGCGGGGCGGGGATCCGTCTCCATCTGTTGCCAGATCGTCCATTCCAAACGCTTAGTCCGGTGCTCTGCACAGAGCGAGCG
Organism: Ornithorhynchus anatinus; assembly: GCF_004115215.2. Classification (NCBI taxonomy): domain Eukaryota; kingdom Metazoa; phylum Chordata; class Mammalia; order Monotremata; family Ornithorhynchidae; genus Ornithorhynchus; species Ornithorhynchus anatinus. The sequence goes on along the minus strand of NC_041728.1, from coordinate 180,617,706 downwards.
CTCAATAGATACTTTTCGGTGAATCCCCGCTTCTCGGACGTCCACCGTATCCCCGTTTCTCTGCGGAGCGACGCTCAGAGCGTTTCGGAGCCGCAGCGCGTTGGTGGCGTCCGTCCGGTTCGGGCGGGTCGCGTGATGGTGATGACGGTGGCCTTTGTTGAGCGCTTACTATGTTCCGGGCACCGTACTGAGCGCCGGGGTGGACACGAGGTCATCGGGTGGGACACGGTCCCCGTCTCACGTAGGGCTCCCGGCCCCCATTTTCCAGATGAGGGAACCGAGGCCCAGAGACGTGAAGTGACCTGCCCCGGGTGACGGAGCCGGGACGAGAACCCGGGTCCTTCGGACTCCCAGGCCCACGCGCTGTCCGCTGAGCCACTGAGTCGTATTTATTGAGCGCCTACTGTGTGGGTGGCGCTGTATCGTCTCCGTTCTAGGCTGGAAGGTCCTTCGCTCAGGCCATCAGTGGTCATAAAAATAATAATAGCAATGATTGTACTATTACTGTAATACCGTAGCGACAGTGATAAAGGTACGCGTTTAGCGCTCACTATGTGGCCGAGCACCCGTTCTGAGCGCCGGGCTAGATACCGGGTCATCGGGTTTGTCCCCCGTGGGGCTCACGGTCGTCATCCCCATTTGACAGACGAGGGGACAGAGAAGTTGGGTTTTACCCAAAGACACGCAGCCGAGTGGCCGAGCCGGCATTCGAATCCTCCCCCGGCCCGAGTCCCGAGCCCGGGCTCTTTCCGCTAAGCCACGCTGCTTCTCTGCTATGTTCCAGGCGGCCCAACCACATGTGCTAAACGCTGGGGCAGAGGCAAGTAATCGGGTTGGACACCGTCCCCGCCTGACAGTTCTCATCCCCGTCTTCCAGAGGAAGAAAACTGTAATAATAATAACAACGCTGTATCTGTTAAGCGCTTACTGGGTGCCGAGCACCGTTCTGAGCCCCGGGGGAGATGCGGGGTCGTCAGGTTGTCCCGCGCGTCTTAATCCCCGTTTGACAGGATGAGGGAACTGAGGGCCCAGAGAAGCGAAGGGACTCGCCCACAGTCACCCAGCCGACAAGTGGCGGGGCCGGGATTCGCACCCGTGACCTCTGGCTCCCAGGCCCGGGCCCTCGCCACCGAGCCACGCTGCTTCTCTAACCCGGAGGCGTAAAATGACCCGCCCAGGCCCGAAAAGCAGATATTTGTCGGGGACGGGACGAGACGCCGGGCGCTCCGAGGCCCGGGCCCGCGGCGGCCCCTCGGTTCCGCCCGTGAGCCCGACGCCGGCCGGCCGTGTCCGCGTGTCTGTGTCCGCGCAGAATTCAACAGCTCTCTGCTGGACGGGACGGGCTCGGACGAAGACTCGGGAAACGAGGACATTTTGGACATGGAGTACACGGAGGCCGAAGCGGAGGAGCTCAAGAGAAACGCCGAGGTGAGCCCCCGCCCCCCCCCCCCCCCCGCGCTCCCCCGGCGGCTCGGCCGGGGCCGGCCCGCGTCCCCCTCGGGCGCCCCGGCCCGCCCTCCGGCCCCGCCAGCGGGAGAGAGCCCGGCTCGGGGAGGGAGGGCCGCTGCCTCCGACGGTTGGGAGAAGCGGCGGGGCTCGGGAGTCCAGAGGACCGCGGTTCTGATCCCGCTCCGCCCCTCGTCAGCTGGGTGACTTTGGGCCAGTCCGCTTCATCCGTTCGACTCGTCGATCGTATTTCCTTGAGCGCCTACTAGGCGCGGAGCGCTGGCGCGGAAGTTGGGCGACGGAGGGAGACCGTCCCCGCCCGACGACGGGCTCCGCGGTCCGATCGGGGGAGACGGACGGACGGGAACGAGACAATTACGATAAATAGGATAAGGGATGGACATCCGTCGTAACAAATAAATAGGGGACTAAATAATCTATCCAAATGACGCAGTGCCGAGGGGAGGGGAAGGGAGAGGGGAGGAGCGGAGGAAAAGGGGGCTCAGCCGAGGGGAGGGGAAGCGGGGGCAGGAGGGAGCAGAGGGAAAGGGGAAGCTCAGTCCCGGCAAGGCCTCTCGGAGGAGCTGAGCTCTCGGGAGGGTTTCGAAGAGGGAAAGAGAATCAGTTTGGCGGAGGCGAGGAGGGAGGGCGTTCCGGGCAGCGGAGGACGCGGCCCGGGGTCGGCGGCGGGACGGGCGAGGACGGGGGCCGGCGGGGAGGCGGGCGGGAGGAGCGGAGCGGGCGGGGTGGGGCGGTGGAAAGAAGAGAAGGGAGGAGGGGGCGAGGGGATGGAGAGCCCTGAAGCCTAAAAAGTGAGAAGTTTTTGTTCGTGCGGCGGGGAGCGACAGGTATTTGTTACGCGGCTTACTGTGTGCCGAGCCCTGCTCTAAGCCCTGGATAGATCCAAGGGATCCGGTTGTCCCATGTGGGCCTCCAGTCCCCATCCCATTTTCCAGGTGAGGTCACAGGCACGGAGAGGTGAAGTGACTCGTCCAGAGTCACCCGGCTGACAAGTGGCGGAGCCGGGATTAGAACCCACGACTCTGTCTCCCGGGCCCCGGCTCTCCTCCGCAGCCGCGCGGCTTCTCCGTCGATTCGCACTGATTCGATCGGTCGGTCGGCCGGGTCAGAGCGATTTGCCCGGGGTCACGTGGTTCGGTGGCAAGAGCCCGGGCTCGGGAGTCGGAGGACGTGGGTTCGAATCCCGGCTCCGCCCCTTGCCTGCTGTGTGACCCCGGGCGAGCCGCTTCACTTCTCTGCCTCTCAGTTCGCTCACCTGTCAAATGGGGATGAAGATTATGAGCCCCACGGTGGGGGGGGGGGGGGGGGGGGGGGCAACCTGATGACCTGGTATCTACCCCGGCGCTCAGAACGGCGGTCGGCACATAGCGAGCGCTTAACCGGTACCGTCGTCATCACCCGGCAGACAGGTGGTGGAAGCCGGGATTAGAACCCAGACCTTTTGACTCCCAGGCCCGGCCTCTGGCCAGTGGGACACCCCGCTTCTCTAACCTTCACCGAAGAGAAATGACGTAGCAGAGCACTTTGATTCATCCAGTAGCATTTATTGAGCGCTTACTAGGTTGCACTTCATACCCCAAAAGACGCTTCCGCTCTTCCGAGAGGCCTCCCCCAACTTAGCCCCCATTTCCTCTTCTCCCTCCTCCCTCTTGCACTTAGATCAACGGATTTATTTATTCGACCCACCCTGGTAGATAAACCCAATTTACTCAGCCTTTTATTCGTTCATTCGATAGTATTTATCGAGCGCTTACTGTGTGCAGAGCACCGGACTGAGCGCTTGGAATGGACGGTTCGGCGACAGATAGAGACCATCCCTGCCCCCTGACGGGCTCGCGGTCTAACCGGGGGAGACGCGCGGACAAAGACAAGACCCCTTCGTCGCGATAAATAGAACGAAGGGGACGGACACCTCATCAGCAAAATAAACAGGGGAATAAAAACATAGGCAAATGAGCGCGGCCTTTGCCGCGCGCCGAGATAGCAGTTAATCAGTAGTATTTATGGAGCGCTTATCGGCGCGTCACCAAGCGCTTGGGAAAGGACGCTGTAACAGAGTCGCCAGACACATTCCTTGCCCGCCGCGAGCTTACGGTCTAAAAGAGAGGTGGGGACAAGATTATCAGGGAGGACGGGGTTTGAATCCCGTTTTACAGATGAGGTAACTGAGGCACGGAGGAAATTCAGCCCTCCTCTTTCCACTGAGCCAGGCCGCTCTCAAACCCTGACGGTATTCGTTCATAGCGATGCTATCTGCTGGACGCCTACTGCCTGCCGAGAGCTACTAAGCGCCGGGGCAGATCCAAGCTAATCAGGGCGGGGACAGCCCGTGACCGCTACGGAGCCCACGGTCTAAGTGGGACGGAGAGCCGGTATTGCATCCCCCTCCGACAGATGAAGAGACTGAGGCCCGGGGGGTCTAGTAGTAATAACAAAAATGATAATTTTGGGACTCGTTAGGCGCTTACCGTGCGCCAAGCACCGATCCAGGGTAGATCCGAGCCAATCGGGTCGGCCACAGCCCGTGTCCGCTGCGGAGCTCACGGTCTAAGTGGGACAGAGAGCAGATACTGAATCCCCCTCTGACGGATGAAGAAGCCGAGGCCCGGGGGGGTCTAGGAATAATAATAAAAACGATCATTTTGGGACTCGTTGAGCGCTTACTGTGCGCCAAGCACTGATCCAGGGTAGATCCGAGCTAATCGGGTCGGCCGCAGCCCGTGTCCCTACAGAGGTCACAGTCTTAAGTGGGACAGAGATCCGATATTGAATCCTCCTCTGACAGAGGAAGAAACTGAGGCCCGGAGGTCTAGTAGTAACAACAGTGATAATTTTGGGACTTCTGAAGCTTACTATGTGCCAAGCACCGATCTAAGCGCCGGGGTAATCCGATCCGATCGGGTCGGCCACAGCCCGGGTCCGCTACGGAGCTCACGGTCCAAGCGGGACAGAGAGCCGATATTGAATCCCTCTCCGACAGATGAGGAAACTGAGGCCCGGGGGTCTAGGAATAATGATGAAAACAATAATCGGGGGGCTTGTTAAGCGCTTACTCTAGGCCAAGCACTCTTCTAAGCGCTGAGGTGGATCCAGACTGATCAGGTTGGACAACAAGTCCCCGTCCACATGGGGCTCACGGTCTTAATCCCTATATTACAAGTGAGGGAAACTGAGGCACAGAGGAAATGAAGTGACTGCCCAAGGTCACACAGCTTCTGCCCACTTCTCCCTTTCTCTTCTCATCTCTCCCATCTCTCTCTTTTTTTTTTAATATAGTATTTGTTGAGCACTTACTATGTGCCGGGCACTGAGGTAGACACCGGCAAATGATTCATTCGTTCATTCAGTAGTATTTATTGAGCGCTTACTATGTGCAGAGCACTGTACTGAGCGCTTGGAATGGACAGATCGGCAACAGCTAGAGACGGTCCCGCCTCTGACGGGCGCTCGGTCCAATGGGGGGGGGGGAGACGGGCGGACGAGAACAACGGCGATAAATAGAGTCAAGGGGACGAGCGTCTCATTAAAACAACAGCAAATGAATAGAATCAAGAACCGTCCCTATCCCTCATGGGCCTCACCGTCTCTGAATCGCCGTTTCGCAGATGAGGGAAGCGTGGCCCGGACTTGCCCGAGGTCACGCGGCGGCCACGTGGCGGAGCCCGGGGTTAGAACCCAGGTCCTCACGTCTGGACTCCAGACTCATCGTGGGCCGGGAACGTGTCTGGCGTTCTACCGTGCCCTCCCGACCGCTTGGGCCGCGTTGCTTCCGGGTCCCCCAAACCCTCCCCCCGGAGGAGCGGCGTGGCCCAGTGGCCAGAGCCCGGGCCTGGCAGTCAGAAGGGCTTGGGTTCGGATCCCGGCTCTGCCGCTTGCCTGCTGTGAGACCTCGGGCCGGTCACTTCGCTTCTCCGGGCCTCGGTTCCCTCACCTAGAAAATGGGGATGGAGACCGTGAGCCCCGAGTGAGACGAGGACCGTGTCCGGCCTGATTCGGTTGCTTCCACCCCAGCGCCTAGTATAGCAAGCGCTTAGCAGATGTCATAATTATTACGATTACTGCTGTCATCATTACTGGGTGGTTCCGCCCCTGTATGTTAACTGCCTGCCTCGATTCCTTGGGGGCGTGGGGGGCGGTTGGAGAGCGAAGGGGGAAGAGGGTAACGTGTGCCTCCCCTCCCCCAGACCGTCAGCTCCTTGTGGGCAGGGAACGTCCGTTGGGCGTTGCATTATAATAATAATCACGGTATTTATTAAGCGCTTACCCTGCGCCGGCCGCTGTACCGAGCGCCGGGGCGGGTACAGACCATCGTATGCCAGTGCTCCGCACGCAGAAAGCGCTCAGTAAATACGACGGAGCGAATGAATGGGGGGAAGGCGGGGTGGGGGATGGGACGGGGGGGGGGGGGGGGGGGCCGGCGGCGACCTCTCGGGGTCCCGGCGACCCCTGGGAGCCGAACCCCCTTCCTTCCGTTCTCCAGACGGGAAACCTTCCCCACTCGTATCGGCTCATCAGCGTCGTCAGCCACATCGGCAGCACCTCCTCTTCGGGTAAAGCGGGTCCGGAGGTCGGGCGGGGGGGGCGGGACGGCCGGGGGATGGAGGGCCCGGGGGGCGGGGCGGGTCCCCGGCGCCCAGTACAGAGCTCCGCAGCGCTCGATCGGTACCGTTGCCCGACCCACGTACGGTGCTCCCCCGAGCGCGGAGTACAGTGCTTTGCACCCAGCGCGCCCTCAGGACGGACGGACTGACTGAACCGATCTGTCGTATGCGTTTTTTATTTAACGGGTCTGTCAGGCGCTTAGTATGCGCCGGGCACTCCGCTAAGCCCCGGGGTCGGCCGGGTCGGACCCGGTCGCCCGTAGAGCTCCCCGTCTCGGTCCCCGTTGTCCGCGGGAGGGAACCGAGGCCCAGAGGGGCGAAGCGACCTGCCCGGGGTCGCGCCGCCGACAGGCGGCGGAGCCGGGATGAGAACCCACGGCCTCCCGACTCGCGGGCCCCGGGCTCCGTCCACGAGGCCGCGCTGCTTCTCCTGTTACGGAGCGTTCGGTGTGTGCAGAGCACTGTCCTAAGCGCCTGGGAGAGGACAGTGGAACAGAGTTGGTGGACACCTTTCCTGCCCCTGACAGGCTTCCGGTCCAGAGCGGGAGGTAGACGTCGACAGCGCTTCGCACGTAGTGAGCGCTTAGCAGATCCCATCGTCATCGCTATCATCGTCATTATTATTACAAGCAGTGTTCAAAGAGACTGAAGCGAGGCACCCTTTTGGACTCTCTGGCTGTCTGCGAAGCAGCACGAAACCAAATGAGAGCCCTCAGTAAGACGCGGGCGGTTTCTCATTTTTAAGAAATTTTTTAAAAATGGTATTTGTTAAGTCGATGATGACGACGGTGGTATTGGTTAAGCGCTTACTATGTGCCAAGCACTGTTCTAAACGCTGCGGAGGTACAAGGTCATCGGGTCGTCCCCCGTGGGGCTCGGCGCTCTCATCCCCATTTTCCAGATGAGGGAACCGAGGGCCCGAGAAGTGAAGCGAGTTGCCCAAAGTCACGCAGCTGAGAAGCGGCGGAGCGGGATTAGAACCCACGACCTCCGACTCCCAGGCCCCGGGCTCTTTCCCACCGAGCCCCGCTGCTTCTCGTGGGGTAGATACGGGGTAATCAGGCTGTCCCTCGCGGGGCTCCCGCTTTTCATCCCCATTTGACAGATGAGGCCACTGAGGCCCAGAGAAGTGAAGTGACTCGCCCACGGTCGCCCAGCTGACAGGCGGCAGAGCCGGGCTTAGAACCCGTGACCCGAATCCCGAGCCCGGGCTCTCTCCGCCGAGCCGCGCTGCTTCTCTGAGGTTTAAGACTGTGAGCCCGAAGTGAGAGGGGGACTGTGCCCCACCTGTTTACCTTGTGTCTGTCCCAGCGCTCATCATAGTGCCCGGCACATAGTAAGCACTTAATACGTACCTCGGTTATCAGTAATTATCATCAGAGAAGCGGCCCGGCTCATTGGTAAGAGCCCGGGCTCGGAGGTCAGAGGTCATGGATTCGAATCCCGGCTCTGCCACTTGCCAGCTGTGGGGACGTGGGCAGGTCGCTTCACTTCTCGGGGCCTCGGTTCCCTCGCCCGTAAGATGGGGATTCACCGCGAGCCTCACGCGGGACGACCCGACGACCCCGGATCTCCCCCGGCGCTTAGAACGGTGCTCGGCGCGGAGTGAGCGCTTAACAGATCCCAACGTTATCGCGTCATTAGTCTCTGGGCCTCAGTCACCTCATCTGTAAAATGGGGATGAAGACGGCGAGCCCCGCGGGGGACGACCCGATGGCCTTGTATATCTATCCCCCCCCCCCCCCCCCCCCGAGCGCTTAGAACGGTGCCCGGCACCCAGTAAGCGCTTAACAGACACCGTCGATGTTATCGTTCGTCTCGACTCCGCCGCTCGTCAGCTGTGTGGCTTCGGGCAAGTCCCTTCGCTTCTCTGGGCCTCGGTGGCCTCCTCTGGCAAATGGGGAGGGAGACGGCGAGCCCCGCGGGGGGTCACCCCGACGAGCCCGTCTCTCCCCCGGCGCTCGCCGCACGCCGACGAGCGGCGGGGTCGGGATCGGAACCCCGGGCCCGGGGCCGCGCCGCCGCCGGGCCGGCGCCTTCCAGCCCCGGCGAGGCCGGACGCCGTCGCGACTCCATCGCGTTGCAGGCCACTACATCAGCGACGTGTACGACATCAAGAAGCAGGCCTGGTACACCTACAACGACCTGGAGGTGTCCAAGATCCCCGAGGCCTCGGTGCAGACCGTCCGCGACCGCAGCGGCTACATCTTCTTCTACATGCACAAGTAAGGCCGGCCGGCCCTCGGGGGCCCCTCCCGCGGCGCGGGATCCCGGCTCCGCCCCTCGTCAGCCGGGTGACCGTGGGCCAGTCGCTTCGCTTCTCCGGGCCTCGGTTCCCTCCTCTGGAAAACGGGGATCGACCGCGAGCCTCACGGGGGACGACCCGATGACCCCGGATCTCCCCCGGCGCTCGGAACGGTGCTCTGCACGTAGCGAGCGCTTAACCAATACCGACATCATCGTTATCATCCCTCGGGTGCAGAGCCCGCGATGGGAAGCGGCCCGGTGTGGCGGCGAGAGCCGGGGCCGGGAGAGTCGGAGGACGCGGGTTCCAACCCCGGCCCCGCCGCCCGTCCGCCGGGCGACCTTGGGCCGGTCACGTCGCCCCTCCGGGCCTCGTCTGGAAAGCGGGGGTGAAGCGACTCGCCCGCGGTCACGCGGCTGACGAGCGGCGGAGCCGGGTCTCGAACCCACGACCTCCGACTCCCGAGCCCGGGCCCTCGCCGCCGCGCCGTTGTATCGGGCGCTTCCGGCGTGCTCGGCGCCGTCCTGAGCGCTGGAGAGAATACAGCGTTGCGGCGGACGCGCGCGTTCCCGCCCGCGACACGGAGCTCACAGTCTAGAGACTGTGGCGGAGCCAGGATCGGAACCCACCGCCTCCGACTGGCGGGCCCCCGCTCTTCCGCTCGGCCCTCGGGAGCCGGACCCGCCGCGGCCGAGTCGGTGGACCCCGTTTCCCTGCCCCTAAGGAGCGGACGGGCTAGCGTGGGGGGGGGGGGGGGGGGGGGAGGCCGGCGTTGAGAGAAACCCGGGGCGTGGACGAAGGCGCCGTGGGGCCGAGGGTGGGGTGAGGTGTCGGCGCCTAAAGGGGACAGGCCCGGGTCCGGAGGTGACGCGGAAGGGAGAGGAAGTAGGGGGAAATGAGGGCGCAGTCAGGGAAGGCCTCCGGGAGGAGGTGGGCCCGCCGGGAGGCTTTGAATCGAATTAATAAATGGCGGTGTCGGTTAAGCCCTTCCCGTGAGCCGAGCACCGTTCTAAGCGCTGGGGGATACGCGGGGCGATCAGGCGGTCCCGCGGGGGGCTCCCCGTCTTCATCCCCATTTGACAGATGAGGGGACTGAGGCCCAGTGAAGCGACCTACCCGAGGTCACGCAGGCGACCAGCGGAGGAGCCCGGGATTAGAACCCGTGACCTCGGGCTCCCGAGCCCGCGCTCTTTCCACCGAGCCGCGAGGGAGAGTCGTCGTCCGCGGGATTTGAGCAGGGAGGGCGTTCCGGGCCCGAGGGGGGACAGTGAGTAGGTTGGTTTTAATAACGATAACGATGATGATGTTGGTATTTGTTAAGCGCTTACTATGTGCGGAGCACCCTTCTGAGCGCTGGGGGAGATACAGGGTCATCAAGCTGCCCCACGTGAGGCTCCCGGTCTTCATCCCCGTTTTCCAGATGGGGGAACTGAGGCACGGAGAAGTGACTTGCCCACAGTCACACAGCTGACGAGCGGCAGAGCTGGGATTCGAACCCATGACCTCGGACTCCCGAGCCCGGGCCCTCGCCACTGAGCCACGCTGCTTCTCATTCATTCGTTCGTTCATTCATTCATTCATTCAGTAGTATTTATCGAGCGCTTACTAGGTGCAGAGCACTGTACCGAGCGCTTGGGATGAACAAGTCGGCAACAGACAGAGACGGCCCCCGCCGTCTGACGGGTTCACGGTCCCATCGGGGGAGATACCGGTAATACCAACGTCATTATTATCGAGCGAATACCACGGCTTTATGTCCGACGACTTATCCCGTCTTCCGCCTCGAAAGGGCGGGAGCCCGGGGTGGGGAGGGGATGATGCTTGAATTGCGGTTTTTGTTAAGCGCTTACTACGTGTCGGGCGCTGTACTGTGCCCTGGGGGGGATCCAGGCAAGTGGGGTTGGCCAGAGAGAGTCCCCGTCCCCCGCGGGGCGCGCGGTCTCACTGCCCGTTTTGCAGATGAGGTCACCGAGGCCCAGAGGAGTGACGTGACTCGCCCGAGGCCGCCCGGCGGACGGGCGGCGGAGCCGGGACCCCGGGGAGGCGGCGGGGCTCGGCCGCGAGAGCCCGGGCTTGGGAGTCGGAGGCGGTGGGTTCTAATCCCGGCTCCGCCGCTCGTCAGCCGGGTGACCTCGGGCGAGTCGCTTCGCTTCCCCGGGCCTCGGTTCCCTCGTCTGTAAAATGGGGATTGAGACCGTGAGCCCCACGTGGGACGACCCGTTCGCCCCGTATCCGCCCCAGCGCTCAGGACAGCGCTTGGCCCGGAGTAAGGGCTTAACAGATGCCATCAGCATCGTCGTTACTGGGCGGAGCGGCGCGGCTCAGTGGCGAGAGCCCGGGTTTAGGAGTCAGAGGTCGTGGGTTCTGATGTCGGCTCCGCCACCCGTCGGCCGTGAAGTCGCTTGACTTCTCGGTGCCTCAGTTCCCTCATCTGTAAAATGGGGATGAAGACCGGGAGCCCCACGGGGGGGGGGGGAGGGGGGCGATCTGATGACCCTGTATCTCCCCCAGCGCTTAGGACGGTGCTCGGCACTGAGCGAGCGCTTCACAGATACCGCCGTCGTCGTCATCGTCATGACCTCCTGAGTCCCGGGCTCTGGCCCGCCAGGCCGGGCTCCCGCGGGATCCCGCACGCTCCGATTCCCTCTTCTCTCCTTCCCACAGGGAAATCTTGGACGAGCTGCTGGAAACGGAGAAGAGCTCCCAGTCGCTCAGCTTGGAGGCGGGCCGGGCCGCCCGGCTGACTCCGTGAGGGTCGAGGGCGGGACGTGGAGATGGATCCCCCTGAGGAGAAAAAACTTCTAGAGCCGCGCTCCGCCCGGCAGCGCGAAGCGCCTCGGGGCCAGGCCCGGAGGGGAGACCAACCGACCCACGGATGGGCGGCCGGGATCCCGGGGAACCTCCCCACGCTCGGCCCCGGCCCCTCGGACGCTCCCGCCCCGTCTCTCGGCGGGAGGACGGAGGAGTCGAACTTGTGCCGGTTCCAGGAACCCACGGTAGCTCTTTTTTTTCTGTCTGTTTCGTTTGTTTTTCGGCGGGGGGGGGGGGGTGCGGGGGGCGGGGGGGGGTCGCCTTTGTCGGAACAGAGCCTTAAAAGGGTCGAGACGGGAAGAGCCTCCGCGAAAAGCGGGACACGCGAGGCTTCGCGGCCGGGCCCGGCCCCCACCCCCGTCCAGCCGAGACGCGCCCGGCCGTGACGCGCGGAGCGAACCCTCGGCTCCAGAGCCGCCGTCCGCCGGCGCTCTCCTGGTCCGACCCGTCTGCCCCTCCCAGCGAGGAAATCTCTCGGCGCCTCGTGGATTCCGAGCTCCTCGGCCGCGGGCCCGCGGCTCCGGGAAGCGAATGGAGGTGCCGGGAGGCCGCCCCCCCCCCCGCGTCCCGGCCGCCTCCTCGTGACCTCTGACCCCGGCGGCGCCCTGGCGCGATTTTGGACGCTTCGTCCCCTCCCGGGACGTACTCGCCTCCCGTCTCGTCCCGAAGGGGACGGGGAGGAGGAGGCGGCCCCTTTCCCGCCTGGGACCGGATGGCTCCGGTTCTGTCTGGGACGCCCGCGAGGCCCAAGGGAGGTCGTCCGGTCCGGCGGACCGCTTCTCGGCCGACGGCGAGCGCGGGGCCCGGTCGGGAACGCCAGCTCTGCTGAACGAGCGCGTCCTTCGAACCCGGCCCGTTCCGGGCCCCCGGGCGGGAACGGACGGAAGGGCGGAGCGGACGGCGGTTCCTCGGAGCCGGAGATCGCTCGGGCCATCGAGAGTCTTCTCTCTCGGGCCCCGGCGCCGAGGACGGGCGAGCGATCCCGAACGGTCGGCGGGGAAGCAAAAAAAGATCAAGAGGCAGACGGGCCGGTTCTCATCCCCGACACCTCCCCCCGCAACGACACCCTGAGGAGACTCTCTCCCGACACGGAGTGGAAAGGCCCGCCTGGATCCCGGGCCCGGCGGCTCTCCAGTTTCCAACGGAAGACCGAGACTTCCGGAGGCGTCCCGGCCGCCGGGAGAGGGGAGGAGCCTTCCCGGTGGGGGCCGGGAGGAGCTCCCGCGGGTCCGGAGAGGGGTTCCCGGGGCCGCCTCCCTCCCCGGGAGTCCGACGGGGGGCCGGGACCTCATCACGCTCTGTGACCCCCCCCCCCCCCCTTGACTTCGGCCCCCCGGCTTCCTCCCGGGGCCACAACGGAGGAACCCGTCCTCGCCGCCCAGCCCGGCTGGACTTGGTGTCGGGCACTCGCTCTTTCTTTCCCCCCCTTTTCTTTCGTTCGTTCTTTTCCCGGCGCGCCGGCTTAAACGCGATCTGAAAGCGTAACCGTCAGGGTGGAGAGGTTTCCCTAACTGCCGCCGCTCGGTCGTCCCCGTCCCTCCCCTCCCGCCCCCGGTCGGGGATCTTCGAGTGGCTCCGGACCCCGGCGAATCCCGGCCGGGTCCGCGGGGGTCCCCTCCCCCGGCGCCGGCGCCCCGGTTTGGCCGCGGGGTCGTGCGGGGGAGGGGCCGGTCCCGTCGGACGGGAGAGGGGGTTTGTATATAGTAAAGTGACATAGAGATATATAAATATATAATATATTTTATCCGTGCCACAGCACGTGGCCCCGGGGTGCAGAATCTGGGGGACGGGGGCGGGTGACCGGGGTCCGGACCGCCCCTCGGACGACTGCCCCGGAGGAGCGCGCCCGGTTGCCGCCGGGGTGGAGCCGGGGGGGATGGGCGCGGTGGGGGGGCGGGGGTCCCGATCATTTCGGCCGGGACGGGACCGCACCGGCGCCCGGGTCGGCTCGCGGCCTTTTCCGATCCTACTCGGAGGTTTTTGGTTTTTGTCTTTTTTTTTTTTTTTTGGTGGAAGAGAAAAAACAAATAAAATCCTCACCTGCTGGATTTTAATCATCTAATAATTTGGGGAGGGACCCGGTAGGAAAATTGGAGTCGGGGGGGGGGGGGGGGGGGGGGGGGGGAGGTCCTTAAAAAAAGGCAGGGTTCTATCCTGCGACTATCAGGTGAAACCGGCAGTAGGAAAATTGGGGGGGGGGGGGGGGGGGGGGACCACAGACTCATGCGTGCATACACACGTGCACACGCACACTACATGCCCCAGACACACACACACACACACACACACAGACTGCATACCATCAAACACACACACATTCACTACATGCCCCGAACACATACACACACACACACAAAACATGCCCCCCCCACACACACACACAACGCGCGTGCACACACACACACTCTCCATGCCCCTGAACACACACACACATGCACATTCATTCATTCAATCGTATTTATTGAGCGCTTACTGTGTGCAAAGCACTGTACTAAGCGCTCATATACGCTACGTCTTCCCCCCAACACCCACACACCCCCACCCACCCACCCACCCACTCCCTCTCTGACCAGGTCCCCAAGCAGACGTAGCAGCCGGGAAGGGTCTTTTTAAAAAAAATAGTCGGGAGAGGCGGGAGCGCCATTTACTTTCCGCGCCTGCCAAAAATCAACTCAGGGTGAGTGTTTTAAAACGGAGGGAGGGGGGAAAAAAAAAAAATCATCGGCCTCCCACTCCCGTCCCCGGCTGGCGACCGGGCTCTCCCGGACCCTCTCGGGTCCTTCCTCGCGGCGATCCCGCCCGCTCCCCAAACCCCCGCCCGCGGCCCTGCGGGGGCAACGGGAAAACCGCCGCCCGGCGCGGCTGGGGAAGGAGGGGCGTCACCCGGACCCGGCGGCCCCCGGCGGTGACCTCTGACCTCCCCGGTGGGCGACGGCCCCGCGGAGGGGGGGCTCTCCCGGGCTGGTGGGCTCCGGGCTGGTGTCCCCCTCCCCGGCCCACGGGAGATGGCCCCGACGGCGGGACCGGGATCCAGCTTTTGAGCCCGGAGGGGATTTTCAAGTCGCTCCTTTTGGGGGGGCGGCCGCCGGCGGGAGAGAAGGGGGAGGGGCCGGTCCCACCGAGCGGGCCGCGCTAGAGACTCCTCTCTGCCCCCTCCCTCCCTCCCTCACGGCTCCGCCTCCCGTCCGCCCCCCCGCCACGCACAGACACGCCCCGTCGTCTGACCGACGCCCGCGGGCGATGGGGGCTTGAAACTACCGACGCCGGGGGTTCTCGGTCCCCCGGAGGAGAAACCGCCGGCAGCCCCGGACCCGTCCCCTTCCCAAGCTGGGACGGGGGCCCTTTCCACCTTCTCGCCGACTTTCGGATCCCGATCCCGTCCGCGTTGGCCTGGAGCGGCACCCTATCTGCGTTTTAGCAGGTCTGTGCCCCGGAACGCTTCGGGATGTGGGTTTTCTGGGTTCTTTTTCCTTTTTTACCGACGCTTAGAGTTTGGGGTTTGTTTTTGGTTTCTCGGGTTTGGTTGGATTTTTTTTTGTGTGTGTGAAATTAAAGCCTCTTTATTAACCCTCTACCGATGCTGGCTCTGATTTCCAAGAGGTGAGACCGCGTCGTGAGCCGAGCGCTCGGTTCGGTGCCGGGCTTGGGAGTCGGAGGTCGTGGGTCCTGATCCCGGCCCCGCCACTCATCAGCCGACTCTGGGCAAGTCACGTCACTTCTCGGCGGCTCGGTTCCCTCATCTGTCAAATGGGGATGAAGACCGGGAGCCCCACGGGGGACCACCCGATGACCTCATCTCCCCCAGCGCTTAGAACGGCGCTCGCCACGCGGGGAGCGCCTGACGAATACCGTCGACATCACACAGAGCGCTCAGTAAATACGAACGAATGAAAAGAGACGGTCCAACCGGGTGCCGGCTCGATCTGTCGGACGGCGGTCCTCCTCGTGGGGGGGGGAAACGCGTCCGTTGGTTCTGCCGCATCGGACTTTCCCAAGCGCTCAGGACAGTGCTCTGCACACTGAGCGCTCAAGAAATACGAATGGGCGGATGGATGAGTGAAAAGAGGCAGCAATCTCTAACAGTCCAACCGGACAGGAGCCTCGGGTGCCATCCCAGTCGGTTGGACGGAGGTCCTCCGCTCATTTCGGGAGGGGAACGTGTCAGTCTGTTCTGTTCGGGTCGGACTCTTCCCCAAGCGCCGAGTACAGCGTTCTGTGTGCGGTAAGCGCTCAGTAAATACCGTTCTTTGGCAGAAATGGGTCCCCGTCCATTATAATAACGATGATAACTGTTTGTATTTGTTAAGCGCTTACTACGTGCCGAGCACCGTTCTCAGTGCCGAGGAAGATAGGTGATCAGGTCGTCCCCCGTGGGGCTCGCAGACTTCATCCCCATTTGACAGATGGGGGAACTGAGGCCCAGAGACGTGAAGCGACTTGCCCAAAGTCACACACCTGAGGAGTGGCGGATCCGGGATTAGAACCCACGACCTTCGACTCCCAAGCCCGGCCTCTTCCCACGCTTACGAGGGAGCCAAGCAGCGCGGCTTGGCAGAAAGGGCCCCGGCCTGGGAGTCCAGAGGCCCCGGGTTCTCATCCCGCCTCCGCCGCTCCTCTCCCGTGAGACCTTGGGCAAGCCGCTTCACTTCTCCGGGCCTCAGTTCCCTCCTCTGGAAAATGGGGATGAAGACCGGGAGCCCCACGGGGGACAGGCACGGTGTCCGACCTGATGATCCGTCTTCCCCAGTGCTCGGTGTAGTGCCTGGCGCGTAGTGAGTGCTTAAAAAATAGCATTTCAAAAGTAGAGGAAAGGGGTTCCAACCTCAGAGCGGGGTCACGGGACGAACGGGAGTGAATTCTCCCACAGAATCGGGACAGTGGGGATGGAGGAGGGGAGCAGCCTGGCCCGAATCGAGCCTGCCGCCGCCAGCTGGGGGGAAAAGAGGCACCGGCCGGGGCCGGGGAGAGCTGGGGTGGGGTTGCCTGCGGGGTGACCTCGGGCAGGTCACTGCGCCGCCTCCCTGTGCCTCAGTTTCCTCGGTTCGGGGAGGACCGCTTCCCATCTGCTTATCTCGTGTTCATCCAGGCCTATCTGTTGAGCGCTTCCGGGGTGCGGAGCACTGTCCCGAGCGCTTGGGAGAGGGCAGTACAAGAATGGGCAGGGAATGTGACCGTTTACCGTTGTACCCTCCCAAGTGCTTAGTCACGGTACCGAGGGCACTGGTTAAGCGCTTACTACGTGCCGGGCACTGTTCTAAGCGCCGGGATGGAGAGAGGCAGCGGGGCTCAGTGGCAAGAGCCCGGGCTTGGGAGTCAGAGGTCGGGGGTTCTAATCCCAGATGTGTGACTTTGGGCGAGTCACTGAACCTCCCTGTGCCTCGGTCACCTCATCTGTCAAATGGGGATTAAAACCGTGAGCCCCACGTGGGACAACCTGATCGCCTTGTATCCCCCCAGCGCTTAGAACGGTGCTTTGCACATAGTAGGTGCTTAACAAATACCACGTTACCGTTGTTATCCGAGGAAATCGGGTCGGACACGGTCCCCGTCCCTCGTGGGGCTCACGGTCTCCATCCCCATTTGACAGATGCCATCACCGAGGCTCAAAGAAGTGACTGACCCAAGGTACCCCAAGGATTACTTAGTACAGAGCCTGGCCCACAGCGAGTGCTTCCCAAATACCGATTTTATTATCATCGTTATTAGGAGATTCCCGTCGGGAAAATATTACAGGGAAAATGGGACTGGGAGAAAACCAGTGCCCCCCCCCAGCAGCCTCTTAACTGGATTCATTCATTCATTCGATCATTTATTGGGTTCTGGGGGGCAGAGCGCCGTACTAAGCGCCGGGGGGGCGGGGAGGGGGGGTGGAGGCCAACGGTACAACGGACGGACGCGTTCCGTGCCCGTGGTGACTTTAGCCTTCGGGAGGGAGGGAGGTCGGGCGGCGGGGCGGAGGGGTGACGTCCGAGGAGGGGGATCCCAGTCCGGGACGGCCCCCGGACACCCCCGGCCCTGGGGCCGGAGGGTCCGCCCGCCCCGGGGCCGGACGGGGAACGCGGTCGCCGGGAAGACGGCCGTCCGGCGCCTCTCAGAAAAGGCCTCGCTCCTTCTTGAGGTTCTGCCGTCTCCACTGGGGCAGGGCCGCGAAAGAGGCCGGACTCATCCCGAACACGGAGAGGAAGTCTCCGTCGGACAGGTACATCTGCGGGAGGGCGGAGGGGGCCGCGGGGTCACGGGGGGCCGAGGGCGACCCGGCCCGCACCCCGCGGCGGAACCGGGCCCCAGAGCCGCCCGAGAAATGGAAAGCGAAAGGTGAGGGCGGGGCCCCGGGGAGGGAGACGAGGCCGCGGGTCGGAGAGCTCGTCCGCCCGGCGTGGCCGGGGGGCCTCGGGCAGGTCCCTGGCCTCGGGAGGCCTCGGTTTCCACCCCCCGGGGGCGGGGGAGTCGGGCCCACTCTCCTCTCCGCCTGCCGCGACCTCGGCGACGGGGAGGGGCCCGGCCGGGCGGAGACCCCGTCGGGAGCCCGAAGGTGAGGCTCCCGTCCCTCAGCCGTTGGTTACTATCAACCGACCGATCGGATTTATTGAGCGCTTACCGTGGGCGGGGCTCGGCAGAGAGCGTCGTCCCCACCCCCGCCCGGCTTCGGAGCCTTGCGGGAGGCCCGCCTCCTCCAAGAGGCCTTCCCTGACTAAGCCCTCCTTTCCTCTTCTCTTTGTGTCCCCCTGACTTGCTCGTGGCTCCGTGGAAAGAGCCCGGGCCTGGGAGTCAGAGGTCGCGGGTTCTAATTCTGGCTCCACCGCTTGTCTGCTGTGAGACTGTGGGCAAGTCACTTCACTTCTCTGGGTCTCAGTTCCCTCATCTGTAAAATGGGGATTGAGCGTGAGCCTCACGTGGGACAGTGTGATGACCCCGTATCTCCCCCGGCGCTTAGAACGGTGCTGTGCACATAGTAAGCGCTTAACAGATACCCACATCGTCATCACCGTTCTTCCTTCCCTCAGCCCCACGGCAGTAACGTCCATATCTGTAATTCATTTATTTATTTATGCCGATGTCTGCCTCCCCCATTAGACCGTAAGCTCGCTGTGGGCTGGGAATGTGCCCGTTTATTGTTGTTCTGTCCTCTCCCAAGCGCTTAGTCCAGTGTTCTGCACACGGCACTCAAGAAATACGATTGAATGAATGCTACATCGTCCTCTCCCTAGCGCTCAGTACGGTGCTCTGCGCACAGTCAGCGCTCGATAGGTACGATTTGAATGAACGAATGAATTCAATCGTATCTATCGAGCGCTGACTGTGCGCAGAGCACCGTACTAGGCGTTTGAAAAGTACATCTCGGCAACAGATAGAAACAATCCCTACCCAACAAGGGGCTCATGAATGAATGGGTGTTCTGTTGTTATACCGTATCCTCCCAAGCGCTTAGTAGTGTTCTACACACAGCGCTCAGTGCATAGGATTGACTGGCATAGTGAGCGCTTAACCTACACCATTAAAAAATCAAAAAGCTTTCCTTGGTTAAGCCCAAGGGCTCCGCGGCTCAATGGAAAGAGCCCGGGCTTGGGAGTCAGAGGTCGTGGGTTCTAATCCCGGCTCCGCCGCTTGCCTGCTGGGTGACTTTGGGCACTTCGCTTCTCTGGGCCCCCGCGGCCTCAGCTGGAAAATGGGGATGGAGACTGGGCGCCCCACGGGGGACCACCCGATGACCTTGTATCCCCCCCAGCACTTAAAACCGTGCTTGGCACATAGTAAGCGTTTAACAAATGCCGGCAGCGTGGCTCAGTGGAAGGAGTCCTGGCTTGGGAGTCAGAGGTCATGGGTTCGTATCCCGGCTCTGCCACTCGTCAGCTGGGTGACCGTGGGCGAGTCACTTCACTTCTCTGGGCCTCAGTTCCCTCATCTGTAAAATGGGGATTAACTGTGAGCCTCACGAGGGGCGACCCGATGACCCTGTATCTCCCCCAGTGCTTAGAACGGTGCTCTGCACGTAGTAAGCGCTTAACAGATACCAACATCATTATCATTATTATTATTACTACCACCAGCCCGGCCCCTCCTCGAGATACGAGAGAGACAGAGAAAAGAAAGGGAAGGAAGGAAGGAAGAAGGAAAGAAAGAGAGAAAGGAGAGAAAATCTCCAGAGGGCAGGGACCTTTCCCTTCCCTGACCTCAGGGCCTCGGCACGTGATTTAACCGACTCGGTTTCCGGGGGAGTCCGGTGGTATTGGTTAAGCGCTTACTATGTGCCAGGCCCCGTACTAAGCACTGTAGTAATTAGGAGCTAATCGGGTTGGACATAGTCCGTGCCTCTTCCCGGCGTGAACGCCGGGGTCGGGGGGGGGGGCACGAGGGTGGAGGCCGGGAGGGAGCCACAGGGACTGTTTGAGATACTGAGTCAGCGCCCGGGACCGGGAGCAGGGAACTACAAGGCACAGGGGCCCCGGGATCAATGGATGGGATGTAGTGAGCGCTTTTTTTAAAATGGTATTTGTTCATTTATTCATTGTGGTATTTCTTGAGCGCTCACTATGTGCAAGACGCTATACTGAGGGCTTGGGACAGGACAATACAACCCCTCCCCCATCTCCCGCTCTCTGCTCTTCCCCCTTCCCTCAGCACTGTGCTTATCTGTATATATTATTTATTACCCTATTTATTTGGTTAACGAGGTGTCTAGCTCCACGATTCTATTTATCTCGATGACGTCTTGTTCTGTTCCGTTCTGTTTTGCTTTGCTGTCCGTCTCCCCCATTTAGACCGCGAGCCCGCCGTCGGGTAGGGATTGTCTCTATCTGTTGCACAACTGTCCATTGCGAGCGCTTAGTCCGCTGCTGCGCGCAGAGTAAGCGCTCGATAAATAGGATCGAATGAACGAGTGAGGGCGCCCCGCCCGCCCTCGTCTCCTCACCTCCTTCTTGGTGGGGTCGACGCCCTCGGGGAGCTCTTCGGGGGGCCGGTTGGCCAGCTGCTCCAGGGGGAAGCGGGGCAGGGGGCCGCAGTTGAAGCTGGTGTTGGCGTTGAAGATCTCTTGCTTGGCGTCGGTGATCTCCTGAGGGACAGAACGGAGGCCGGCGCCGGTGGAGACCCCCTCCCCGCCCCCTGTCCAGCGGGCCTGGGCCCGGGGGGGCTTTTGGGGGGGCACGCCGGGACAGGCTGCGGCCCCAGATGCGGTGCTCGGCGCATACTAAGTGCTTGGAAAATACCATTATTATTATTATCAGAATGGGTCGGCGGGGATGGGACGACTCAACCCGGCCAACACAGCCTCCTGTGTTCACACAGTGAGGAAGCACTGTGGCCTCGTGGCCAGAGCCCGGGCCGGGGAGTCAGGAGGTCACGGGTTCTAATCCCGGCCCTGCCACCCGTCTGCTGGGTGAGCGTGGCGAGTCCCTTCTCTGGGCCTCAGTTCCCTCATCTGGAAAACGGGGATTGAGACCGTGAGCCCCGCGTGGAGCGGGGACCGTGTCCGGCCCGACCTGCTCGTGTCCGCTCCGGCGCTCGGTACGGTGCCTGGCACGTAGTAAGCTCTTAAACAAATACTAAAATTATTATTCTTCTCATTCTAACACAAGGCTGACAGTGTGGGACTGGATCCGTCCTGAAGGGCACCAGCCCACGGAATAGTGACCACTGCCCCCCAGGCTCCCCAGCCTGGACCCCTTCTGAGAAAACAGCAAGTAGGGTGGAAATGGGAAAGGAAAGAGCCCGGGCTCGGGAGTCAGAGGTCATGGGTTCCCATCCCGGCTCCGCCGCTTGTCAGCTGTGTGACTTGGGGCAGGTCACTTAATTTCTCTGGGCCTCAGTGACCTCCTCTGTAAAACGGGGATGAAGACCGGGAGCCCCACGTGGCACAACCTGACGACCTCGTATCCGCCCCCAGCGCTTAGAACAGTGCTTGGCACAGAGTAAGCGCTTAACGGATACCGTCGTCGTCGTCGTCGTCATTATACTCACAGCCGTGATCTGACTCAGGTTGCCGATGTTTCCCAATTCCGCCTTCTGGTCCTCGTAGGATTTGGAGTTCTGTGTACGATACATTCGTTCGATCGTATTTAGTGAGCGCTTACTGCGTCGGAGCACTATACCGTCTCCCAAGCACTCAGTCCAGTGCTCCGCACACGGTAAGCACTCAATAAATACGACTGATTGAGCACAGGTCACCTGCTTTTGTCCCTTAGAGCTGACCCCTTCTCTAAACCCTCCCCTTTTCCGCCTCCAGCGGGCAGGGGGGTGGATCAAGCGCCGAGTACAGTGCTCCGCACACGGTAAGCACTCGCTAAATACGATCGATTGATCGAGAGAGAGAGAGAGAGAGAGAGAACGGGTCGCGTGGTTTCGTCCCTTAGGGCTGACCCCTTCCCCAAGCCCTCCCCTCTTCCGCCTGCGGCCGGCCGGGGTGAGGGGCAGGCGAGGTCACTCACCGTCCACTTGAAGGGGTCCCAGGCCAGGAACCATCCGGTGAAGGTGGGCGGCTCGTGGCCCTGCCTGACCACCACGATGGGGGTGCCCAGGTCTCGCCCGCTGGGGTGGGTCTTCAGGTACTCCTGGGCCGTGGAGGCCGCGGCCTCCTTCTCCTCCGAGTTGGAGTTCTTCCCCACCCAGAAGAACACCTGGCCGGGGCGGGGGGGGGTCTCAGGGACGGGTCAGTCAGGCCCGCGTTCCCCTCGGAAGGAACGGCCTCCAGCCCATCCTGCACCTCTGGACCCCCAGAATCCTGCCCACCTCCAGCCCAGGGAACCCCGCCCCCCTACCCAGCCCCAGCCCTCCAGACACTAATAACAATACTAACTGTGGTATTTACGGGCTTACTACGTGCCAGGCACTGTTCTAAACACCGGGGTGGATACGAGCCAATAGAATTGGACACAGTCCCCGTCCCACGAGGAGCTCGCGGTCTCCATCCCCATTTGACAGAGGAGGGAGCTGAGGCCCAGAGAAGTGAAGTGACTCGCCCGAGGTCACCCGGCAGACTTGTGGCGGAGCTGGGATTAGAACCCACGACCTTCTGACTCCCAGGCCCGGGCTCTAGCCATTAGGCTGTGCTGCTTCTCAGCCCACGCAGCCCCAAGTCCCCAGAATCCTCACCCCCCCACCCCCCTAGGCCTCTTGTCCATGGAACCCTGCCCTGCCCTGCCCCAGCTCCCCAGAGCAATAATAACGACAGTATTTGTTAAGCGCTTACTACGTGCCAAGCGCTGTCTAAGCGCTGGGGACTGTGAGCCCCACGTGGGACAACCTGATTCCCCTGTGTCTACCCCAGCGCTTAGAACGGTGCTCTGCACATAGTAAGCGCTTAACAAATAACATTATTATTATTATCAGGTTGTCCCATGTGGGACTCAGTCTCCATCCCCATTTTACAGAGGAGAGAACTGAGGCACAGAGAAGTGAAATGACTCACCCAGAGTCACTCAGCTGATAAGGGGTGGAGCTGGGATTAGAACCCACCACCTTCTGACTCCCAGGCCCGGGCTCTAGCCACTAGGCCGTGCTGCTTCTCAGCCCACGCAGCCCCAAGTCCCCAGAATCCTGCCCACCCCCCACACCCGCCAGCCCCAGGCCCCCCAGAACTTCGGGCCCTGCGGCCCCCCCGCCCCCAGAACCCTCCCCCCACCGTAACCCCCGAGAACTCCGGCCCTCCCACAGTCCTAGCCCCCTCCGCCACCCAAAGCCGTCCCTTTTAGCCCGGGAAAGGCGCCCGTCCCCTAGGGGGACGAGGGGGAGCCATCCTCCGGACCCCCGCGGGACCCCCGGACCCCGCCCCACCTGGTCCCAGGCGTCCAGCAGGTAGACGTCGCCCTCGTCCAGGTCGTCCTGGGTGAAGTCGGTCACCTCCGTGGCCAGGAAGCGGCCCGTCTTGTTCGAACACTCGAAGAGGCGTGGCTCGTAGGATGGGCTCTCCTCCTGAAACCTAATCGTCATCATCATCATCATCATCATCATCATCATCGTACTTGTGAAGTGCTTAATGTGTGCCAAGCACTGTTCTAAGCGCTGGGGTAGAGCCAAGCTAATTAGTTCGGACACAGTCCCTGTCCCCCTTGGGGCTCACGCTCTTACTCCCCGTGTTCCAGGAGGCCTCTGCCTCTGGCCTGGAACGCCCTCCCTCCTCATAGCCCACAGACCATCGCTGTCCCCGCACCTTCAGGGCACCGTACTGAGCATCTGCTGTGTGCGGGACACTGTACTGAGCCCTTACTGTGCAGAGAGCACTGTATAAGCACCTATTGTGCCAGGTCCCGGAGGACCACATGAAAGGAACTAAAACAGATGACTCTCGCCCTGCGGGAGCAGAGCACCCCATGGAAGGAGAAGGCAGTCGATGGATCGGTCGGTGGTACCGATCGGCAGCTTACCGGGTGCAGAGCACCGTACTAAGCGCTTGGGAGAGTAGCGTCCGCCGGCGTTGGTAGACATATTCCCTGGCCACGACGAGTTTATAATTCATTCAAAAGTCTCCTCCCGAGGGGTGGGGGTGATTGCCCATGGCTCTTCACCGGAACCCACAAGACGCAGCTTGGCCTAGTGGCTGAAGCCTGGGCCTGGGAGAAGGATCTGGGTTCTAATCCTGCCTCTGCCACTTGTCTGCTGGGTGACCTTGGGCAAATCGTTTCACTTCCCTGGGCCTCAGTTCCCTCCTCTGGAAAATGGGGACTGTGAACCCCAGGTGGGACAGGGACTGTGTCCAACTCGATTTGCTTGTATCTACCCCAGCGCTTAGTACAGTGCCTGGCAAATAGTACGCACTTTACATATACCACAGTCAGTCTCCGGGAGACCCTCAAAACCCGCCACAGACACCCCAGGTTCCTGCTTCCTCATCTCAGTCCTCTAAACCGAAAGCTCATATACATTTTATTTTTTGGTACTTGTTAAGCCCCTACTATGTGTCAAATACTGTTCTAAGCACTGGGGTAGATACAAGTGAATTAGGTTGGACACAGTCCCTGTCCTGCATGGGGCTCACAGTCTAAGTGATAACCATTAGGATATTTGTTAAGCGCTTACTATGTGCCACGCACTCTCCTAAGCACTGGGGTAGATATGAGGTAATTAGGTTGGACGCCGTCCATGTGCCACATGGGGCCCACAGTCTCAATCCCCATTTTACAGATAAGGTAACAGAGGCACAGAGGAGTTAAGTGATTTAGCCAAGGTCACACAGCAGACAAGTGACAGAGCTGGGATTAGAACCCACATCCTCTGACTCCCAAGCCCGGGCTCTTGCCACTGGGTGGGCAGAAACTATTATACAAACTATTATGTACATATGTATATATATATATATATGTTTAATGTATTATATATATATAACTGGTATATACCGACTCTGTTATAGAGTAGCCTCCAAAGCAGCGTGGCTTAGTGCCAAGAGTCCAGGCTTGGGAGTCAGAGGTCCTGGGTTCTAATCCCGGCTCCACCACTTGTCAGGTGTGTGACTTCGGGCAAGCCACTTAACTTCTCTGTGCCTCAGTGACCTCGTCTGGAAAACGGGGATGAAGACTGTGAAGCCCCACAAGGGGCAACCTGACGACCTTGTATCTCCCCCAGCGCTTAGAACAGTGACTTAGTACGTAGTAAGCGCCTTAACAAATACCATCATCGTTGTTATTATTATTACAGTGCTCTGTACACAGTAAGTGCTCAATAAATACCACTTAGTGATTGACTGCATTGATTACACCCAGGAGGGACCCGTGATGGAGGTGCAGTGGGAAGGGGGGTGGGGGCCAGAGGGCTCTCTGGGGTCCGCGCCCGGACGGTGGTCCTGGAGGGGGTTGGGCCAGGCCGGACGGGGGTGGGGACGGAGCTCACCTTTTGTCACTGGAGTAGGGGGCCTTGCCCCCCAGGGCCAGCCAGAAGTTGGCGGGCTCCTGCCCCTCCACCACCACCAGCTTCTCCGTCTTCGAGATGGTGTTGGCGACCATCTTGGCCATCTCCCGCTCGTCCCCGCTGCAGCCCTGCCGCCCGAGAGGGGAGGGGGAGAGGGTCTCAGGCCCAGCCCCCCGCCGGGGGAGGGGAAAGAGCGAGGGGCAGCCCGGAGGGAGGGGAGGGGTGGGAGGAGAGGCCCGTCCAGAGGGAAGAAGAGGGGGCTTAAGGCGGAGGGAAGAGATCTTAATAATGTCGGTATCTGTTAAGCGCTTCCTATGGGCCAAGCACCGTTCTAAGCGCTGGGGGAGATACGGGGTCATCAGGTTGTCCCACACGGGGCTCGCAGTCTTCAACCCCACTTTGCAGATGGGGTAATTGAGGCACAGAGAAGTGAAGCGACTTGCCCAGAGTCCCACAGCTGACAAGTGGCAGAGCTGGGATTGGAACTAATAATAATAATAACAACCGTGGTGTCAGTTAAGCGCTTACTACGTGCCAGGCACCGTATTAAATGCCGGGGTGGATCCAAGCAAATCGGGTTGGACACAGTCCCCGTCCCACGTGGGGCTCCAGTCTCAATCCCCATTTTACAGAGGAGGCAATTGAACGCTAGAGAAGTGAAGTGACTTCCCCAAGGTCACACAGCAGACAAGTGGCAGAGGCGGGATTAGAACCCATGACGTTCTGCCTCCCTGGCCCGGGCCCTAGCCACTACACCATGCTTGCCCCCTACACCTTGCCCCTCTCTCCCAGTCAGAGAGAGACCGTGAGCCCCGACAGAGGACATGGGAGGTGCTCCAACTCCATTATCTTGAATTTTCCCCAGCGCTTAGTACAGTGCTCGGCATATAATAAGTACTTAGCAAATACCACAGTGATCATTAACGCGGGTAGCGATGGAGTCGAGGGAAACAGACACCCAGCCCAGAGTCAGCGAGAGATAGAGAGACACCGAGTCGGAGAGAAAAGGAGCCAAGAGACCTTGTCTTTATACCCTGCACCATTTTCCCCTTCTGTAATTTCTGTCAATGGCTGCCTCCCCATCTAGACTCGAAGCTCCTGGTGGGCGGAAATCGTGTCCCCCACTGCCAATCGTATTTATTGAGCGCTTGCTCTGTGCAGAGCACTGTACTAAGCGCTTGGGAGATTAGAACATTCCCTGCCCACAACGAGCTGGCAGTCTAATAATGTTGGTATTTGTTAAGCGCTTACTCTGTGCGGACCACCGTTCTAAGCGCTGGGGGGGGGGGGGATACAGGGTCATCGGGTTGTCCCACGTGAGGCTCACAGTCTTAATCCCCGTTTTACAGATGAGGGAACTGAGGCCCAGAGAAGTGAAGTGACTCGCCCACAGTCACCCAGCTGCCAAGTGGCGGAGCCGGGATTCGAACCCGTGACCTCTGACTCCCAAGCCCGGGCTCTTGCCACTGAGCCACGCTGCTTCTCTAGGCTACAGTCTACTGAAGGCTCCCCAGGGCTCTGCTTTCAGAAGCCTGTGAGTTCCTCAAGGATATGAATCATGTCTCCTAACTCCATCACCCTCTCCCAGTGCTCAGGACAGTGCTCTGCGCACAGCAGACCGGAAGCTCCTTGAGGGCAGCGATCGTATCTACTGACTCTGTTGTCCTCTCCCCAGCGCGTAGACCGGTGCTCTGCACCCAGTAGACAGCACGCTTCTTGAAGGCGGGGATCGTGTCTACTATCGTAATAACTATAACCGTGGTATTTGTTAAGTGTTTGGTATGTGTTAAGTATTGGGAGAAGCAGCGTGGCTCAGGGGAAGGAGCCTGGGCTTGGGAGTCCGAGGTCATGGGTTCGAATCCCGGCTCCGCCACTTGGCAGCTGTTTGACCGTGGGCAAGTCACTTCACTTCTCCGGGCCTCATTTACCTCATCGGTAAAATGGGGATTAACTGTCAGCCTCACGTGGGACAACCCGATGACCCCGTATCTCCCCCAGCGCTTAGAACAGGGCTCTGCACCTAGCAAGCGCTTAACAAATACCAACGTTATTATTATTATGTGCCAAGCCCTGTTCTAAGCGCTGGGGTAGATGGAAGGTCGTCAGGTTGTCTCCCCAGGGGCTCCCAGTCTTCATCCCCATTTTACAGATGAGGTCACTGAGGCCCAGAGAAGGTGAGCGACTTGCCCAAAGTCACACGGTACCCTCCCAAGCGCTTAGACCAGTGCTCTGCACGTGGCAAACCGTCAGCTCCTTGAAGGTAGGAATCATAGCTACTAGGTACTGTACCGTCCCAAGCGCTCGGTACAGTGCTCTGCATACAGTAAGCGCTCAACAAACTGCTCGGGTCAGGGGAAGAGAGACAGAGGGACCCGAGGAGGAGTCGGGGAGGGGCGGCTTCTGTTCTCTCCCAAGCGCTCGGTGGAGAAGCGGTGTGGCGTAGTGGATGGAGTCAGAAGGACCTGGGTTCTAATCCCAGTTCTGCTCTTTGCTGTGTGACCGTGGGCAAGTCACTTCATTCTCTGTGCCTCAGTTACTTCATCTGTAAAATGGGGATGAAGACCGGGACCCCACATCAGTCAACACTGTCCAACCCTATTTGCTGGTATCCACCCCAATGCTCAGTTCAGGGCCTAGCACGTAGGACGTGCTTAAATAACACAATTATTATTATTACGGTGCTCTGCACACGGTAGCACAATAAACCGCTAGAGTCACGGACAGACAGACTAGACTGTCAGCTCGTCGCGGGCAGGGAATGTGTCTTTTTATTGTTCTACTGTCCTCTCCCAAGCGTTTTGTACAGTGCTCTGCACCTGGAAAGCGCTCAGTAAATACGACTGAACGAGCAGAGGCCCGAGACCGACCGAGTCAGAGAGAGACCGACCGAGTCGGAGAGAGACAGCTACTGTACTGTATTGAGACCAAGCGCTCAGGGAAGCACTGTGGCTCAGTGGAAAGAGCCCCGGCTTGGGAGTCAGAGGTCATGGGTTCGAATCCCCGCTCCGCCGCTTGTGAGCTGTGTGACTGTGGGCAAGTCACTTCACTTCTCTGTGCCTCAGTTACCTCATCTGGAAAATGGGGACTAAGACCGTGAGCCTCACGAGGGACAGCCCGATGACCCTGTATCTACCCCAGCGCTTAGAACGGTGTCTGCACAGAGTAAGCGCTTAACAAATACCAGCATTAGTATTAGTATTCAGTCATATTTATTGAGCGCTTACTCTGTGCAGAGCTCTGTACTAAGCACTTGGAAAGTACAAGTCAGTACAGTAGCGCTCAGTTAGAGTCAGGCGAAGAGAGAGACCCCAGCGGGACCAGGTAGTGGAGTGAGGGAGGGGAGCTGCCTCTGCCCACCCGTCCCCCTGCCCCCCGACCCTCGGGACCCCCGACGCCGTCACCCACCTTCCCACACCAGAGGTAGCAGCAGGATTGGGTCTTGAGGACGAAGACGTCGTTGGAGTTGAGGGAGGAGCCTCGGGCCAGGACCTCGATGGCTTTGGTATTCTTGTCGTGGGTGCCCCTCACTTGAAACAGCCGCGTGGCGGGCTCCGGCTCTGTGTTGCCCGCCCGGGAGGTGCCCCCCTGTGGGACAGAAGACCCCCGGAGTCAGCGCGGGTGAGAAAGAGAAGCCAGCTGTGGATTAGGGTACGATTGAGGTGTCCATCCTCTTGATTCTGGTTATTGCGATTAAGTTGTCTTCTTTCTGTCCGTCTCCCCCGGTTAGACCGTGAACCCATCAATGGGCAGGGATCGTCTCTATCTGCTGCCGAATTGTACATTCCAGGCGCTTAGTACAGTGCTCCGCACATAGTAAGCGCTCGATAAATACTACTGAATGAATGATTCCCTCCCTGCCGGTCCCCCTCCAGACCCTAGAACTTGCAGTTGTTTCACACTTTTCACTCCCTCCTCAAACCCCCTGATAATAACTGTGCTATTTGTTAGGCGCTTACTATGTGCCAAGCACTGTTTTAAGCACTGGGGGAGATGGGAGGTAATCAGGTTGGACACAGTCTCTGTCCCACATGGGGCTCCCGCTCTTCATCCCCATTTGACAGATGAGGGAACCGAGAAGAGAGTTGCCCAAGGTCACACGGGAGACATGCGGCAGAGTCGGGATTAGAACCCAGGTCCTCTGGCTTCCAGGCCGCGACTCTGCCACTAACCTCCTCACCGTGCCACGTTCTCGCCCATCCCGCCGTCGACCCCAGCGCCACGTCCTCCCGCTGTCCTGGAAAGCCCTCCCTCCTCACCTCCGCCGCCTAACTCTCTTCCCCTCTTCCAAGCCCTATCGAGAGCTCACCTCCTCCAGGAGGTCTTTCCAACCGATTAGTACAGTGCTCTGCACACCGTAAGTGCCCAATAAATCCAATTGAATGAATGAATGTTTATTATTCTATTTATTTTATTAATGACATGGATATACCTATCGTTCCATTTTGATGCTATTGATGTCTGTCTACTTGTTTTGTTTTGTTGTCATCTCCCCCCCTTCTAGACTGTAAGCCCGTTGTCGGGTAGGGATTGTCTTTATTTGTTCCCAAATTGTACTTTTCAAGCACTTAGTACAGTGCTCTGCACACAGTAAGCGCTCAATAAATACGATTGAATGAATGAACGAACCAACTAGGTCACGCTGTTTCTCATAATGATAATGGAGAAGCAGCGTGGCTCAGTGGAAAGATCCTGGGATTTGGAGTCAGAGGTCATGAGTTCGACTCCCGGCTCTGCCACTTGTCAGCTGTTTGTCTGTGGGCGAGTCACTTAACTTCTTTGTGCCTCAGTTCTCTCATCTGCAAAATGGGGATTAAAAGTGTGTGAGCTCCACCTGGGACAACCTGACGACCCTGTATCTCCCCCAGCGCTTAGAACAGTGCTCGGCACCTAGTAAGCGCTTAACAAATACCAACGTTATTAATTGTGGCATTTGTTAAGCGCTTACTATGTGCCAGGGACTGTACTCAGAGCTGGGGGAGATACAAAGTCATCGGGTTGGACACAATCCCTGTCCCTCTGCCTCCTCCGTCCCTTACCCGCAATGACCCGGCCACCTACTTTATTGAGAAAATGGACCCTATCATGCGCCATCTCCTGAAAATCTCCGCTGCACCTCCCTACCCCTGCCCCTTCTTCAATGTTCAATCAGTCGATCGTGTTAATTGAGCGCCGTGGGCAGAACACTGTACTAAGCGTTTGGGAGAGGACAATAGGATTGCTACATTACCTGCCCACAGTGAGTTTCCAGTCTCTCCCATCTTTCCTAGCAGTAACTCATCATTCATTCATTCGATCGTATCTGCTGAGCACTTACTGAGTGCAGAGCGCTGTACTAAGCGCTTAGAAAGTACAATTCAGCAACACATAGAGACAATCCTTTCCCGACAGTGGGCTCACAGTCTAGAAGGAGGGAGACAGACAACAGAGCAAGTAAACAGGTATCAATAGCATCAATAGAAATAAATAGAATTATAGATATAGAAACATCATTAATAAAACAAATAGAATAATAAATATGTACAAATATACACAAGTGCTCTGGGGCGGAAAGAGGCATAGAGCAGAGGGAGGGAGTCGGGCCGATGGGAGGGGAGGAGGAGCAGAGGGAAAGGGGGGCTCAGTCTGGGAAGGCCTCTCGGAGGAGGTGAGCTCTCAGTAGGGCTTTGCAGGGGGAAAGTGTGCTAGTTTGACGGATGTGAGGAGGGAGGGCGTTCCAGGCCAGAGGGAGGATGTGGGCCAGAGGTCGACGGCGGGTCAGGCGAGAACGAGGCCCATTGAGAACTCGAGAGATCTTTTGCCTTCTCTCAAAAATCTACTCCCTCCACCTGCGCCTCTGACCCCATTCCTCCGCACCTCATCAGAGCACTTGCCCCCTTCCTGCTTCCCTCCCTGACCGCCATCTTCAACTGTTGGCTCTCCGATGGCTTCTTCCCCACTGCTTTCAAATACGTCCATGTTTCCCCCGTCCCAAAAAAGCCCTCCCTCGACCCCTCGGCTCCCTCCGGCTATCACCCCTTTTCCCTCCTCCCTTTCCTCTCCAAACTTCTTGAGCGAGTCGTCTGCACCGGCTGTCTCGAATTCCTCTCCTCCGATTCTCTCCCGGACGCCCCCAAATCAGGCTTCTGCCCCCTTCACTTCACAGAAACCGCCCTTTCTAGAGTCACCGATGACCTCCTTCTTGCCAAAGCCAACGGCCTCTACTCCATCCCAATCCTCCTCGACCTCTCGCCTGCCTTTGACGCTGTGGACCACCCCCGTCTCCTGAGGACGTCATCCAACCTCGGCTTCACTGACTCCGTCCTCTCCTGGTTCATTCGGCCGTATTTATCGAGCCCTTACTGTGGTCCTCCTCCTAACTCTCCCGCCGCTCATTCTTAGTCTCTTGCACGGGCTCCTCTGTCTCCCACCCACTAATTGTGGGTGTCCCTCAAGGTTCAGTTCTGGGTCCCCCGCTATTCTCCATCTCCACCCCCTCCTTCGGAGAACTCATTCTAGCCTCCAGACCGTCCCCCGTTCACCCTAGCCCACCGTCAACCCCGGGCCACGTCCTCCCGCGGTCCCGGAACGCCCTCCCTCCGCACCTCCGCCAAACTAACTCTCTTCCCCTCTTCAGAGCCCTACTGAGAGCTCACCTCCTCCGGGAGGCCTGCCCACACTGAGCCCTCCCTTTCCCTCCGCATTCCCCCTTCACCCGCCCTCTGCTCTCCCCCCTTCCCCACCCTGCAGTACTTGTGCATATTTGTATATATTATTTATTACCCTATTTATTTTGTAAATGAGGTGTATATATATCTATGATTCTATTTATC
Source organism: Ornithorhynchus anatinus (assembly GCF_004115215.2). Classification (NCBI taxonomy): domain Eukaryota; kingdom Metazoa; phylum Chordata; class Mammalia; order Monotremata; family Ornithorhynchidae; genus Ornithorhynchus; species Ornithorhynchus anatinus. The sequence goes on along the minus strand of NC_041728.1, from coordinate 180,585,937 downwards.
TTGATGATGCTGATGCCAGACTCCTTGTTTTGTTTTATTCTGTTTTGTTCTGTTGTCTGTCTCCCCCGTTTAGACTGTGAGCCCGTTGTTGGGCAGGGATTGTCTCTATCTGCTGCCCAATTGTACATTCCAAGCGCTCAGTCCAGTGCTCTGTACATAGTAAGTGCTCAATAAATACGATTGAATGAATGGAATGAGTGAATTCACTTCCATGGTTTCAACTCCCACCTCTATGTGGACGATTCCCAAACCTCCCTCTCCAGCCCTGATCTCCCTCCCCTCTCTCCAGGCTCGCATCTCCTCCGGTCTTCAGACATCTCTACTTGGATGTCCCACCAACACTGCAAATTGAACATGTCTAAAATAGATCTCCTCACCTTTCCACTCAAACCCTGTCCTCCCCACGACTTTCCCATCACTGTAGACGGCAACCACCGCCCTCCTTGCCTCACAAGCCCATAACCTTGGCTTTAACCTCGACTCCTCTCTCTCATTCGATCCACGTATTCAAACTGTCACCAAACACTGTCAGTTTCAGCCTTCACAACATCGCTAAAATCCGCCCTCTCCTCTCCATCCAAATGGCTACCATGCTGATCCAAGCACTCATCCTCTCCCGCCTGGATTCCTGCATCAGCCTCCTCGCTGACCTCCCGGCCTCCTGTCTCTCCCCACTCCGGTCCAGACTTCACTCTGCTGCCCGGATTATTTTTCCACAAAACCGTTCAGCCCACGTTTCCCCTCTCCTTAAAAACCTCCAGTGGTTGCCCATCCACCTCCGCATCAAACGGAAACTCGTCACCATTGGCTTTAAAGTACTTAATCCCCTGGCCCCCCTCCTACCTCACCTCACTATTTTCCTGCTCCAACCCAACCCTCACACTTCGCTCCTCTAAAGCCAATCTACTCACTGTACCTTGGACTCATCTCTCTCTCCACCGACCTCTCTCCCGTGTCCTGCCTGTTTATATCGTTTTATTGTCCTCTCCCGAGGACTCAGTCCAGTGTTCTGCATGCAGTGAGCGCTCAATAAATACGGTTGACTGACTGCCTGTCTCTGGCCTGGAATGCCCTACCTCTTCATATCTGACGATGAGCCTCCCACCGTTGAAAGCCTTATCTAAGGCCCACCTCCTCCCAGAGGCCTTCCCTGACCAAGCCCTCATTTCCTCTTCTCCCACTCCCTTCTGCATCGCCCTTGCCCTTGAATTTGCACCTTTTATTCACCCCTCCCTTCGCCCCACAGCACTTACGTCCATATCCATCATTTATTTCTATTGTCTGTCTTCACCTCTAGACTTTAAGCTCGTTGTGGGTGGGGAACAAGTCTGCTAATTTTGTTGTATTGTACTCTCCCAAGCGCTTAGTATAGTGCTCTGCATACGATAAGTGCTCAATAATTACAATTGATTGATTGATCTGAATTCTAATTCCAGCTCCGGAACCTGTCTGTTGTGTGACCTTGGGTAAGTCATTTCACGTCCTCTGAACCTCAGGTTCCTCATCTGGAAAATGGTGATTCGATACGTGTTCCTCCTACAGTCCCATGCGGGACAGGGACTGTGCCTGACCTGATGATCTTGTATCTATACCAGTGCTTAGCACATAGTAAGCGCTTAGTAAATACCTCAGTGATGGAGCAGTGAAACAGCATGGTGTAGTGGACAGAACATAGGCCTGGGAGTCAGAAGGTCATGGGTTCTAATCCCAGCTCGGCCACATACTAATAATAATAATAATGTTGGTATTTGTTAAGAGCTTACTATGTGCCAAGCGCTGTTCTAAGCGCTGGGAGGGCGGATACAAGGTAATCAGGTTGTCCCACATGGGGCTCACAGATGTCATCCCCATTTTACAGATGAGGGAACTGAGGCCCAGAGAAGTTAAGAGGCTTGCCCAAGGTCACACAGGAGACAAGTGGCAGATCCGGGATTAGAATTTATGTCCTCTGACTCCCAAGCCCGGGCTCTTTCCACTAAGCCTCGCTGCTTCCCTATCTATCCCAGCGCTTAGCAAAGTGCCTGGTACATAGTAAGCGCTTAACAAATACCATTATTATGATTATTATTACTCCCCTCCACCTGCACCTCTGACCTCATCCCTTCACACTTTATCAAAACACTTGCCCCCCTCCCTCTGCCCCTCCCTGCCCACCTGGGACCCGGGTGAGGGGCTGAGGATCTGTTGCTCCACCCCTGACAGGGTGCAGTGGGACAGGAGGAGGAGGAGGAGGAGGAGGAGGATGACGAGGCAGATGAGAAGGAGGACAAGGAGGAGGATGAGAATGAGGGTGATGAAGAGGAGGAGGAGGAGGAAGAAGACAAGGAGGACGGGGAGGAGGATGAGGACGGGGAGGAGGATGAGGACGGGGAGGAGGATGAGGACGGGGAGGAGGACAGGGAGGAGGAGGAAGATGAGGATGAGGAGGACGGGAGGGAGGACAGGAAGGAAGAGGAGGAGGAGGAGGAGGAGGAGGACGAGGAGAAGGAAGAGGAGGACGAGAAGGACAAGGAGGAGGTGATGGTGCTGTTGGTGATCTCTGCCTCTTCCTGCTGCCTGCATCTCAGGGTGGCCAGGTGGGGCCGGGGTGGAGCAGGGAGCTGGGATGGGTCAGGGAGCCAGGGGATGGGGAGCGGCAGGGGAGCCGGGGTGGGAGAGAGGGAGCGGGCGTAGGAACACGGGCTCCCTCCTCCCCCTCACCTTGTAGATGACCATCTGACCCTTGAAGATGGCCAAGAGGTGGGGCGGCTCCTTGCCCATGGTCACTCGGATCTGCACGGCCTGGTCTTGGTACTTCTGGTCCAGGATGACGGCCTGGTAGGCCGAGGCTGCGATCTCGTCCTGGGTGGCCGAGCTGCCCTGTGGGGCCGATGGGACACGGTCGGTTGGTCAATCGTATTTACTGAGCGCTTACCGTGTGCAGAGCGCTACTCCCCTAAGCGCTTAGTAGGGTGCTCTGCACACAGTAAGCTCTCAATAAATACGATCGAATGAATGAACGGCGCGACAATACACGGACACATTCCCTGCCCAGAGCGAGCTTACAGTCTAGAGGGGGAGACAGACAGTGATATCAACAAATAAAATGATGGAGAGGGACATTAGTGCCGAGGGTCTCGGAGGGGGCGATGAAGAAAGGGAGCAAGTCAGGGTGACGCAGAAGGGAATGGGAGAAAAGGAGAGAAGGGCTTAGTCAGGGAAGGCCTCTTGGAGGAGATGGGCCTTCAATAAGGCTTCGAAGGCGGGAAGAGTCACTGTCAGGTATGAGGAGGCAGGGCGTTCCAGGCCAGAGCCAGGAGTCGGCGGCGAGACAGGTGAGATGGAGGCCCAGGGAGAAGTTTGGCATTAGAGGAGCGAAGTGTGTGGGCTGAGTTGGAGAAGGAGAATAGCTAAGTGAGGTAGAAGGGGGTGAGGGGATGGAGGACTTTAAAGCCGACGGTGAGGAGTTTGATGCTGGTGGAGGTCTGAGCCTGCAGGCCCCTCCCTTAGCTCTTCTGACCTCGTCTTCTCCCTTCTTCCTTCCCTCCCTCCCTCCCTCCAAAGGGAATTGGGGGTGTCTCCAGAGGGCAAACCAGACCCACCCTCACACCCCTCCTTGAACCAGAGCGCTGACCATCCAGACAAAAGATGGGAAGGGAGGTCAGGAGATGGAAAGCAGTGTGGCCTAGTGGAAAGAACCCGGGCCTGCGAGTCAGAAGACCCGGGTTCTAAACCCCGTCTGCTACTTGTCTGCTGTGTGACCTTGAGCATGTCACTTCACTTCTCAGTGCCTCAGTTACCTCATCCGCAAACTGGGGATTCAATACCTATTCTCCCTCCTATTTAGACTGTTAGCCCCATATGGGATTTGAATATTTCGTACCTACTTCAGTGCTCAGTACAGTGCCTGGCACACAGTAAGCCCTTAATATCATAATTATCATTACTATATTATTATTATTATTACTATGGGAAGGAGTAGGGACTGATAGGGAAACAGGGAAGATGGGGAGGGGGAGATGTTGGGGAAGGCTGGATGCCTAATGGATAGAGCATGGATCTGGGACACAGAAGGACCTGGATTCTAATCCCGATTTTGCCACTTTGCTGTGTGACCTTGGGTAAGTCACTTCACTTCTCTGTGCCTCAGTTCCCTCATCTGTAAAACGGGGAGGAAGACTATGAGCCCCACGTGGGACACGGACCGTGTCCGACCCGATTAGCCGATATCGACCTCAGTGCTTAGAACAGTGCTTGGCACAGGGTAAGCGCTTAACGATACCATAAAAAAACGCAGTTGGATAGGGCAAGTTAGATAGAAAGTTTTTAAAATCCCACGACGACTCTCCCCTCCTTCAAAGCCATATTGAAGGCCCCTCTCCTCCAAGAGGCCTTCCCAGACTAAGCCCCGCTTTTCCTCATTTCCCACTCCCTTCTGTGTCGCCCTGACTCATTCCCTTTGCTCTTCCCCTCTCCCTGCCCCACACCACTTACGTCCTTATCTGTCATTTATTTATTCGAATTGCTGTCTCCCCCCTTGCCTTCTAGACTGTGAGCTTGTTGTGGTCAGGGAATGTCACTGTTTATTCTTGTCTTGTACTTTCCCAAGCGCTTAGTACGGTGCTCTGCACAGAGTAAGCACTCAATAAATAAGATTGAATGAATGAATGAATGAGTGAGTGAGTGAAAGCCAGCAGGGTGGGGGAGATCTGGGGTGGGGGCGAGGGTGGAAAGGACGTGGAGACCTGGGAGAGGAAGGGCAGAAATGAGTGGGGGAGTTGCGGGAGGGTTCCAAAATGAGGGGGTGCTAAGAGAGGGAAGGGGTCAGGAAATCGGGTGAGGAAGGAGGGTTGGAGGGGAAGGGAAGGGGGAAGTTGGGGAAGGGGCCTGCCCTGAGGTGGGCAAGTTGGGGAGGGGAGAGGGGGTTGCCTGAAGGTGAGGAGAGAGGGGATCTGTCCAGGTTGGAGAGGGGAAGGGGGCTGCTCAGAGGTGGGAGAAGGGTCTGCCCTGTGGTGGGCAAGATAGGGAGGGGAGGGGGGCTGCCTGGAAGGGTCTGCCTTGAGTTGGGCAAGATGGGAAGGGGAGAGGGGGCTGCCCAGAGGTGGGGAAGAGGTCTGTTCTGAGATAGGCAAGATAGGGAGGGGAGAGGGGGTTGCCTGGAGGTGCGGAGGGAGGGGGTCTGCCCAGGGCGAGGAGGGGAGGGGGCTGCCCTGAGGTGGGCAAGATGGGGAGGGGAGAGAGGATTGCCTTGAGGGAAGGGGGCTGCCCAGAGGTGGGGGCTGGCCGGTGGACGGAGGAGGGGTCTGCCCTGGGCGGGGCGGGTGGAGGGCCGCCTGGAGGCGGGGGTTCCTACCTGCCAGATGTAGATGAGGTAGTGGGGTTTCTGGTTGATGTGGTAGGTGTAGAGGATGAGATAGCAGTCGCCCCCGAACAGGTGGCCCAGCCAGCGCGGCTCCACCGGCACCGGCTCCAGGTTCTCGATGCGCCACACCTGCGGACCCCCGACCCGCCGGGGACCATGGTCAGCCCAAGGAGGGGGACACGGGTCCCAAGGCCCGGCGGGCCCCCCGCCCCGGGACCCCGGGGGTCGCCACCTCCTCCTCCTCCCCCTCCCCGCCCATGACCCCCTGCCCATCTCCCCCCCACCCCCGATCATCCCCTCTCCTCCCCCCACCTCCACTTGTCCGCTCCCGTCGTCCACCATCTTCTCGTGTGCGGCCACCTGTGGCTGCGCGTGGAGCGACTCCACGTCAAACTTCACCTGCTCCACCTTGGCTGGGGGTGGGGAGACCACGGGGAGGAGGACGGGTTAGTCGCGGGGAGCCCCTTCCCCTCCGCCCTCCTCCAGGGGAGGCCCAGTTCCCCCTGTCCCCACTCCACCATCTCCTGAATCTGGGGACGGAGCTGGGGAGGCCTAGAAGTAATGGCATCTCTTAAGCGCTTACTATGGGCCAGGCACTGTTCTGAGCGCTGGGTTAGATACAAGATAATCAGGTTGGACACAGTCTCCGTCCCACATGGGGCTCACACTCTCAATCCCCATCTTACAGATGAGGGAACTGAGGCTCAGAAGAGTGAAGTAACTTGCCCAAGGTCACACAGCAGATAAGTGGCAGACAAAATCTGGGGACAGAGCTGGGGGGAGGCTAGACACGGGAGAACAAAGTTGGGGAGGGGGAGGCCAGGACTGGAAGTGGGCAGAGCTGGGTCGGGGGGAGTCCAGGCCTTCAGAGGGCATTGCTGAGGAGACCTAGGGCCTTGGGGGGCCGAGCTGGGGGAGCAGTCCGGAGGGGAAGAGGCCTCGGGGTCTGGGCGTTGTTGGCTCACCGATGCTCCCCACCGTGTGGGTCTTGCCCAGGCCCGAGGTGCGACCGGGCACCGTCCATTTTTGGAAGAGCTGCTGGAAGGTGGCGGGCTCCGCCCCGTCGTTGACCACTTCCACGCCGGTGCTGGAAGGGTACTGCTTGGCCTTGATGTAGTTCTGGGGACCAGAGGATCCAGAAGGGTGGGTGGGTGGGCTCAGGTGGGCATGGCTGCTCCCCTGGGGCTCAAAACGGCCCTGTTCCCCACCTGCCCCCAGGCTCAGAACAATAATAATAATAATTATTATACTACCCGTTAAGCACTTCCTAAGCACTGGTGTAGACATAAATTGATAATAATAATAATTGTGGTATTTGTTAAGCACTTACTAGGTGCTGAGCACCGAACTAAACCCTGGGGTGGATACAAGCAAATCGGGTTGGACCCAATCCCTAACCCACATGGTGTTTACGGTCTTCATCCCCATTCCTAACCGCTACCAAGTGAATCCAAGCACTCATCCTAACCTGCCTGGATGACTGCATCAGCCTCCTTGCTGACCTCCCAGCCTCCTGCCTCTCCCCACTCCAGTCCCTACTTCACTCTGCTGCCCGGATCATTTTTCAACAAAAACGTTCAGGGCACGTCACCCCGCTCCTCAAAAAACTCCAGTGGTTGCCCATCCGTCTCCACATTAAACAAAAACTACTCACTATTGGCTTTATAAAGCTCTCCACCACCTTGCCCCCTCCTCCCTCGCCTCGCTTCTCTCCTTCTCCATCGCAGCCCGCACACTCCGCTCCTCTGGTACCCCTCACCCTCTTCCTGGGTCTCCATCTCACCTGTCTGGCCGCCAACCCCTGGCCCCCGTCCTGCCTCTGGCCCGGAACGCTCTCTCCCTCCTCAAATCCCACAGACGATGACTGTCCCCCTCTTCAAAGCCCTACTCCTCCAAGAGGCCTTCCCCGACTAAGCCCCCCCGTTTCCTCATCTCCCACTCCCTTCTGCATCACCCTGAACTGTTCCCTTTGCTCTTCCCCTCTCCCAACCCCACACTTATGCGCTTATGAATATAGCTGTCATTTTATTTATTCGTATTCAAGTGTATCTCCCCCTACCCTAGATTGTAAATTCACTGTGGGCAAGGAATGTCACTGTTTATCATTATAGTGTACTCTCCTACGTGCTTAGTACAGTGCTCTGCACGCAGTAAGTGCTCAGTAAATATGATCGAATGAATGAATGAGGGAACTGAGGCCCAGGGAAGGGAAGTGCCGAATTGTACATTCCAATCGCTTAGTACAGTGCTCTGCACATAGTAAGTGCTCAATAAATACTACTGAATCAATGAAAAAGTGATTTTTCCAGTCACACACACACAGGAGCCAGGATTAGAACCCAGGTTCTTCTGACTCCCAGGCCCGTGCTCTATCTAGAGAAGCAGCGTGGCTCAGTGGAAAGAGCCCGGGCTTGGGAGTCAGGGGTCATGGGTTCAAATGCCGGCTCAACTGCTTGTCAGCTGTGTGACTTTGGGCAATTCACTTCACTTCTCTGTGCCTCAGTTACCTCATCTGGAAAAGGGGGATTAAGACTGTGAGCCCCATGTGGGACAACCTGATCACCTTGTATCGCCCCCCCCCGCCCCAGTGTCAGTGCTTTGCACATAGTAAGCGCTTAACAAAAACCACCATTATTGTTTATTATTATCCACGAATCCACACAGGCCTGCTTCCCCCACCTCTCCCCCGGACTCAGAACATCTCTGTTCCCTCCCTCCCCCAGGCTCAAAATAACCATAATAATAATGATGATATTATTGTTAATAATAAGTAAGCACTGTTCTAAGCATTAGGTTAGACATAAATTAATCAGGTTGGACAAAGTCCTTGTCCCACCTGGGGCTTATATTCTTCATCCCCATTTTCCAGAGGAGGGAACTGAGGCCCAGAGAAGTGAAGTGACTCGCCCAAGGTCACAGATCAGACAAGGGGCAGAGCCGGGATGAGAACCCAGGTCCTTCTGGCTCCCAGGCCCGGGCTCTACCCGCTAGGCCACACGGCCCTGCTTCTCCCACCCCCTCCCCTGGGCTTACAACAGCCCTGCCTCGCCCCCTCCCCACCCTTTTCCAAACAGCCCAGCCTCGCTCCACGCTCTCTGGAGCAAGAGACCCCCCCCTCCCTCCGACCCCTCCGGGACCCTCCTGGGTCTCCCCAAGTCCCAGAGTCCTGTCCTGGCTCTGCCTACCTTGGTCTCTGTGTCTCTGTCTCTCCCGGCCCCCTCCCCAACACCCCCGGGAAGCCCCCTTCCCCCAACTCCTTGGGTGGGGGTGTCTACCGTGGCCCGGTTCAGCGCTCCCTTCCTCTCCTCGGCGTTGGCACCCTTCCCCTTCCACACGTAGACCTTTAGACCACCCTGGTCCAAGATGTAGCAGTCCTGGAAGGGGGTGGGGAGGAGAGAGGGGGAGAAGGGGGAAGAAAGGAGCAGTCAGTGAGGGGAGCACCGGGGGGGTGGGGAATGGGGAGCAGTCAGCAGGCGGTGGGGCAGGCCCAGGCTCAGCTCCGTGTGTCCCCCAGCTCATGCTGGCTCGGTGGCTCAGGGATCCCTTTGCGTGTCGTCGTCCTCCTTTGAGGGTCTCTCAAAGGACCAACACTCCCCCAAACCGAGGGTCAGAAAAGCTGGGGGCGGTGGGGGGGGGGGGGAGGAGAGAGGAGAAGGAAAGAGAGAGAAATAGAAGGAGAGGGAGCAAGAAAAAAAGAAAGAAAAAAGAGAGAAAAGGAAGAAAGAGAAAAAGAAAGGAAGAAAAGGGAAGATAGAATGGAAGGAAGAAAGGAAGGAAGGAAGGAAGGAAGGAAGGAAGGAAGGAAGGAAGGAAGGAAGGAAGGAAGGAAGGAAGGAAGGAAGGAAGGAAGGAAGGAAGGAAGGAAGGAAGAAAAAGAATGAAAGAAAGAAAAAGGAAGGAAGAGAAGGAAGAAAGAAAAAGAACAAAAGAAAGAAAAAGAAAGGAAGAGAAGGAAGAAAGAAAAAGAACAAAAGAAAGAAAAAGAAAGGAAGGAAGGAAGAAATAAATAAAGAAGGGAGGAAGAAAAAGAATGAAAGACAGAAAAGGAAAGGAAAGAAGGAAGAAAAAGAAAGAAGAAGGAAGGAAGGAAGAAGTTAGAATAAGAATGAAAGGAAGAAGAAGAAAGGAAGGAAGAAAAAGAAAGGAAGAAAGAAAGAAAAAGGAAGGGAGGGAGGAAGGAAGGAAAAAGGAAGGAGGAAAGAAAAAGGAAGGAAGGAAGAAAAAGAAAGGAAGGAAGAAAAAGAAAGGAAGGAAGAAAAAGAAAGGAAGAAAGAAAGAAAGAAAAAGGAAGGAAGAAGAAGGAGAGAAGGGAGAAAAATAATGAAAGAAAGAGGAGGGAAGGGAAGGGAAGGGAAGGGAAGGGAAGGGAAGGGAAGGGAAGGGAAGGGAAGGGAAGGGAAGGGAAGGGAAGGGAAGGGAAGGGAAGGGAAGGGAAAGGAAGGGAAAGGAAAGGAAGGGAAGGGAAGGGAAGGGAAGGGAGGCCCCCGCCTTGCCAGGCCCGTGGGGAAGAGGAGGAAGAGGGAGAGGAGTTGGAGGCAGAGGGCGGAGGGTCCCCCCTCGCCCCCCGGGTCCCCCCTCACCTCGTGCTTGAGCAGGTCCTGAGTGAGGGGCCAGGCGGCCACCTCTCTAACCAGCAGGCTTCCCTCCGCGTCCGACACGCTGCAGGGCGGGGGGCAATGGCATTTATTGAGCGCTGACTGCGCGCACGGCACTGGACTGAGCGCTCGGGAGACGCCAGTGCAACCTTCATTCATTCGAATCGTACGTACCGAGCGCTGCCTGGGCGCAGAGCGCTGGACTAAGCGCCGCGGAGGGGCCAATATATTCACGTCCGTCTCCCCCGCGACCCCCGGACCGGCCGCTCGTCGAGGGAGGAGAGTGTGACTTGATGGTTCGATCGTCCCGTCCCGAGCGCTTAGCACAGTGCGCGGCACCCAGTAAGCGCTCAATACGTGCGATCGAATGGAAACCGGCGCTTAGTCCAGGGGTCCGCACACCGTGAGCGCTCAGTGCACAGGATGCAAGGAAAGGACGGGCCCGATCCCTGCCCGCAACGATGCGCGCCCCCCACCCTCCCCCCCGGCCGAGCCCCCTCCCCTCCCCTCCCCTCCCCTCCCTTCCCCCGGTCACTGACTGGTAGAGCTTGAGTGCGGCCTTGAGGTTGTGCTCGACGTTGTGGTCGGGCTGGGCGGGGCGCAGGTGGGTCCTGGGGCCCAGCACGTGTTGCATGACTCTCATCAGCTCCGGCGCCGACGACGCCTCCGCCTCGCCCTCCACCACCCCCACGTAGCTCCGACCCCCGCGCTCCCGGTCCCGGATCTCCTTCGCCAGGTTCATCCCCTAAACCAGGGGGGGACCGGACGGCCATCAGAAACCATCCCCCCCTCCCAAGGAGGGCTGGGGGCTCGGGCGGTGGAGGGGGGCTGGTGGGTGGGGGGCTGGAAGGGAGGGGCTGGGGGGTGGAGGATGGGGGCTGGAAGAAGCTGGGGGAGTTGGGGGCTTGGAGGGTGGAAGCTGGGGGACTGGGGGGGTTGGGGGCTTGGAGGGTGGAAGCTGGGGGGGACTGGGGGCGGAGGATGGGGGCTGGAAGGTGGAAGCTGGGAGGGACTGGGGGGTGGAGGATGGGGGCTGGAAGCTGGGGGGACGGGGAGGTTGGGGGGTTGGAAGGGAGGGGCTGGGGGTGGAGGATGGAGGTGGAAGCTGGGGGGACTGAGGGGGTTTGGGGGCTTGGAGGGCGGGGGGCTGGAAGGGAGGGGCTGGGGGGGAGGATGGGGGCTGGAAGCCAGGGGGCCTGGAGGGATTGGGGGCTGGAAGTGGGAGGCCAGAAGCTGGGGGGACTTGGGGTGGGGGGGCTGGGAGCTGGGGCACTTGGGGTGAGGAGATTGGGGCTGCAGATGGGTGGGGCGCCGGAAGCAGAGGAGCTCGGGTTGGAGGATGGGGGTCGGAAACGGGGGACCCTGGGGGACCGGGGGCTGGAGGTGAGGGGTGGGAGGCTGGAAGCCGGGGGACGTGGGGTCGGGGCTAGAGGCGAGAGGCGGGAAGTTGGGGGACTCGGGGTGGGGGAGATGGAGGGCTGGAAGCGGGGCAGACTGGGGGAGTGGGAGCTGGAGGTGAGGCGGGGAGGCTGGAAGCTGGGGAAGATGCTGGAAGCTGGGGGACTTAATTAATTAATGATGGCATTTGTTAAGCGCTTACTATGTGCCAAGCACTGGGGTAGAGACAAGGTAATCAGGTAGTCCCACGTGGGGCTCACAACCTTAATCCTCATTTTCCAGATGAGGTCACTGAGGCCCAGAGAAGGCAAGTGGCTTGCCCACAGTCACACAGCAGGCAGGTAGCGGAACCGGGGTTAGAACCCACGTCCTCCGACTCCCCAGGCCGTGCTCTTGCCACTAAGCCACGCTGCTTCTCTTGAGGTGCGGGATAATAATAATAATGTTGGTATTTGTTAAGCGCTTACTTTGTGCAGGGCACTGTTCTAAGCGCTGGGGTAGATACAGGGTGATCAGGTTGTCCCTCGTGAGGCTCACAGTCTTAATCCCCATTTTACAGATGAGGGAACCGAGGCCCAGAGAAGTGAAGTGACTTGCCCACAGTCACACAGCTGACAAGCGGCAGAGCCGGGATTCGAACTGGGGCTGGAGGTGAGCGGTGGGAGGCCGGAAGCTGGGGGACTTGGCTGGGGCGGACCGGGGGATCGGGGTCGGGGGGCGAGAGGTGGGAGGCCGGAGACGGGGCGACTGGGGGCTTGAGGGTGGGGGCTGCGGGGGGTTGGAGGGTGGGGGGGGCGGGGGGCTGGAAATGGGGATTGGATGGGGTCGGGGGGGGGGGATGTTGGGGTCTGGGAGTGAGGGGCGGGGGGCGCCTGGCTGCGGGGAGGGGGTCCCACCTTGATCCTCTCCATGTGGTTGCTCTCGGGCCCGTTCCACTGGATGATCAGTTTGCCCAGGTCCAGGAGGAAAACGTCCCCCCGATTAAAGCTATTCCAGCTCATCTCCACCTGCGGGGGGGTCGGGAAGGAGAAGACAGGCTCGGGACCCTCCCCCTCTCAGCCCCCTCCTCCACCACAGCCCCCCACCCAGGAGGGGGGGGGGGGGAGCTAAAAGATGGCCAACCCCTCTCTCCCTTTTACCACTAACCCCCTCTCAAATCCGACAAACAATAACTCCCCCTCCTTGAAAGCCTCATAAAATAATAATAATGTTGGTATTGGTTAAGCGCTTACTATGTGCAGAGCACTGTTCTAAGCGCTGGGGTAGATACAGGGTCATCAGGTTGTCCTACGTGAGGCTCACATTTAATCCCCATTTTACAGATGAGATAACTGAGGCACAAATAAGTTGTGACTTGCCCACAGTCCCACAGCTGCCAAGTGGCAGAGCCGGGATTCGAACCCTTGACCTCTGACTCCCAAGGCGGGGCTCTAAAATAATAATAATAATGATGGTATTTGGTAAGCGCTTACTATGTGCCAAGCCCCGTTCTGAGCACTGGGAGAGATACGCGCACCGTTCTGAGCGCCGGGGTAAATACAGACTAATCAGGTTGTCCCCCGTGGGGCTCACAGTCCGACTCTCCATTTTCCAGATGAGGTGACTGAGGCCCAGAGCAGTGAAGTGGCTTGCCCAAGGTCAGCCAGCCGGCAAGGGGAAGGGCGAGGATTAGAACCCAAGACCTCTGACTCCCAAGCCTGTGGTCTTGCCACTAAGCCACGCTGCTTCTTCGTCCGTTCATTCATTCAATCGGATTTATTGAGCGCTTACTGTCCGAGCGGCCTTCCCTGACTCCCACTCCCTTCTGCGTCGCCCTGCCTCGCTCCATTCATCCCCCGGTGCGAGCGCTTAGTACAGTGCTTTGTACCTACTAGGCACTCAAATACGATTGAATGAATCCCCCCCCGGCCATCCCAGCCCCACAGCACTTATGTCCCCATCTGTCATTTATCTTTTTTCTATTAATGTCAATCTCCCCCTCTGGACTGCAAGCTCGTTGTGGGCGGGGAACCTGTCCTGTTATTCTACTGTCCTCTCCCAAGCGTTTAGTACGGTGCTCTGCCAACAGTAAGCGCTCAGTAAGTACTGTTGACTGACTGACTGCCCCCCAGCCCCGAGAGCACACACACACACACTCAACGTACAATCACAACATCAATCGTACTTATTGACCGCTTCCTGCGTGCAGAGCACTGTACTAAGCACCACTCCTGAGCCACTGAATGTGCCCAGCTTCCTTTTTCTGGAACCTCCCCTCTCCTCTTCTCCCCTAAACCTCATCCTTCTTCTCAAGCTAAGGAAAGCAGTGTGGCTCCGTGGAAAGAGGTCGTGGGTTCTAATCCGCGCACTTCCACTTGTCTGCTGGGTGACTTTGGACAAGTCACTTCACTTCTCTGGGCCTTGGCGACCTCGTCTGGAAAATGGGGGTTAAGACTGTGAGCCTCACGTGGGACAACCTGATTACCTTGTATCTACTCCAGTGCTTAGAACGGTGCTCAGCACACAGTAAGCACTTAAATACCAATATTAGTATTATTTATTATTATTATTATTATTAAATGCCTTTTTAAGCCTTCTTAGACCATCGCCCCTCTCGCCCCTTGACCCCCAGACCCCCGCGCGCTGCCTCTGCTGCAGGATCGCTCTTTCTCCTGACGGTCAGCTGGCCTCCTAATTCTAGTGTCTTCTCCCCGGCGCTCAGTACAGTGTTCTGCACACAGTAGACTGTCAGCTCCTTGAGGACAGACATCGTATTTCCCAACTCTGTTGTCCTCTCCCCAGCGTTCAGTACAGTGTTCTGCACAAAGTAGGCTGTCAGCTTGTTGACGGCAGGGAACATATTTCCTAACTCTATTGTCCTCTCCCCAGCATCCAGTACAGCGTTCTGCACACAGTAGACCATCAGCTCCTTGAGGACAGGGAACCTATTTCCTCGTTCTGTTGTTCTCTCCCCAGCGCTTAGTACAGCATTTTGCACCCAGTAGCCCGTCAGCTCCTTGAGGACGGGGATCCTATTTCCTAACTCTAGTGTCCTCTCCCCAGCGCTTAGTACAGCGTTCTGCACCCAGTCGACTCTCAGCTCCTGGAGGAGCTCCTGTGTCTTTCCCTTTCCCTTTTCACATCGTATTTCCCTTTTCCCTATTCCCCTTTTCCCTCTGCTCCTCCACCTCTCCCTTCCCATCCCCACAGCACCGTACTCGTCCGCTCGACTGTATATATTTTCGTTACCCTATTTATTTTGTTAATGAATTGTACATCGCCTCGATTCTATTTAGTTGCCATCGGTTTTTACGAGATGTTCTTCCCCTTGACGCTGTTTAGTGCCATTGTTCTCGTCTGGCCGTCTCCCCCGATTAGACCGTAAGCCCGTCAAACGGCAGGGACTGTCTCTATCTGTTGCCGACTTGTTCATCCCAAGCGCTTAGTACAGTGCTCTGCACATAGTAAGCGCTCAATAAATACTATTGAATTGAAATTGAAAAGTATTTCCTCATTCTATTGTTCTCTCCCCAGCGCTTAGTACAGCGTTCTGCACCCAGTAGGCCATCAGGTCCTTGAGGACAGGGATCCTATTTCCTAACTCTATTGTCCTCTCCGCCACGCTCAGTACAGCGCTCCGCACGGGGATCCTATTTCCTCTGTTGTCCTCTCCGCCACGCTCAGTACAGCGCTCTGCACGGGGATCCTGTTTCCTCTGTTGTCCTCTCCCCAGCGCTCAGTACAGTGCTGTGCACGGGGATCCTGTTTCCTCTGTTGTCCTCTCCCCAGTGCTCAGTACAGCATTCTGCACGGGGATCCTGTTTCCTCTGTTCTCTCCCCAGCGCTTAGTACAGTGCTCTGCACGGGGATCCTATTTCCTCTGTTGTCCTCTCCCCAGCGTTCAGTAATAATAATAATGTTGGTATTTATTAGGCGCTCACTGTGGGCAGAGCACTGTTCTAAGTGCTGGGGTAGACACAGGGGAATCAGGTTGTCCCACATGGGGCTCACAATCTTCATCCCCATTTTCCAGATGAGGTCACTGAGGCCCAGAGAAGTGAAGTGCCTTGCCCACAGTCACACAGCTGACGAGTGGCAGAGCTGGGATTCGAACCCATGTCCTCGGACTCCTAAGCCCGGGCTCTTTCCACTGAGCCACGAGCGTTGTGCACGCGGTAGACCATCGGCTCCTTGAGGGCAGGGTTGGCGTCTCCCCCCGGCCCCGGCCCCCGACCCCCCGGCCCCTTCCCCACCTGCAGGCTTGCCCCCGGCCCCCCGACCCCCCGGCCCCCCGGCCGGCGCCTCCCACCTCTCCGGCCACGACGGTCCTCTTGCCCTTGACGTGAAGCAGACGCTGGATGTCGTAGGAGTTGGTCTCCGTGTGCTTCAGACCCGAGGCCACCCCTCCTTTCCGGATCCTGGGGGGGGGACGCGGCCCCCAGAGGGGACGATTAGGGGGCACGGGGTGTGGGAGAGGACGGGCCGCGGGGGGCAGGGAGGACCCCGGGGTGAGAGGAGGGAGAGAAGCAGGGTGGTCTAGTGGGTAGAGTCCGGGCCCGGGAGTCCGAAGGCCCCGGCTTCTCATCTCATCTTTCGTTTTTGTCCGTCCGCCTCCCCCGATTGGACCGTGAGCCCGTCAACGGACAGGGACCGTCTCTATCTGTTGCCGAACTGTCCATTCCAAGCGCTTAGTCCAGCGCCCTGCACGTAGTAAGAGCTCAATAAATACGATTGAATGAAGGAATCCCAGCTCTGCCTCTTGGCTGCTGGGCGACCCTGGGGGAGTCATTTCTCTGGGCCTCAGTTCCCTCGTCCGGAAAATGGGAAATTCATTCATTCATTCAATAGTATTTATTGAGCACTTACTATGTGCAGAGCACTGGACTGAGCGCTTGGAATGGACAGATCGGTAACAGAGACGGTCCCTGCCCTTTGACGGGCTTACAAAAATAAGAGTGGGAGCCCCATGGGGGATATGGAGTGTGTCCAACTTGATTAGCTGGTCTCCACCCCAGTGCTTAGTACAGTCATAATAATCATAATAATAATAATGTTGGTATTTGTTAAGCACTTACTATATGCTGAGCACTGTTCAAAGCGCTGGGGTAGATACAGGGTCATCAGATTGACCCACATGGGGCTCACATTTTTTTTAATCCCCATTTTTACAGATGAGGGAACTGAGGCCCAGAGAAGTGAAGCGACTTGCCCAAGGTCACCCAGCAGACAAGTGGCGGAGCCGGGATTAGAACCCACGACCTCCGACTCCCAAGCCGGTGCTCGTAAGCATTTAACAGATAACATTTCGTGAGGAGCAGCGTGGCTTAGCGGAAAGAGCCTGGGCTTCGGAGTCGGAGGTTGTGGGTTCTAATCCTGGCTCTGCCGCTTGTCAGCTTTGTGACTGTGGGCAAGTCACTTCACTTGTCTGGGCCTCAGTGACCTCCTCCGTAAAATGGGGATGAAGACTGTGAGCCTCACCTGGCACAACCTGAGTATCTTGTATCTCCCCCAGCGCTTAAAACAGTGCTTGGCACATAGTCAGCACTTAACAAATCCCACCACTGCTATTATCATTATTTTTTTTTATTATTATTAAATCCCAGCTCTGCCACTTATAGGCCGGGCGATCTTAGGCAAGTCAATTCACTTCACAAATACCATTTCAAAAAACACCTGGGTTCCAGTTCCATAAAAACTGAACAAATACCATTTAAAAAAAGGAAAAGAACCTGGGTTCTAATCCCGATTCTGCCACTTGTCTGCTGGGTGACCTTGGGCAAGTGGCTTAACTTTCCTGGGCCTCAGTTCCCTCATCTGTAAAAATGGGGATGAAGACCGTGAGGCCCGTGTGGGAGGGGGACTGCGTCCGACCTGACGCACTTGTCTCGATCCCGGCGTTTAATACAGCGCCCGGTACTTACTTAGCACTCAATAAATACCACGGGGGGGAATAAAAGGGGAGGAGGAGAGTGTAAGCTCGTTGTAGGTGGGGAATATGTCGGTTTGTTGTTGTATTCTCCCAAGCGCTTAGTTCAGTGCTCTGCGCGCAGATTAGACTATGAGCCCGTCATTGGGCAGGGATTGGGAGAAGCAGCGTGGCTCAGTGGAAAGAGCCCGGGCTTGGGAGTCAGAGGTCATGGGTTCGAATCCCGGCTCCCCCGCTTGTCAGCTGTGTGACTGTGGGCAATTCACTTCTCTGTGCCTCAGTTACCTCCTCCGTAAAATGGGGATTAACTGTGAACCTCATGTGGGACGACCTGATTACCCTGTATGTACCCCAGCGCTTAGAACAGTGCTCCGCACATAGTGAGCGCTTAACAAATACCAACATTATTATTATGGTCTCTGTTGCCGAAGTGTCCATTCCAAGCGCTCAGTGCTGTGCGCAGAGTGGGCGCTCAATATATACTACTGAATGAAAGGAAGCGCTCGATAAATACGATCGATTGAACGAATGAATGCGTGAAGGATGGCGGGGGGGAGGAGGGCAGATCTGCAAGTGGGGGGGGGGGGTGGGATGGGGGGTGGTCCAGTGGCCCCCCCGCCGCTCACACGAGTCCTTGTTTGAAGTAGCCCTTGAAGAGTTCGCTCTCGTAGCCCTGGGCCTCTCGGTGCTGGACGGCCCGGCCCTGGAGGTGATCGTCCATCTGGGTGGTGTAGATGGCGGCCGCCCCCTGCTCGTCTTGGGACGACTCCCGGCCCAGCCAGAAGTGGATATCGTAGCTCAGGCTCTTGCCGTTGCCGATCTTGTGGGTCTGGGGGAGGGACGGGAGGGTTCGGGCCGCCCGCTGGGAGACCCCCCCCCCAAGCCCCCAACCCCCCGGCTCCACGCGAGGCCAGAGGTGGCGGAGGCGCCGCTCCACCCACCCTCCGGCCGCCGGCGTGTGGCATCGGTCGAGAGCCTGGGCTTCGGATTCGGAGGTCGCGGGTTCGACTCCCGGCTCCGCCACTTGTCAGCTGTGTGACTGTGGGCGAGTCGCTTCACTTCTCTGGGCCTCAGTTGTGAAACGGGGATCAACTGTGAGCCTCACGTGGGACGACCTGATTACCCTGAATCTCCCCCAGCGCTTAGAACGGTGCTCTGCGCGTAGTAAGTGCTTAACGAATACCAACATTATTATTAGGGGACGTGTGTTCGGCAGCGTGATGTCAGGTGAGAAGCGGCGTGGCCTAGCGGGTAGAGCCCGGGCCTGGGAGTCCGAAGGACCCGGGTTCTCATCCCGGCAGCGCCGCTTGTCTGCTGGGTGACCTGGGGCGACTCACTTCACTTCTCTGGGCTTCAGTTACCTCATCTGGAAAATGGGGATTCAACCCTATTTCCTCTTACCTGGACTGTGAGCCCCCGTGGGACAGGGATTGGGTCCAGTCGGACTGCCTTGTATCTCCCCCAGCGCCTAGAACAGTGCTTGGCACATAGGAAGCGCTTAAGAAATACCCTAGTTGTTATTACCCCAGTGCTTAGAACAGTGCTCGGCCCACAGTAGCGTGGCTCAGTGGTAAGAGCATGGGCTTGGGAGTCAGAGGTCGTGGGTTCTAATTCCGACTCCGCCACTTGTCTGCTGGGTGACCCTGGGCAAGTCACTTCACTTCCGTCTACCTCAGTGACCTCATCTGTAAAATGGGGATCAAGACTGTGACCCCCAAGTGGGACAGCCCGATAACCTTGTACCGATCTCAGTGCTTAGAACAGTGCTTGGCACATAGTAAGTGCTTAACAAATGCCATTATTATTATTATTATTATAGTAAACACTTAACTGGTACCCTAATCGTAGTGGATAGAACATGGGCCTGGGAGGCAGAAGGTCATGGATTCTAATCCTGACTCTGCCTCTGGTCCGCCGTGTGGCCTTAAGCAAGTCACTTCACTTCTCTGGGCCTCAGTTCCCTCATCTGTAAATTGGGGATGAAGAGTGTGAGCCCCACGTGGGACAGGGACTCTGTCCAACCCGATTTGCTTGGATCCAACCCAGCACTTAGTACAGTGCTTGGCACATAGTAAGCGCTTAACAATTACCCCAATTATTACTGTTACTTGGGACAGGGACTGTGTCCCACCTGACTGACTTGTATCTACCCCAGCGCTTAGAACAGTGCCTGGCACATATTGAATGTTGTTTATTGTTGTATTGTCCTCTCCCAGGCGCTTAGTTCAGTGCTCTGTAATAATAATTATAATGATGGTACTTGTTAAGCGCTTACTATGCGCCAAGCACTGTTCTAAGCACTGGGGTCGATACAGGGTCATCCGGTTGTCCCATGTGGGGCTCACAGTGTTCATCCCCCTTTTACAGATGAGGGAACTGAGGCACAGAGACTTGCCCAAGTCACACAGTAAGCACTCAGTAAATACGATGGAACGAGTGAATGCCTAACTAGGACCCCTAATTATTTTTAGCGATGGCGTGGGGCGGGCGATGTCGTCGTGCCGTGTGATGGCGTGGGACGCGTCGGGCGACGTCACCGGGCCTTGTCTTGCAGTCACTCCGGGCAGCGGGACGTGACGGTGTGGCTCGGATCGAAGGTTGTCCCGCACCCCCTCCCCGGGGCACCGGGCTCGGCGCGGGCGGCCTCGGTGGGGAAACCGAGGCCTGCGGGGCTGCTGCTGGGTGACCTCAGTGCCTGGGGCCACCTCCGTCTTGCCCCCTCCCCGCTCCAGCCCCCCGAGCACTGACCGACAAGACGATGTAGCAGTCTCCGTCGAAGAAGTTGCCGTAGGAGTTGGATGGCACCGGAACCATCTGCATGGCCTGGAGGGTGACAGATGGGCGGGGGGGGGGGGGGTCCCTCTTCAGCCCCAGGCTGGACAGAGGGGGGACCCCAGCCCACCCAGGAGGAAAGGGGAAGCCCCCCAGGGTCGGGGGGAGCGGGGCCCTCCCCCCACCCCGCTCTGATGCCCGCGCTCACCTCGATCCTCCATATCTGGAGTCCGGGGGTGCTGACGTTGAGGGACCCCTTGACGTTGCTGCTGAGTTTAGTCATGGTGGCTGAAGCTGGGGACCCTACGAGG
This sequence comes from Ornithorhynchus anatinus, assembly GCF_004115215.2. Classification (NCBI taxonomy): domain Eukaryota; kingdom Metazoa; phylum Chordata; class Mammalia; order Monotremata; family Ornithorhynchidae; genus Ornithorhynchus; species Ornithorhynchus anatinus. Next base: position 180,565,615 of record NC_041728.1, on the reverse strand, counting down.
GGCAAGAGCGGGGGTCAGACGCGCGGCAGAGGCGGCGCGGCCTAGTGGCTAGAGCCCGGGGGTCGGAAGGTCGTGGGTTCTGACCCTGGCTCCTCCCCTCGGACCCTAAGGTCTGCGGTGTGACCCTGTGCGGGTCACTTCACTCCTCTGGGCCTCAGTGACCTCAGCTGTAAAATGGGGCTGGAGACGGTGAGACCCACGGGGGACGAGGACCGTGTCCAACCCGAATTGCTTGTATCTATCCCAGCGCTTACTACGGTGCCTGGCACATGGTAAGTGCTTAACAAACACCGTAATTATTCATTCATTCATTCAATCATATTTATTGAGCACTTATCGTGTGCAGAGCACTGTACTAAGCACTTGGGAGAGGATGATACAACAATAATAATGATGTTGGTATTTGTTAAGCGCTTACTCTATGCAGAGCACCGTTCTAAGCGCTGGGGGAGATACAGGGTCGTCAGGTTGTCCCACGTGAGGCTCACAGTCTTCATCCCCATTTTAATAATACTAATAATAATGTTGGTATTTGTTAAGCGCTTACTATGTGCAGAGCACTGTTCTAAGCGCTGGGGGAGATACAGGGGAATCAGGTTGTCCCATGTGAGGCTCACAGTCTTAATCCCCATTTTACAGATGAGGTAACTGAGGCACAGAGAAGTGATGTGACTTGCCCACAGTCACACAGCTGACAAGTGGCAGATTCAGGATTCGAACCCGTGACCTCTGACTCCCAAGCCCGGGCTCTTTACACTGCTCCATGCTGCTTCTCAACAGACATATTCCCTGCCCACAATGAGCTCACAGTCTAAAGGGGGAAACATTAATATACATACATGAATAAATAAATTACAGATATGTATACGTATGTACCGTGGGGCCTGGGAGAAGCAGCACGGTGTAGTGGCTAGACCCCAGGGCCTGGGAGTCGGAAGGTCATGGGTTCTAATCCCCGCTCCGCCACTTGGCTGCTGTGTGATCTTGGGTAAGTCACTTCACTTCTCTGAGCCTCAGTGACCTCAGCTGAAAAGTGGGGATTGAGACTTGAGACCCTCAGGGGACGAGGACTGTCGAACTGCTTGTATCTACCAAAGCGTTTAGTACAGTGCCTGGCACATAGTAAATGCTTAACATTTCCTACAATTATTATTGTTAATACGTTTGAGGCTGGGCCGGGGCTGCCGGTACGTAAGCTCCCGGCAGACCCCGGGGGCCGCAGAGCACACCCTGAAGGGCGCCAGTCGATCAGTCGTATTTATTGAGCGCTTACTGTGTGCAGAGCACTGGACTAAGCGCTTGGGAGAATCCAATATGACAATATAACAGCGTTGGTTTTCGGTAAATAATAATGTTGGTATTTGTTAAGCGCTTACTATGTGCAGAGCACTGTTCTAAGCGCTGGGGTAGCTACAGGGGAATCGGGTGGTCCCACGTGAGGCTCACAGTTAATCCCCATTTTCCAGAGGAGGTAACTGAGGCCCAGAGAAGTGAAGTGACTTGCCCAAAGTCACACAGCTGACAAGTGGCAGAGCGGGGATTCGAACTCATGACCTCTGACTCCCAAGCTCGGGCTCTTTCCGCTGAGCCACGCTGCTTCTCTAGCTCCGGGTGCTTCCCAGTGTGGCTGGGCCCAGGCTTGGGCCGGACCCCACCTTCCTGACCCCCGTAGCATTCTGGAAGCTGAGCACCTGGCAGACTGGCCCACTGACAGTCTGAGAAGGAGTGCGGTCTAGTGGCCGGAGCCCGGGCCTGGGAGTCAGAAGGACCTGGGTTCTAATCCTGGCTCCTCCACTTGTCTGCTGGGTGACCTTGAGGGGAGTCATTTCACTTCTCTGGGCCTCAGTTCCCTCCTCTGGAAAATGGGGATGAAGACTGGGAGCCCCACGGGAGACAGGGACTGTGTCCGACCTGATTAGCTTGGATTTACTCCAGCGTTTAGATCAGAGCTTGGCGCTTATTAGGTGCTTAATAAATAACATAAAAAAGACAGAATGTCAGACTGACAAGGAGATGGTCAGGCAGACTGTCAGACAGACAGGCAGACCATTCATTCATTCAGTCGTACTTATTGAGCACTTCTGGCGCTCAATACGGTTACAGATTATGGTTATGGTGCTCAGTAATAATAATAATAATGTTGGTATTTGTTAAGCGCTTACTATGTGCCGAGCACTGTTCTAAGCGCTGGGGGAGACACGGGGGAATCGGGATGTCCCATGTGGGGCTCACAGTCTTAATCCCCATTTTACAGATGAGGTAACTGAGGCACCGAGAAGTCAAGTGACTTGCCCAAAGTCACACAGCTGACAAGTGGCCAAGCTGGGATTCGAACCCCTGAGCTCTGACTCCCAAGCCCGGGTTCTTTCCACGGAGCCACGCTGCTTCTCAGTGGGTTACGGATGGAACCCATCCATCACGGGTTCGTATCCCGTCCCTGCCACTTGTCAGCTGTGTGACTGTGGGCGAGTCACTTCACTTCTCTGGGCCTCAGTTCCCTCATCTGTCAAATGGGGATAAAGACTGGGAGCCTCACGTGGGCCAACCTGATTCCCCTGTATCTCCCCCAGCGCTTAGAACAGTGCTCTGCACATAGTAAGCACTTAACAAATGCCAACATTATTAGTAGTAGTAGTAGTAGTACTGTGTGCAGAGCACTGAACTTAGTGGTTGGGAGAGGACAATAGAACAATAAATAGATCCATCCCCTGCCCACCGTGAGCTGACAGTCTAGAGACGCTCAAACAGGCAGACTGCCAGACAGGAAGACCGACCTGTGACCCTGGATTTGGGAGACGACAGGCGGCAGGGGAGCCCCGGGACTTACTCCCTGCGATAGGCGAGGTGTTGGTTGGTTCAGAGGCAGGGGAATGGACAGTGTGACCTCTGGAGGGTTTCCAGGCACCCTCCCCACTCTCCCGGGGCTTCTTTCCCTCCAGTGTTTGGCTCAGTGTAGGAACTTCTAAACAATTCCATGCGTCCCCTGCTTTTTGCCCAGGCTCCTCTAGCGCTCACCTTCTCCCTGGGCCTCCATCTCGCCTCCGACCCCTGGCCCGGAACGCCCTCCCTCCTCAAATCCCACAGACGATTCTTTCCCCTCTTCAAAGCCCTACTGAAGGCCCACCTCCTCCCAGAGGCCTACCCCGACTAAGCCTCCCCTTTCCTCCCATCCCACTCCCTTCTGCGTCCCCCTAAATTGCTCCCTTTGCTCTTCCCGCCTCTCAGCCCCACACCGCTTAATAATACTGACATTATTTGTTAAGCGCTTACTATGTGCCGAGCACTGTTCTAAGCACTGGGGTAGATACAAGGCAATCGGGTCGTCCCATATGGGGCTCACCGTCTTCATCATTTTCCAGATGAGGTAACCGAGGCACAGAGAAGTGAAGTGACGTACCCAAGATCACACAGCAGACAGGTGGCGGAGGCGGGATCAGAACCCACGACCTCTGACTCCCAGGCCCCGGCTCTTTCCACTAAGCCATGCTGCTTCTCATACTTAGGTACATATCGGTCATTTTATTTATTTGTATTAATGTCTCCTCTCCTCTAGACCGTAAGCTCGACGTGGGCAGGGAATGTGTCTGTTTATTGTTGAATTGTCCTCTCCCAGGTGCTTAGCCAGTGCTCTGCCCACAGTAAGCGCTCAATAAATACACTTGAATGAATGAATAATACTACTAATAATGATGGCTTTTTTTAAGCGCTTACTATGTGCAAAGCACTGTTCTAAGCATTGGGGAGGATACAAGGTCATCAGGTTGTCCCACGTGGGGCTCACAGTCTTCATCCCCACTTTACAGATGGGGTCACTGAGGCCAGAGAAGTGAAGTGACTTGCCCCAAGTCACCCAGCTGACAAGTGGCAGAGCTGGGATTTGAACCCACGACCTCTGACCCACAAGCCCGGGCTCCTTCCACTGAGCCACACTGCTTCTCTACCACTGCTCCTGCCCCTGAGGGCAGGATCGGGGCAGTGGACTTGGCACTCTAATAGTAATAATTTTGGTATTTGTTAAGCGCTTAGTATGTGCCAAGCACTGTTCTAAGCGCTGGGTAGATACAAGGTAATGAGGTTGTCCCACTTGGGGCTCCCAGTCTTCATCCCCATTTTCCAGATGAGGTCACGGAGGCCAAGAGAAGTGAAGTGACTTGCCCAAAGTCACACAGCTGATAAGTGGCAGAGCCGGGATTAGAACCGCGACCTCCGACTCCCAAGCCCGGGCTCTTTCCACTGAGCCGCGCTGCACTCTAGACCCGGAAGCGAGGGCCTCCTGTTTCCCCGGCCCCCATCCCTGGCACCCCCGGCCTTCTCCCGGCTCTTCCTCGTGCTCCTCTCCAACCAATCCCGAGAGAACTTTGGCTTTCTGTCCCTTGACGATGGGAAGAGGGGAGATGAGGAGGAAGAGGAGGAGCAACCTGGTCTAGTGGCAAGAGCACGGATTTGGGAGTCAGAAGTCGTGGGTTCTAATCCCGGCCCCGCCTCTTGTCCGCTGGGTGACCTCGGGCAAGTCAGCGTGGCTCAGTGGAAGGACCCCGGGCTTGGGAGTCTGAGGTCATGGGTTCGAAGCCCGGCTCCGCCACTCGTCAGCTCTGTGATGGTGGGCAAGTCACTTCACTTCTCTGTGCCTCATCTGGAAAATGAGGATTAAGATTGTGAGCCTCACGTGGGACAACCTGATTACCCTGTATCTCCCCCAGCGCTTAGAACAGTGCTCGTAACATAGTAAGCGCTTAACAAATACCAACATTAATATTATTATTATTATTGTTTCACTTCTCTCTGCCTCAATTACCTCATCTGGAAAACCGGGATTGACACTGTGAGCCCCACACAGGACAACCTGATTTCTTTGGATCTACCCCAGCGCTTAGAACAGGGCTTGGCACATAGTAAGCACTTAACAAATGCCATCATTATTATTATTATACAAATTAGTCAGGTTGGACACAGTCCCTCTCCCACATGAGGCTCACGTTCTTATCCCCCTAATCCCCTCCTAGCCCCTCTCTACCCCCTTCCTTACAGAAGCAGCGTGGCTCAGTGGAAAGAGCCCGGGCTTGGGAGTCAGAGATCATGTGTTCGAATCCCAGCTCTGCCATTTGTCAGTTGGGTGACTGTGGGCGAGTCAGTTCACTTCTCTGGGCCTCAGTGACCTCATCTGTAAAAGGGGGATGAGGACTGTGAGCCTCAGGTGGGATAACCTGATGACCCTGTATCTACCCCAGCGCTTAGAACAGTGCCCGGCACATAGTAAGCGCTTAAATACCAACATTATTATTATTATTACCTCACCTGGCTTCTCTCCTCCCTCCCAGCCCGCACACTCCGCTCCTCTGCTGCCGTTAACATTCTCCCTGGGCCTCCTTCTCGCCTGCCTCGCCGCCACATCCCACTTCTGACCTGGAACGCCCTCCCTCCTCAAATCCCACAGTGACTCTTCTCTTTCAAAGCCCTACTGAAGGCCCACCTCCTCCAAGAGGCCTTCCCAGACTAAGCCCCCCTTTTCCTCATCTCCCCCTCCCTTCCAAGTCACCCTGACTCACTCCCTTTGCTCTTCCTCCCCTCCCCGCCCCATAACCCATATATATATATATATATATATATATATATAGCTTTATGTGTATATATGTGTATATAGCTTTATGTGTATATAGCGTCCATTCTATTTATTTCTACTGATGCCTGTTTACTTGTATCGTTGTCTGTCTCCATCCTCCTCAGACTGTGAGCCCATGGTGGGCAGGGATGGTCTCTCTTTTATTGCCATAGTGGTCTGCACATAGTAAGGGCTCAATAAATAAGACTGAATGAATGAATGAATAAATGAATGCCCATTTTAAAGATGAGGGAACTGAGGCCCAGAGAAATGAAATGATACGCCCAAGGTGGGCAGAGTCGGGATCAGATCCCAGGGCCTTTGGACTCCCAGGCCGGGCTCTACCCGCTAGGCCGATCTACCCACTCCCCCGATTAGACCGTAAGCCCGTCAAAGGGCAGGGACTGCCTCTATCTGTAACCGATTTGTCCATTCCAAGCGCTTAGTACAGTGCTCTGCACATAGTAAGCGCTCAATAAATACTAATGAATGAATGAATGAATGAATAGGCCACACTGCTTCTTGGAACTGGGCTAGGAGATGCCCCCCACCCCCTGCCCGGGGTAGGATCACAGCTGCAGAGGCTGGAGGGGGTGGGGGGGCGAAGCAGACCCCGGGGTGAACCCTGGTTAAACCTGGGTCTGGGGTAAATCACCCACTGAAGTGAACATTGCCATCTGTTGAGCTCTTACTACGTGCAGAGCACTGTACTAAGCACTTGGGAGAGGAAGATAAAGCAGACTAGGGAGACGTATTCCCTGCCTACCAGTTTACAGTCTACAGGGGGAGAGGGATATTAAAATAAATTATGGATGGGTATCTAAATGTTCTGGAACCGAGGGTGGGTGCAAACTGGGCCTAGTTCTCGCCCTTCTCGTCACCGACCCCTCAACCCCCATCCTGCCTCTGGCCCGGAACTCCCTCCCTCCTCAAATCCCACAGACAATAATAATAATGTTGGTATTTGTTAAGCGCTTACTATGTGGAGAGCACCGTTCTAAGCGCTGGGGTAGATACAGGGTAATCAGGATGTCCCACGTGGGGCTCACAGTCTTCATCCCCATTTTACAGATGAGGTGTCACTGAGGCACAGAGAAGTGAAGTGACTTGCCCACAGTCGCAGAGCTGACAAGTGGCGGAGTGGGGATTCGAATCCATGATCTCTGACTCTCAAGCCCGGGCTCTTTCCACTGAGCCAGACAATGACTCTCCCCCACCTTCAAAGCCTGATGGAAGGCCCATCTCCTCCAGGAGGCCTTCCCAGACTTTTCCTCATCTCCCACTCCCTTCTGCGTCACCCTGACTCGCTCCCTTTGCTCTTCCCCCCTCTCCCCTCCCCGCATCCCTTATGTACATATCTGTCATTTTATTTATTTGTGTTGATGTCTATCTCCCCCACCCTAGATTGTCAGCTCCTGGTGGGCAGGGAATGTCACTGTTTATTCTTGTATTGTACTTTCCCAAGCGCTTAGTGCAGTGCTCTGCACACAGCAAGCACTCAATAAATACGACTGAATGAAATCCAAGCGCCAAGGTCTCTCTGGGCCTGTTTCTCATCTGTAAAATGGGATACTGGATAGACCCCACGCCTGGGAGACAGAAGGTCACGGGTTCTAATCCCCGCCTTGCCGTGTGCCCTTGGGCCAGTCGCTTCACTTCTCTGGGCCTCAGTTCCCTCATCTGGAAAACGGGGATGGAGACCGCGAGCCCCACGTGGGACGGGGCTGTGTCGATCCCCATTTGCTCGTATCCACCCCAGTGCTTACTACAGTGCCCGGCACGTAGTAAGCTCTTAACGAACACCACAGTTATTATGGTGATTACCTACCCTCCCTCCCTCTTGGATTTCGAGTCCCAGTGTGGGACAGAGACTGATCTGCTTACCCTGCATCTACCACAGGGCTTCGCAAGTGTGTAATTAATGGCATTATTGCTCTAATCATCATGATATTTATTAAGCGCTTATTCAATCTATCAGTGCCGTTTATTGGCTCTGTGCCATTGCCCATGTGAAACTCCGGGTTCGAGAAACGCAGAGTCAGAGAATCGGATTGGACACCATCCCTGGCACACCAGGGGCTCACGGTCTCTGAGGGAGGGAGAGCAGGTGTCTCCTTGCAGCCCAGAAAGGTTAAGGGACTCGCCTGAGGCCACACAGCCACGTTCTGACTCCTTTCCTCCGGGCAACAATTTTCCTCCCAATCTCCCCACCCAGCCACCTTTTTCCAGGTTGGACTAGAACGTAAACTCCTTGAATAATAATAAGAACGATGGCATTTGTGAAGCGCTTACTCCATCGCAAGCACTGTTCTAAGCGCTGGGGGAGATATGGGATAATGAGGTTGTCCCACGTTGAGACTCACAGTCTTAATCCCTATTTTCCAGATGAAGACAAGGTTCATCTGGACAATATTACCTCTGTTGTACTCTCCTAAGTGCTCAGTACAGTGCTCTGCGCACAGTCGACTGTCAACTCCTTAAGGACAAGGATCATATCTACCGTCATGCGCTCCCAAGTGACTAGTAGTCGGTCAGTCGTATTTACCGAGCGCCTACTGTGTGCAACGCTCTGTACTAAGCGCTTGGGCACAATAACATAGGCCCATTCACTGCTCTACCCACAGTAGACTAAGCTCCCTGAAGGCAGGAGTCTTCTAACTCTACCATACTCTCCCAAGTACGTAGCGCGATGCTCTGCACGTGGCCAGCGCTCGATAAATACCACCGATTGATTAGATTCAGGGTACCTTGCCATCAACATCATCAACATTTAATCACTCGATTGGATTTATAGAGCACTTACAATGTGCAGAGCACTGTACTAAGCGCTTGGGAGAGAACAACGCAACAGAATTAGCAGACACGTTCCCTATCTATTTACGAAGCACTGAGAAGCAGCGTGACTTAATAATAGTGATAATAAGTGAGAAGCAGTGGGGTTTAGGGGGTAGACCCCGGGCCTGGGAGTCAGAAGGACCTGGGTTCTGATCCCGACTCCGCCACGTGTCTGCTGAGTGATCTTGGGCAAGTCACCTCACTTCTTTGAGTTACCAAATCTGTCAAATGGGGATGAAGACCGTTAGCCCCATGCGGGACGGGGACTGACCCGATTAGCTTGTATCTACCCCAGCGCTTAGAACCGCGCTTGACATACAGTAAGTGCTTAACAAATACCATCATTATTAATAGTAGACACGATCCCTGCCCTGAAGGGAATGACAGCCTAGTGGAGGGGACAGAAGCTAAAGGAACAGACCCGCGCCTCCTCCTTGGACCCCAGAGAGCCCCTAAAGGCTTCCAGGCTCACCTACGACCCCCAAGTCAGGCAGAAGAATAATGCTAATAATATGATCATCATAATTGTAGTATTTAAGATCTTATTATAATAATGTTGTTATTTGTTAAGCGCTTACTATGTGCAGAGCACTGTTCTAAGCGCTGGGGTAGATACAGGGTCATCAGGTTGTCCCACGTGAGGCTCACAGTCTTCATCCCCATTTTACAGATGAGGGAACTGAGGCCCAGTGAAGTGACTTGCCCACAGTCACCCAGCTGACAAGTGGCAGAGCGGGGATTCAAACCCGTGACCTCTGACTCCCAAGCCCGGGCTCTTGCCACTGAGCCACGCTGCTTCTGGGATAAATACAAGATAATCGGGAATAGGTCTGCTTATCGTTGTATCGTTCTCTCCCCAGGGCATAGTACAGTGCTCTGCACACAGTAAGAGCTCAATAAATCCGACTGAATGATTGAATCAGGTCGGACACGGTCTCTGTCCCACCCGGAGCCCACAGTCTACGAGACTGCTACAGAATCCCCTTTTTACTGATGAGGAAACCGAGGCTCAGAGAAGACCATGTCACTCCGCTTCTCAAAAACCTCCAGGGGTTGCCAATCAATTCGTATGAAGCAAAACGCCTCACTCTTAGCTTCAAAGCCGTCCATCCCCTCGCCCCCTCCTACCTCACCTCCCTTCTCTCCTCCTCCAACCCAGTCCTCACACTCCGCTCCTCTCACACCAACCTTCTCGCTGGGCCTCCGTCTCGCTTCTCTCACGTCCCACGTCCTACCTCTGCTCCCTTCTCAAATACGACTCTTCTCCCCCGTTCAAAGCCTTACTGAAGGCCCGTCTCCTCCCAGAGGCCTTCCCAGATTAATCCCTGCTTTTCCTCATCTCCCCCTCCCTTCTGCATCACCCTGACTTGCTCCCTTTGTTCTTCCCCCCCTCCCAGCCCCACACCGCTTATGTCCATCTCCGTCATTTATTTCTTTCTCTTCATGTCCGTCTCCCCTCCTCTAGACTGTAAGCTCGTTGTGGACTGGGAATGTGTCCATTGTTGTACTGTACTCTCCCAAGGGCTTAGGACAGTGCTCTGCCCACAGGAAGTGCTCAATAAATATGATTGAATGAAGTGAAGTGATTTGCCCGAGGTCACAGAGCAGACAAGTGGCAGAGCAGGGATTAGAACCCAGGTCCTCTGACTCGCAGGTTTTCCAGTGGCCCGCCGACCCTTGGACCCCAACCCAAGTCTTTCCGCTTTGGGCCTCTGTTCTGATCAGACTCTCCCGCCGCTGCGGACTCCTGTCGCCCGCCCCCTCTCCCCCAGAGGCTCCAGCCTCCAGAGAGGGTGGGGGGTGGTCCCAGGCCTCATAACATCCCCAAATCGTCAGACCTCAGGCCTATCCTCCCTCACCATTTATTCGATCATTCAGTCGTATTTATTGAGCGCTTAGCGTGTGCAGAGCACTTTACTAAACATTTGGGAGAGGACAATACCACATAAACAGACACATTCCTGGCCCACAGAGAGCTTGCGGTCTGGGCTGGGGTGACCGAAGGGGAAACTGAGGCCTGGTTTTGGAGAGAGTGAAACGGTTTGGACCTGGCTAGGTCAAGGACCCAGGAGTTCGGGGCCTCGGCAACCCTGACTGTGTTGACGGCAGGGTGGGGTGGGGAGGGGTCTGCAGCAGGTCACCTACTAGACACTGTGGTGTGAGTTTGGGGGAGTACCCCCGATCCCCCCCACTCCATTGTCCCTCTGGGCCCTGGTACCCCCAGAGAAGCCCACCCCCCCACCCCCAACTCGGATCGCTCTCCTCTCGACTGTAAGCTCACTGTGGGCAGGGAATGTGTCTGTTGTATTGCCCTCTCCCAAGCGCTCAGTACAGTGCTCTGCACAGTCAGCACTCGATAAACACCACTGACTGACTGACTGACTCTGGCCATCTCGTGCCTCTTCCCCCAACGCCAACCTAATGAGGACCGGGTGACCGGGGCGGGCAGGATCCAGGCCTGGAGCTTGAGATTGACCACGCTCGGACCCCTCCGACGGACCCCGGGAGGAGCCGGCGCTGCCCAGAGGCTCTGAGGGGAGGGGGCCGTGCGGGGTAGAGTCACACCGGGAAAGGGTGAGGACTGGCCTCGGGAAGTCCTGCCCGGAGCTAGCTGGGATGTCACAAGGGGTGACCGACTGAGATGTCCAAGCTCACCGCAGGCTGCCCTCCACCATCGACCCCAACGTGCCACTCGTTGTCCCCTGCCCGCTCCCTTCTCCGTCTGCTCCCCTGTCCACCCTCTCCCCGTCCACTCACTCCCCTGTCCGCCCCGTCACCCGTCTGCCCACTCCCCTCTCCATCCGCCCCTCTGTCCGCCTTCTCCCTGTCCACCCTCTCCCCATCCATCCACTCCCCTGTCTGCCCCGTCACCTCTCTGCCCACTCCCCTCTCCGTCCATTCTCTTGTCCACCCTCTCCCCATCCACCGTCTCCCCTGTCCACCCACTCCCCTGTCCACCCGTTCACCTCTCCACCCACTCCCCTGTCCACCTGCTCCTGTTTGCTCACTCCCCACTCCATCTGCTCCCCCATCCACCCGCTCCCCGGTCCACCCCTTCACCTGTCTGCCCTCTCCAATGTCCACCCACTCACCTGTCAGCCCACTCCTCTGTCCACCCACTCCCCTTTCCACCTATCTGCCCCCTGCCATGTCTGCCCACGCCCCTCTCCGTCCGCTCCCGTCTGCCCGTTCACCTGCCTTCCTGCTCTCCTGGCCACCTGCTCCTCTGTTCACCCCTTCCCCTGTCTATCCACTCCCCCTTCCATCCTCTCCCCCTGTCAGCCCTCTGTCCCTGACCACCCACTCACCCGTCTGGCCCTTCCCCTGTCTGCCCACTCCCCTCTCTCCATCCGCTCCCCTGCCCACCCTCTCCCCCTTCTGCCCGCTCACCTGTCCGCCCACTGTGATGGCTCCCAGAGGAAACTGCCAGACTGAAGCTGGGCAGAGGCCTCCCGGAAGAGACCTTTGGTCCCCCTTTCCTCCCCCCCCCCTTCTTCTCCTCCTCCTCCTCCTCCCTTCCTCCTCCTCTCCCTCCTCCTTTCCCTCCCCCTCCTGCTGGCACTGCATTCTCCATATAAGGGCAGCCTGGGCCTTTGGGTGGGGCGAGGCCGGGGTGCAGGTGCCGTTCAGGTCCCCCGAGGCTCATCAGCCTGGCATGGCATAAACGGGCACAGGTGTGCCACCAGTCTGCCCCGCCCCACCCCCCCCCCCCCCCCCCCCCGGCCTCCACCCCAGGCCTGGCGGAGCAAAGATGGGCAGTGCAACTGGGGGGAGGGGGGCTGGTCCCCGACCTCTGCTGGGTCAGTGGGCAGGGCAGGAGGGGGGTTGGGAGTGCCTGGATCCCAGACCAGCCCCCCACCCCTCCATCCATCTAGACTCTCCCGGTTGAGGCAGGAAGAGCCGGAGGTGATCAGGCTTGCCTCAGAGCTAGGACAGCTTTGCCTCTGACCGGTTGGCTCTGCCCTTCACCCACACCTGGCTGACCCAACCCCCCCTCCCCCCCCCCCCCACCTGCTGGACCCAGCTTTCCTGAGGGATTTATGAGGAGTCATAAACCCTGAGGCCTTGTTCCCTGGCCGGCCCCACCCAAGGGCTCCAGGACTCCGGCCTCCCTTTCACCTTCCGGCCCAGGCCCAGCCCTAAAGTCAGAAGCAGGGAGAGTCAGACACACCTCCTCCCTCCCTTCCTCCTCCCTCCTCTTTCAGCCCCCCTCTTCCCTGCCCCCCTCCCGCTCTTCTCTCAGCCTCCCTCCTCCTCTCAGCCTTCCTCCTCTCTAATAATTGTGGTATTTATAAAGCACTTACTATGTGCCAAGCACTGTTCTCAGCACTGGGCTGGATTAAGTTCATCAGGTTGGATACAGTCCCTGTCCCACATGGGGCTCACACTCATCCCCATTTTACAGATTAGGTAACTGAGGTCCAGAGAAGCAAAGCAGCTTGCCCAAGGTCACCGAGCAGACATGTGGCAGAGCAGAGATTAGAACCCAGGTCCTTCTGACTCCCAGGTTCATTCATTCATTCAATCGTATTTACTGAGCGCTTACTGTGCGCAGAGCACTGTACTAAGTGCTTGGAAGTACAATTCAGCAACAGATAGAGACAATCCCTGCCCAACAACGGGCTCATGGTCTGAAAAGGGGAGACAGACAGCAAAACAAAACAGGTCTGTGTTCTATCCACTAAGCCACATTGCTTCTCTGAGCCTCTCTTCCTCTCTCAGCCTCCTACCTCTCTGTCTCTTCACCTCTCTCAGCCTCCCTCATCTCTGTCTTTCCTCCTCTCTCAGCCTCCCTCCTCCCTGTCTCTCCTCCTCTCTCAGCCTCCCTCCTCCCTGTCTCTCCTCCTCTCAGCCTCCCTCCTCCCTGTCTCTCCTCCTCTCAGCCTCCCTCCTCTCTCTCCCCCCTTTCAGCCTCCCTCCTCTCTGTATCTCAGCCTCCCTCCTCCCTGTCTCTCCCCCCTCTCAGCCTTCCTTCTCTTCTCTGTCTCTCCTCCTCCCTCAGCCTCCCTCCTCTCTGCCTCTCAGCCTGTTTCCCTTGGCCTCCCTCCTCTTTGCTCCCTCTTGCTCTCAATCTCCCACCTCTTTTCTATTCAGTCAGCCTCTTTCCTTTCTGTGTCTCCTCTCACATCCTCTCTGTCTCTCAGCCTCTCTCCTGTCTCTCCATTGCCTCCCTCCTCCTCTCTCAGGCTCCCTCCTCTCTGTCTCTCTCCTCCTCTCTCAGCCTCCAGTCTTTCAACCTCCTTTTCTGCTCCTTTCTCGGCCTCCCGGCCTTCCTCCTCCCGTGCCACTGTCCTGCACGTTGTAAGCGCTAAACAAATGCCATTAAAGAAAAAAATCTTCAGTGCACCCCTCCCCGCACCCCGAGTCTTCTCGCATCCGTGGCCCATCACAGAGATTCCAGGGAGGTCCGCAAGAGGAGCTCACCCCCCCACCCACTCCCCTACCCCTAGCCTGGCTCGGAGCAGCAGCCCCTACCACCCTTCTCTTAAACCTCTTTCTTTCTACAGAAACCTCCTCCTTCTACGGAGGAGGAATAATGTTTATTCAGGGCACGTCACCCCCCTCCTCAAAAATCTCCAGTGGTTGCCTATCAACCTCCGAATGAAGCAAAAACTCCTCACCGTTGTCTGTAGAGCTGGTCCATCCCCTTGCCCCCTCCCACCTCACCTCCCTTCTCTTCTCCGTCCCAGCCCGCACACTCCGCTCCTCTGGTGCCACTAACCTCCTCCCTGGGCCTCCATCTCTCCTGTCCCGCCGTCCACCCCTGGCCACGTCCTACCTCTGGCCTGGAAGGCCCTCCCTCCTCTAATCCCACAGACGATGACTCTCCCCACCCTCGAAGCCTTACTGAAGGCCCATCTCCTCCAAGAGGCCTTCCCTGACTAAGCCCCGCTTTTCCTCATCTCCCACTCCCTCTTTGTCACCCTGACTCACTCCCTATGCTCTTCCCCCTCCTCACTGCCCCACAGCTCTTATTTATACATCTGCGATCACATTTATTTATATTGATGTCTGTTTATTTGTATTGATGTCTGCCACTTCCCCTCTGTTCATTCAATAGTATTTATCTAGACTGTGAGTTCTTTGTTGGCCGGGATCGTCTCTCTTTATTGCTGTATCGTACTTTCCCAACTGCTCTGTACAGTGCTCTACACAAAGTAAGTACTCAATTAATATGATTGAATGAAAGAATGAATGAACCTGCCCCCCCAGCCCTAACCCTGAAAGCCAGGGCGCGACCTGGAGTAAGCGGGCCCGATAGATACCGTCGATCGATTTATCGATTGGCTGACGTGCTTGTGTGCGAATTTGTAGATGGACTTTTTCATTCATTCAGTCGTATTTATTGAGCCCTTACTATGTACAGAGCACTGGACTAAGCGCTTGGAAAGTACAATTCAGCAACAAATCCTCTACCCAACAACGGGCTCACAGTCTAATAGGAGGGAGACAGACACCAAAATAGAGCCCGGGCCTGGGAATCATGGGGTCATGGGTTCTAATTCTGGCTCTGCTGGGTGACCTTGGGCAAGTCACTTCACTTTCTGGGCCACAGTTCCCCTGTCTGTAAAATGGGGATGGAAACCGTGAGCCCCACATGGCACAGGGACTGTGTCCAACCTGATTTGCTTGTATTCCCCCCAGTGCTTAGTACAGTGCCTGGCACACAGTAAGCGCTTAACAGATACGACAATCATTATTATTATTATTACTTTCTCTCCAAGTCACTATTAAGGCTGAGAAGATTCACCCATTGGATTCCCCCCCCGCCGACAGCACTTAACAGTGCTTGGCACCCAGTAAGCGCTTAACAGACACCACAGTTATTATTATTATTATTATTACTTTCCCTCAAAGTCTCTACTAATGATGAGAAGATCTACCCATGGGAACCACCCCAGCACTTAATACAGTGCCTGGCACCCAGTAAGCGCTTAACAGACACCACAATTATTATTATTATTATTATTACTTTCCCTCAAAGTCTCTGCTAATGCTGAGCAGATCCACCCATGGGTGCGTGTGAGGCTCAAAAGGCCAAGGCGGGACCAGTGCACAATGAAGGCCTCTTGCCGTGTTTGTCGTGTTTGATGTTTGCAGCACCTGGCCGCTGTTTTCTCTCTCGTCTCCTCCTCTGTCTTTCCGTAGGAAGCTTTTGGTCCGAGGGAGGAGGTCCCTGGAGGCCGGCAGGGCGCCGGGCTGGTCGGTGGGCCTGGGTTGCGGCCCTGTCTGACCTCGTTCATTCATTCAGCCTTATTTATTGAGCGCTTACTGTGTGCCGAGCACTAAAGACCTCATTTTTACCTCATCCATAAAACGCTCGCTCTGCCCTCTTACCTTTCACTTTCCCCCCTCGGCTCTCCACATGGCGGTTGTTAGGGTTGCCTGCTGTTGCTCTTTCTCCTCACTTGTCCCTGTTAAACAATCAACGGTATTTGATTGAGCGCTTGCTAATAGTAATAATAATAATGGGATTTGTTAAGCCCTTACTATGTGCAAAGCACTGTTCTAAGCGCTGAATAATAATGATGGTATTTGTTAAGTGCTTACTTTGTGCCAGGCACTGAACTAAGCGCTGGGGTAGATACAGCAAATCCGGTTGGATCCAGTCCCTGTCCCACGTGGAGCTCATAGTCTTAATCCCCATTTTACACATGAGGCCCAGAAAAGTAAAGTGATTGCCCAAAGTCACACAGCAGACAAGTGGCGGAGCTGGGATTAGAACCCATGACCTTCTGACTCCCAGGCCCGTGTTCTATCTGCAGTGCCATGCTTGCTGTGTGTAGTGCACTGTGCTAAGCACTTAGGAGAGTACAATGATAATGATGCTATTTGTTAAGCTGTGACTTTGGGCAAGTCATTTAACTTCTCTATGCCTCAGTTACCTCATCTGGAAAATGGGGATGAAGACTGTGAGCCCCATGTGGGACAACCTGATTACCTTGTATCTACCCAGCGCTTAGAACAGTGCTTGGCACGTAGTAAGCGCTTAACAAATACCAACATTATTAAGTGCTTACTATATGCCAAACACTGTTCTAAGCTCTGAGCAGCGTGGCTTAGTGGAAGGAGCCCGGGCTTGGGAGTCAGAGGTCGTTGATTCTAATCCTGGCTCTGCCACTAGTCAGCTGGGTGACTTTGGGCAAGTCGCTTCACTTCTCTGGGCCTCAGTTCCCTCATCTGGAAAATGGGAACTAAGACTGTGAACCCCACGTGGGACAACCTGATGACCTTGTATCTACCCCAGAGCTTAGAACACTGCTTGGCACCTAGGAAGCGCTTAACAAATACCATCATCACTGTTCTAAGTGCTGAGCGCTGTTCTATAATAATAATAATTATGATATTTGTTCATTTATTCATTCATTCAATCGTATTTATTGAGCACTTACTGTGTACAGAGCACTGGACTAAATGCATGGAAAGTACAATTTGGCAACAAATAGAGACAATCCCTACTCAACAATGCTTAATAATAATAATGGTGATCTTTGTTAAGCGCTTACTATGTGCAAAGCGCTGTTCTAAGCGCTGGGGGAATACAAGGTGATCAGATTGTCCCACGTGGGGCTCACTGTTTTAATCTCCATTTTACAGATGAGGGAACTGAGGCACAGAGAAGTGAAGTGACTTGCCCAAAGTCACACAGCTGGCGGAGCCAGGATTAGAACCCATGACCTCTGACTCCCAAGCCCGGGCTCTTGCCACTGATCGCTTTCTATGTGCCAAGCACTGTTCTAAGCACCGGGGTAAGGTGCTTAGACTGAATCCCAAGTGCGGGCTCTTGCCACTGCCCATAAGAAGCTTACAGCTAGTGGGGGGAAGACAGACAGTAAAGCGGATTAGGGATAGAGGAAATGATAGAATAGAAGAATATTTACATTAGTATTATGGGGCAGGAGTGGGGATCAAAGTGGCTAAGTGATCCACAACCGAGTTCACAGTCAACTTAGAGCGGAGGGCAGATAGGGGAAGCAGCATAGGGCCCGGGCCTGGGAGTCAGAAGGACCTGGGTTCTAATCCCGGCTCCGTGGCTCGTCTGCTGTGTGACCTTGGGTCGGTCACTTCTCTAAGCATCAGTTCCCTCATCTGTAAAATGGGGATTAAGACCGTGAGCCTCATGGGGGATAGGGACTGTGTCCAACCTGATTATCTAATATACAGTGCTCAGTAGAGTGCCTGGCACATAGTAAGCGCTTAACCACAGTTATTACCAGAGTTATCATTACTAGGGGGAAATAAAGGCTTATGCGGGGAAAGCTTCTTGGAGATGTAATTTTGGGAGGCTTCTGAAGGAGGGGACTGACGGATATGAAGGGGGAAGGCGTGGGCAGGCAGTCGGCGGTGAGATAGATGTCTTGTCTTATGCCGTCAAGTCGTCTCCGACCCATAGCGACGCCGTGGCTCAGTGGAAAGAGCCCGGGCTTGGAAGTCTGTGGTCATGGGTTCGAATCCCAGCTCTGCCCCATGTCAGCTGTGGGACTGTGGGCAAGTCACTTCATTTCTCTCTGCCTCAGTTACTTGGCAGAGATTAACGTAAAATGGAGATTAACGGTGAGCCTCACGTGGGACAACCTGATGACCCTGTATCTACCCAGAACAGTGCTCTGCACATAGTAAGTGCTTAACAAATACCAACATTATTATTATTATTATTATTTCTCCCAGAACGCCCCGCCTCCACCTGCAATCCTTCTGGTGAGATCGAGGTAAAGCAAATAGGTTGGTGTTAAAGGAGTGAAATATGCAGGCTGGGCTGGAGTTGGAAATGGGTGATGTAAGGTAGGAGAGGGTGAACTGATTGAGGGCTTTAAAGCCGATGGTGAGGAGTTTCTGTTTGATGAGGAGGTGGATGGGCAAGCACTGGAGGGTCAGTGGACTGAACGGTGGGTCAGAAAAATGATCCAGGCAGCAGAGTGAAGGATGGACTGGAGAAATGAGTCACAGGAGGCAGGGAGGTCAGAAAGGAGGCTGAGTCGTCGAGACAGGAAATGATTATTTATTCATATTGATGTTATTGATGCCTGTTTACTTGTTATTGATGTCCATCCCCCGCCTTCTAGCCTGTGAGCCCGTTGTGGGCAGGGATAATAATAATAATAATGTTGGTATTTGTTAAGCGCTTACTATGTGCAGAGCACTGTTTTAAGTGCTGGGGTAGATACAGGGTCATCAGGTTGTCCCATGTGAGGCTCACAGTCTTAATCCCCATTTTACAGATGAGGTAACTGAGGCACAGAAAGTTGAGTGACTTGCCCACAGTCACACAGCTGACAAGTGGCAGAGTCGGGATTGTCTCTCTTTGTTGCTGAATTGTACTTTCCAAGCGCTTAGTATAGTGCTCGGCACAAAGTAAGCGCTCAATAAAGACGATTGAATGAACGGACGAATGAATGAGTCCTTGGATCAGCATGGTAGCAGTTGGATGGAGAGGAAAGGGCAGATTCTAGAGATTTTGTGAAGGAACAACTGACAGGATGCGGTGACAGATTGAATGTGTGGGTTAAATAAGAGAGATGAATCAAAGATAATTCCAAGTTCACGGCTCGGGAGACAGGATGGCGGTGCCGTCTACAGTGACAGGAAAATCGGGGGAGGACAGGGTTTGGGTGGGAAGGTGAGGAGTTTTTTCAGACATGTTAAGTTGGGGGTGTCACCGGGACATCCAGGTAGAGCCGTCCTGAAGGCGGGATGAAATGTGAGACTGCGGAGAAGGAGAGAGATCAGGGCTGGAGAGGGAGATTTGGGAATCGTCCACATAGAGATGGAAATTGAAGCTGAGTTCTCCGAGGGAGTGGGTGTAGAAGGAGAACAGAAGGAGGCCCTAAACTGAGCCTTGAGGGACCCCCGTAGTTAGAGGGCGGGAGGCAGAGGAGGAGCCCGTGAAATAGATTGAAAAGGAGCAGTGAGAGAGATAAGAGGACAACCGGGAGAGGACGGTTTCAATAAAGCCAGGGTTGGAAAATTTTTCCAGGAGAAGGGGTTGGCCGACGCTGTCGAGGGAAGCGGAGAGGTCGAGGAGGATTGGGATGGAGTAGGGGCCGTTGGATTGGGCAAGAAGGAGATCATCGGTGACCTTCGAGAGGGCGGTTTCTTTGGAGTAAAGGGGACGGAAGCCAGACCATAGGGGGTTGAGAAGAGAGTGGGAGGAGAGGAGGCGGAGGCAGTTAGGGATGACAACTCACTCCAGGAGTTTTGAGAGACAGCGTAGGAGGGAAACGGGGTGATAACTGGAAGGAGCCACGGGGTCAAGGGAGGGTCTTTTTAGGATAGGAGAGACACAGGCATGTTTGGAAGCAGTGGGGATGGAGCCATTGAAAAGTGCATGGTCGAAGATAATAATTATGGTATTTGTTAAGCGCTTACTATGTGCAGAGCACTGTTCTAAGCGCTTGGGTAGATACAGGGTAATCAGATTGTCCCACATGGGGTTCACATTTTTTAACCCCCATTTTTACAGATGAGGTAACTGAGGCCCAGATAAGTGAAGTGACTTGCCCAAGGTCACACAGCGGAGAAGTGGCAGAGTCGGGATTAGAACCCACGACCTCTGACTCCCAAGCCCGGGTTCTTTCCACTAAGCCAGGCCGCGGATAACGGGTCGGGGAGGGGAGAAGAGAATGGGCAAGTGTTTTCATAAGATGAGAAGGGATGGGGTCGGAAGCACAGGTGAAGGACATAAAATTTGATCGAAGGCCATGAGACGGACTGCCGGGAAGAATGGGAGAGCCAAAAGGGGGGCAGGAAATTTAATCGACCAAGTATACGGCAAAGTCATTAGAGATAAGAAAATGGGGTGTGGGGAGAATCTGGGTTTGGGGAGGAAGTTAAAAGTCAGAAACAGCTGGCATGGGCAAATGAGCATCTGAGTCAATAAGGACAGAGTAATGTTGCCGGGAAGGAGGAGAGAGCAGAGTTAAGCAGCTGAAGATGAATCTCAGATGGATGAGGTCAGTCCGGTGTCTGGATTTCTGCCGGCAGGGCTCCGCAGCTTACATATAAGAGCGGAGAAAGTGGACCATGGAGGTGATCCAGGACTGCGGTTTGGTGGTAAAGCGCTTAGTACAGTGTTCTGTACACAGTAAGTGCTCAATAAATACGATTGAATGAATGGTATGAGATCAGCGGAGGGACAGTCGGAGGGAGGGAGTTGAGTCCAGTGGAGAGGTTAACAGATACCGTAATTATTATAATAACGATGTTGGTATTTGTTAAGCGCTTACTATGTGCCGAGCACTGTTCTAAGCGCCGGGGTAGACACAGGGGAATCAGGTTGTCCCACGTGGGGCTCACAGTCTTAATCCCCATTTTCCAGATGAGGTCACTGAGGCACCGAGAAGTGAAGTGACTTGCCCAGAGTCACACAGCTGACAAGTGGCCGAGCCAGGATTCGAACCCATGACCTCTGACTCCAAAGCCCCTGCTCTTTCCACTGAGCTGTGCTGCTTCTCATTATTGTTGAGCATGTGGATTTCTGGCTTCAAAGCCGTCCATCCCCTTGCCCCCTCCTACCTCACCTCCCTTCTCTCCGCCTACAGCCCAGCCCGTACACTCCGCTCCTCTGCCGCTGCTAATGGTCCCTCGTTTCCACCTGTCCCGCCGTCGACCCCCGGCCCACATCCTACCTCTGACTTGGAACTCCCTCCCTCCTCACAGCCTCCAAACTACCTCTCTTCCCCTCTTCAAAGCCCTACTGAGAGCTCACCTCCTCCAGGAGGCCTGCCCAGGCTGAGCCCTCCTTTCCCTCCGCTCTTCCTCATTCCCCCTACTCCCTCCCACTGCTCTTCCCCCTTCCCCTCCCCACAGCACTTGTATATATTTGTACATATTTATTGCTCTGTACTTAACAAATTACTTAACAAATACCACAATAATTACAGCGCGTCTTAGGGGTAAGGCCTCGGGTTTGGGAGTCAGAGGCTGTGGGTTCTAATCCCGGCTCTGCCACTTGTGAGCTGTGTGACCTTGGGCAAATCACTTCACTTCTCTGTGCCTCAGTGACCTCATCTGTGAAATGGGGATGAAGACTGGGAGCCCCATGGGGGGACAATCTGATTACCTTGTATCTACCCCAGCACTTAAAACAGTGCCAGTCACATAGTAATAAAATAATTAATTTTATTAATGATGTGCATTTATCTATGGCTCTATCTATTTGGATGGTAGTGATGCCTGTCTACTTGCTTTGTTTTGTTGTTTGTCTCCCCGTTCAAGACTGTGAGCCCGTCGTTGGGTAGCGATTGTCTCTATCTGTTGCCAAATTGTACTTTCCAACCTCTTAGTCCAGGGCTCTGCACACAGTAAGCGCTCAATAAATACGATTGAATGAATGAATGAGGAGAAGGTAGGGTGGGTACGGAAACCAAGTGGGATGTGATGACTTTGGAAAATCGGAGGGGTTCAAGCGATCGGAGGTCTCTGTCGGGGAGCGGGACGGATTCGGGGGAAGGGGTGTGTGGGAGAGATTGTGGTCTCCTAGAGGGATTTCAGAATTGGTGAGGGTAGAGATTGGGCAGCGGTTGGAGACGACGATGGGGAGCGGGAGAGGTGGGGTGGAGCGGGAGGCCGGTGGAGTTGAGGAGAGATAGAAGGCGGCCTGCGGGGAACATTCCCATGATGTAGGAGTCCCCGAGGATCAGTGTAATAATAATAATGTTGGTATTTGTTAAGCACTTACTATGTGCAGAGCACTTTTCTAAGCGCCACGATAGATGCGGGGTAATCAGGTTGCCCCACATGAGGCATACAGTCTTAATCCCCGTTTTACAGATGAGGTCACTGAGGCACAGAGAAGTGACTTGCCCACAGTCACACAGCTGACAAGTGGCAGAGTCGGAATTCGAACCCATGACCTCTGACTCCCATGCCCAGGCTCTTTCCATTGAGTCACACTGCTTCTCTAGGAACTCAGGAACTAGGAACTCTAGGAACTGTAGGAACTGAGAGAGAAAGAAGGATAGAGAGAAAGGCATCAGAATGGTTCAAAGTGGTTTAGAGTAGCAGCACGGCCTAGTGGCATGAGCACAGAGAGTCAAAGGACGTGGGTTCTGATCCCGGCTCCGCCACTTGTCTGCTGTGTCACCTTGAGCAGTCACTTCACTTCTCTGTGCCTCAGTTCCTTCATCTGTAAAACGGGGATTAAGACTGTGAGCCCCATGTGGGACAGGGACTGTGTCCAACCTGATTACCTTATTATTACCTGATTATGAAACAGCGTGGCTCAGTGGAAGGAGCCTGGGCTTGGGAGTCAGAGGTCATGGGTTCTAATCCCGGTTCTGCCGCTTGTCAGCTGTGTGACCATGGGCAAGTCACTTAACTTCACTGGGTCTCAGTTCCCTCATTAGTAAAATGGGGATGAAGACTGTGAGCCCTACATGGGACAACCTGATGACCTTGTATCTTCCCCAGTGCTTAGAACAGTGCTCGGCACATAGTAAGAGCGTAACAAATACCAACATTATTATTATCATTACATACCACAGCGCTTAAAACAGTGCCAGTCACATAGTAAGCACTTAACAAATACCACAATAATTACAGCATGTCTTAGGGGTAAGGCCTCGGGCTTGGGAGTCAGAGGTTGTGGGTTCTAATCCCGGCTCTTCCACTTGTGAGCTGTGTGACCTTGGGCAAATCACTTCACTTCTCTGTGCCTCAGTGACCTCATCTGTGAAATGGGGATGAAGACTGGGAGCCCCATGGGGGACAACCTGATTACCTTGTATCTACCCCAGCACTTAAAACAGTGCCAGTCACATAGTAAGCACTTAACAAATATCATAATAATAATTATTATTTCTATTAATACTAATAATCCCAGCTCTGCCACATGAAAGGTGGAGGTGGGGTCTGAAGGGGGGCTAAACAGTGGCGTCCTCTAGACGATAAGCTCACTGCGGGCAGGGGACGTTTCTGCTTACTGTTCTATTGTCCTCTCCCAAGCGATCAGTACAGCGCTCTGCCCACAGTAAGTGCTCAATAAATTTGACTGAATGAATGAACAGGGTCAAGTAATTAGAGAATTGAGGTGAGCAGAGCTTTGCTGCTCAGAGATTGACGACGGCCCGGAACCCGGGCGTCCGGGATGCGTTCTCGCCGTCGGGTGTCGAGTCTGGTCCGTCAGGGAGGCCGGCGGGGGCGGAGGAGGAGCCGGACGTGGCGTCCGTGTCGGGTCCGGCTCGGGCGGCCGGAGAGGAGGTGGGATGACCGACGCCATGGCTCTGTCGGCCTTTAGTCCGGCCTGGGGCCCGGCGCCTCCCGCCACCTCCCCCGCCACGCTCCGTCCGACCGTCTCCACCCAACAGGCCCGCCTTCTTCACTCCGTTCTCTACCTGCCAGCTGTGTGACTTTGGGCAAGTCACTTCACTTCGCTGTGCCTCAGTTACCTCATCTGTAAAATGGAGATTAAAACTGTGAGCCCCATGTGGGACCAGCTGATCACCTTGTATCCCCCCAGCGCTTAGAACAGTGCTTTGTACATAGCAAGCGCTTAACAAATACCACCATTATTATTATTACTTCCTTGTCCCTCATGGCGTCATAGGTCAGCGGGCTGCCTAGGAAGCAGCCCCTGGCCTAGTGGTTAGAGCACAGGACTGGGAGTCAGAGGTCCTGGGTTCTACTCCCGGCTCTGCCACTTAATAATAATAATAATAATGTTGGTATTTGTTAAGCGCTTACTATGTGCAGGGCACTGTTCTAAACGCTGGGGGAGATACAGGGTCATCAGGTTGTCCCACGTGAGGCTCACAATCTTCATCCCCATTTTACAGATGGGGTAACTGAGGCACAGAGAAGTGAAGTGACTTGCCCACAGTCGCACAGCTTACTTGCCTGCTGTGTGGCCTTGGGCAAGTCACTTCACTTCTCTAGGTCTCAGTTCCCTCATCTGGAAAAAGGGGTCTTAAGACTGTGAGCCCCCTGTGGGACACGGACTGCATCCAGCCCAGTTTGCTCGTATCCACCCCAGAGCTTAGGACAGGGCTTAACAAGCATCACAATTATTATTATTATTATCACTAATAATAATAATCCCAGCTCCGCCACCTGTCTGCTCTGTGATCTAGGGCAAGCCACCTTGCTTCCCTGGGCCTCAGTTGCCTCACCTGTAAAATGGGGATGAAGAGTGGGAGCCCCACGTGGGACAGGGACTGGGTCCAACCTGATTAACCTTTGTGGCGTGGCTTAGTGGAAAGAGCCCGGGTTTGGAAGTCAGAGGTCATGGGTTCTAATCCTGGCTCCGCCACCTGCCAGCTGTGTGACTTTGGGCAAGTCACTTCACTTCTCTGGGCCTCAGTGACCTCGTCTGTAAAATGGGGATAATAAGGTTGGTATTCGTTAAGCGCTTACTATGTGCAGAGCACTGTTCTAAGCACTGGGGTAGATACAGGGTCATCAGGTTGTCCCACGTGAGGCTCACAGTTAATCCCCATTTTACAGATGAGGTAACTGAGGCCCAGAGAAGTGAAGTGACTTGCCCACAGTCACACAGCTGACAAGTGGCAGAGCCGGGAGTCGAACTCATGACCTCTGACTCCGAAGCCCAGGCTCTTTCCACTGAGCCACGCTGCTTCCCAAGGCTGAAGACTGGCAGCCCCACGGGGGACAACCTGATGACCTTGTATCAACCCCAGCGCTTAGAACAGTGCTTGGCACAGAGTAAGCGCTTAACAAATACCATAATAATTATTATTATCTATCCCAGTGCTTAGAAGAGTGCCTGGCACATAGTAAGCGCTTAACAAGTACTATTATTATTTCCTTGTCTAGCATGGCCTCATTGGCCCAGCGCTTAGAACAGTGCTTGGCAACTATTAAACGCTCAACAAATACCGTAATATAATAACAATCGGTCAGGGGGCTGCCAAGGTAGTGGAATTTTGTCTGGACATTTAGCTCCGGGTTGGCAAAACGCGGGGGGTGGGTGCGTGCAGGTGCACGCGTGCACACGGCCCAGTTTTCTCGAGACCTGGCAGGCCCCGTAGTGCCTGGCTGATTTGGTGAGGCATTTGCATATCTACCTGGGTGTGTACCTCGAGGGCACGGTTATCTGCATTCGGCAACTCCCCAGTGACTTCTTTAGGACTTTGGATGATGTTCAAAGTTTTTGGATTTGAAAGAGGTTCCCAGAGGAGGGGAGATGTACCCTGACACCTGTCTCCAAACTGCTCGTTTCCCCCTCCAGCATGGCTGCCTAGAGCCAGGTTGACCAGGCCCAGTGCCCCCCCGCACAACCCTATAATAATAATGATAATAATGAAGGTATTTGTTAAGCGCTTACTCCGCCCCGCCCCCCGCACAGCCCCATAATAAGAATAATAATGTTGGTATTTGTTAAGCGCTTACTAGGTGCAGAGCACTGTTCTAAGCGCTGGGGGAGATACAAGGTCAGCAGGTTGTCCCACATGGGGCTCACTGTCTTCATCCCCATTTTAGAGATGAGGTCACTGAGGCCGGGAGAAGTTAAGTGATTTCTAGACTGCGAACCCGTTGCTGGGTAGGAATTGTCTCTATCTGTGGCCGAATTGTACTTCCCAAGCGCTTAGTCCAGTGCTCTGCACACAGTAAGCGCTCAATAAATACGATTGAATGACTTGAATGAATGAATGAATTTGCCCAAAGTCACACGGCTGACAAGTGGAGGAGTTGGGATTAGAACCCACGACCTCTGACTCCCAAGCCCGAGCTCTTTCCACTGAGCCATCCCTATCTTACTCCATCGGCCCCGGGGACCGGATCAGAGCGATTTCTCGTCCCGCACGGCCTCCCATCGCGGCTGCCTAGACCCGTCCGACTAGGCCCGGCCCCATGGCGTAGTGAATACAGCCCGGGCCTGGGAGTCAGGAGGTCACGGGTTCTAATCCCGACTCTGCCACTTGTCTGCTGTGTGACCTTGGGAGAAGCAGCATGGCTCAGTGGAAAGAGCCCGGGCTTGGGAGTCAGAGATCATGGGTTCGAATCCCGGCTCTGCCACTTGTCAGCTGTGTGACTGTGGGCGAGTCGCTTCACTTCTCTGGGCCTCAGTGACCTCATCTGTAAAATGGGGATGAAGACTGGGAGCCTCACGTGGGACAACCCGAGGGCCCTGTATCTCCCCCAGCGCTTAAAACAGTGCTCGGCACATAGTGAGCGCTTAACAAATACCAACATGATTACTTCACTTCTCTGGGCCTCAGTTCCCTCATCTGTAAAATGGGGATGAAGACTGTGAGGCCCATGCGGGACAGAGATTGTGTCCAACCTGATTGGCCTGTATCTACCCCAGCACCTAGTACGGTGCCTAGTACATAGTAACCGCTTAACAAATACCACAATTATTATTATTATTATTACCCCTGCCTCACTCCATCGGCCCCAGGGACTGGCTCAGACCGGTCGTTGCCCCTCCATCATGGCTGCTTAGACCCGGCTGACCAGGCCAGGTCTCCGTGTACATCGCTGCCTTACTTCATCATTCATTCATTCATTCAATAGTATTTATTGAGCGCTTACTATGTGCAGAGCACTGGACTAAGCACTTGACCCTGGGGACCGGCTCACCCTGGGTTCCCCTCCCCCCGCCGTCTTTCATTCATTCAATCGTATTTATTGAGCACTTACTGTGTGCAGAGCACCGTACTAAAAGAAGCAGTGTGGCTCAGTGGAAAGGGCACGGGCTTGGGAGTCAGAGGTTGTGGGTTCTAATCCCGGCTCCGCCACTTGTCTGCTGGGTGACGCTGGGCAAGCCACTTCACTTCACTGTGCCTCAGTGGCCTCATCTGTAAAATAGGGATGAAGACTGTGAGCCCCATGTGGGACAAGCTGATGATCTTGTATCCCCCCCAGCACTTAGATAAGTGCCTGGCACACAGTAACCACTTAACAAATATCATTATTATTATTATTATTATTATTTCTAAACACTTGGGAGTGTACAATACAGCAAAAACAGCCACGTTCCCCACCCACAATGGGCTTGCTGTCTAGATCATAATAATAATATAAGCCCTCATTAAATACTATTGAATGAATGAATAATAATGGTGGTATTTGTTAAGCGCTTACTATGTGCAGAGCACTGTTCTAAGCACTGGGGGGTAGAAGGTGATCAGGTTGTCCCACGTGGGGCTCACAGTTTCAATCCCCATTTTACAGATGACGTAACTGAGGCACAGAGAAGCGAAGTGACTCGCCCATAGTCACACAGCTGACAAGGGGCAGAGCCGGGATTCGAACCCATGACCTCTGACTCCCAAGCCCGGGCTCTTTCCACTGAGCCAACGCTGCTTCTCTGCCTAGACCCAGGTGACCGGGCCTGTTCCCCCCACAACCTCCCCGCCTCACTCTACCAGCCCCGGCTCAGACGGGGCCCCCGCCAGCCAGGAGGCCGCGAAGCCGGCTCGGGATCTCGATGAGCTTTTCCGGGCTGCCAAATCCGTGAAACCATTTCCATCTGAGAAGCGGCACGGCCTAGCGGATAGAGCACGGGCCTGGAAGTCAGAAGGATCTGGGTTCTAATTCCAGCTCTGCTGCTTGTCTGCTGTATCACCTTGGACAAGTCACTTCACTTCTCTGGGCTTCGGGTTCCTCATCTGTAAAGTGAGGATGAAGACCGTGAGCCCTATGTGGTACGTGGCCTGCGTCCGACCCCATACCTTGTATCCACCCCAGCGCTTAGTACAGTGCCTGGAAAGAGCTTAACAAATACCACAATTTATTATCATCATTTACATTTCCGGGTATCAAGTAATAGTAATGGTATTTATTAGGCATTTCCTGCGTGCTATACACACAGGGAAGCAGCGTGGCTTAGTGGATAGAGCATGGGCCTGGGAGTCAGGAGGACCTGGGTTCTAATCCTGCCTCCACCACTTCTGTGCTGGATGACTGGGCAACCTCACCTCACTTCTCTGTGCCTCAGTTCCCTCTTCTGTAAAATGGGGATTAAGCCTGTGAGCCCCACGTATGATAAGGACCAGGTCCAACCTCACTATTCATTCATTCAGTCGTATTTATTGAGCTCTTACTGTGTGCAGAGCGCCGTACTAAGCGCTTGGAAAGTACAATTCAGCAACAGATAGAGACCATCCCTACCCAACAACGGGCTCACAGCTTGTATAGTAAGTATGGCATTTGTTAAGTGCTTACTTACTGTGTGCCAGGCACTGTTCTAAACGCTCGGGCAGATACAAACAATCTACCTTGGTGCAGTGCCCGGAACCGCAAGCTCAGTGTAGGCAGGGAATGTGTCTGTTTATTGTTATACTGTCCTCCCCCAAGCGCTTACCACAGAGCTCTGCACACAGTAAGCGCTCAATAAATACGATTGCCGGGCTAAGTGCTTAACAAGTATTATTAAAAAAGAAAAAGTTCCCCTGTGAGCATAAGTCTGCGGGACCTAAGACCCGAAGTCCCAGCCAGACTGGACCTAAAAAACACCATCCCTCGTTGGGTTGTCTTATCGAACGTTGGCAGTGCCTGGTTTTGTTTTCTCTTTTGCCTCCTTGCCTCTCATTCCTCACGAAGCTTTTGCTCAGAGGGCCGCTTCTTACCTTTATTGTTGTATTGTCCTCTCCCAGGCGCTTATCACAGAGCTCTGCGCACAGTAAGCACTCGATAATTCCGACTGACGGGCTAAGCGCTTAACAAGTATTATTAAAAAGGAAAAAGTTCCCCTGTGAGCATAAGTGTGCAGGACCCAAGACCCAAAGTCCCAGCCAGACTGGACCTAAAAAACACCATCCCTCGTTGGGTTGTCTTATCGAACGTTGGCAGTGCCTGGTTTTGTTTTCTCTTTTGCCTCCTCGTCTCTTTCCTCACGAAGGTTTGGCTCAGAGGGACACTTCTTACCTCATAAGCGTGTGTCACATTAGTTTGTCCTAAGCGGTTTGACTTGCAGTTTCCGGCTGGGCCGCCGCGCTAAGCTTCGCGTCCCTCGAACGCTTCCTCCCGGTTTTCCGATCCCTTGGGTGTCCGCCTGGTGGGTCTTGGGATCTCCCGCCTTGGCTCGGTCTCCCCGCGGGTGCCGCCCCGCCAGAGCCGTGTTCAGACGAGGGGATCTCGGACGCCGCGGTAACTGACCGCCGTCCAGAACCTCTTTGCCCGTGACCCGGTCTCGCCATCCGATATTGAGCCCGGCCCGTCGGTGACGTCGATGGGATTCGCGGAGGAGCGGGAAGGGGTGCCTGACTGCCCTTCGACTCCCGGTCGAGAACGCATTCATTCATTCAGTCATACTTATTGAGCGCTTACCGTGTGCACAGCACTGTACTAAGCGCAAGGGAGAGTAAAATAGAAACAGATTCATTCCCTGCCCACGAGTTCCCTTCATTCACCCTCCCCACAGCACATAGGTATAGATCTCTAATTTACTTATTTAATCTATTTATTTATTTCTATTAATGTCTGTCTCCCCCTTTAGACCGTGAGCTCGTGGGCAGGGAATGCGTCAGTTGTTTTATTGTACTTTTCCAGGTGCTTAGTACAGTGCTTTGCACACGGTAAGCGCTCAACAAATATGATTGAATTTACTCACCTCTCCCTCAGCCCTGCAGCACTTAGATCCTTATCCTTCATTTACTGATTCATGTCTGTCTCCCCCTCAAGACTGTAAGCTCCTTGTGGGCAAGAACGGGCCTACGAACTGTTCAATTAATAATGAGGGTATTCGTTAAGCGCTTACTATGTGCCGAGCACTGTTCAATTGTCCTCTCCCAAGCGCTTAGTTCAGTGCTCTGCACCCGGTAAGCGCTCAGTAAACTTGATTGATTTCTGGAGAAGCACACCGAATTGTACTTTCCAAGCGCTTAGAAGAGTGCTCCGCACGCAGTAAGCGCTCCATAAATACGATCGAGTGAATGAATGAATGAATGAAACACTTACGGTGTGCCAAGCACTGTGTTAAGTGCTAGGGTCAGTTTAAAGAATGTGAGTTGACACGGGCCCCCTCCCACACAGACCCGTCCCAATCCATAAGTGGAGAATGGGTTTCTTATTGCAAAGATGAGGAAACTGAGGCCCAGAGAGGCGAAGTGACTCACCCGAGGTCACAAAGCAGGTCAGTGGAAGAGTTCATTCATTCATTCAATAGTATTTATTGAGCGCTTACTATGTGCAGAGCACTGTACTAAGCGCTTGGGATGAACAAGTTGGCAACAGATAGAGACGGTCCCTGCCGTTTGACGGGTTGGGATTAGAACCCAGGCTTCCTGCCTCCCAGGCTCGAAGCCTCAGGTGGCATCTACTAGGGGGATGGGTTGAGATTCAGAGACCTGGCTTGAGGGGAGAAGCAGGCGGGAACTGGGGTAGACGGTGAGGAGTCAATGAGCCTGAGGGAAGGAGCAGGCAGGAGCACAGCCCGGGCCTGGGAGTCTAATGGGTCATGGGTTCTAATCCTGCCCTGCCACTGTCTGCTGTGTGACCTTGGGTAAATCACTTCATTTCTCCAGGCCTCAGTGAGCTCATCTGTCAAAAGGTGATTGAGACTGGAACAGGGACTGTGCCCAACCCGATTTGCTTGTATCCACCCCAGCGCTTAGGACAGTTCCTGGCACACACTAAGCGCTTAGGAAATTCCATAATAATAATATGATGGTGATGAGGGGGTCTGAGGACCGGAGGGGAGAAGCAGGTGGGACTAGGGGCAGATGATGAGGGGTTTGAGGGCCGGAAGGAGAAAAGCAGGAGGGAGTTGGGGTAGATGGTGAGGGTCTGAGAGCCGGAGGCAGGGGGAGAGAAGCAGGCGGGATCTGGGGCAGACGGTGAGGGGGCTGTGAGCCCAAGGGGAGAAGCAGGCGGGAGCTGGGGCAGACGGGGAGGGGTCTGTGGGCCGAGGGCACTGGCCGGCCAGTAGGGAGGACGCCGAGCCGGAGGGACGTCAAGGGGTCATCCAGTCCAGCCCCCTCCCCGGGGCGGGGCACTTACCTGGTCAGCCGGACTGACCGATGTGTGTCCGCTGGCTGCTCGCATCCCTGGCCGTGTTGGGGTCACCCTCCCCTCCCCGGGGGAAGAGAGGGGTCACGTCGGCTGTGGCCAGCTGGGCGGGGGCAGGGCACCTTCTCCCGGGACTCCCGCGGCTGCCAGCCACTGGGCTACAAAGCCGGGGCCGTGGGGGCGGGATGGGGCCGAGGCAGGGGCGTGGAGTCATCGTATTTGGTATTTGTTAAGCGCTTACTACTACTACTACTAATGTTGGTATTTGTAAAGCGCTTACTATGTGCCGAGCACTGTTCTAAGCGCTGGGGTAGATAGAGGGTAATCAGGTTGTCCCACTTGAGGCTCACAGGTAATCCCCATTTTACAGATGAGGGAACTGAGGCTCAGAGAAGTGAAGTGACTTGCCCACAGTCACACAGCTGACAAGTGGCAGAACCGGGATTCAAACTCATGACCTCTGACTCCCAAGCCCTTGCTCTTTCCACTGAGCCACGCTGCGCCAGGCACTCTACTAAGCGCTGGGGTGGATCCGAGCAAACCGAGTTGGACGCAGTCCCTGTCCTGCAAAGAGCTCACAGTTTGAATCCCCATTTTATAGATGCGGTAACTGAGGCTCAGAGAAGCGAAGTGACTTGCCCTAGGTCACATAAGGGACAAGTGGCAGAGCTGGGATTAGAACCCATGACCTCTGACTCCCCAGCCCGGGCTCTTTCCTCCGAGCCAAGCTGCTTCTCTAGCGCTGGGGCAGATGCAAGTCAATCAGATTGGACCCAATCCCTGTCCCAGAGGGGGCTCCCCGTCCCATTTGACAGATGAGGTCACCGAGGAACGGTGAAGTGAAGTGACTTGCCCAAGGTCGCCCAGCAGACGAGTGGCGGAGCCGGAACTAGAACCCAGGTCCTTGGCCTGGGTTCTATCCGCTGAGCCAAGCTGGTGGGGTGTATTCTCCCGAGCTCTTAGTAGAGTGCTTGAACCTAGTAAGCGCTCAGTAAGTAATAATAATGGCATTTGTTAAGCGCTTACTAGGTGCGAAGCACCGTTCTAAGCGTTGGGTTGCCATTGATGCCAAATTGTACATTCCAAGCCCTTAGTAGAGTGGCCCGCACATAGCATTCAATAAATCTTATTGAATGAATGAATGCTCAGCACATAGTAAGCGCTCAATAAATACTAATGAATGAATGAATTTATCTTGACGATGTTGTTTTTGTTTTGTTCTGTTTTGCTCTGCTGTCTACCCCTTTTAGACCGTGAGCCCGTCACTGGGCAGAGATCGTCTCTATCTGTTGCCGAATTGTCCATTCCATGCGCTTAGTACAGTGCTCTGCACATAGTAAGTGCTCAATAAATACGATTGAATGAATTGATGATGATAAATAAGATGGGGGGGGGGGAGGGGCGCACAGGGAACACAGCGTCCCCTAGTGGTAGGAGGGAGAACAAGGCCAATCACTGAAGCTCCCCAACTTTCGCTCTCCTACTTTTTCTCCCCTTTTCCCTCTCTTTCCCCTTCCCCCTCTCCCTCCCCTCTATTCCCCTTCCCTCTCTCCCCTTCCCCTCTATTCCCCTTCCCTCTTCTCTATCTCTCCCCCCCTTTCCCATCTCTCCCCTCTGTATCTCTCCCCCTCCCTCTCCCCCCCAAATAAGTAGGCAGAGGCTGGGAGCAGGAGACGCTTTCTCTTTAGGTCTGGCACATCACAGCGTGAGGCTCTTGTTCCCACAAAAGGCACTTTAATCAGCCCCCCTCCCCTCCCCCTACTCCCGCCCCCCCCCACCTCCCACCCCCCAGGTGGGGACCCCGCAGACATGGCAGTGCCCTGGTCCCTTGGCAGTAGCACCCAGCTCCCTCCCGGCTGGGGACGGAAGGGGCGGCGGGAAAATGCAGCAAGGACAGGGCGAACCTCTCCTGAGCCTCTCCTAAGGAATGGAGGGCCGGGCGGCGGGCGGGGGGAGGGGGGAGAAGGGCCTAACCCCCACCCGACCCCTAAACCCACGCGTGTCCAAAGTCGGGGAGACTTTGGGAAAGGGGTAGGAGAGGGAAGGCATTCGTAGGAGAGGTCAGGGTTCAATGGGCGGATACCAAACCACCCCTGGGGGACCGGAAGAGCCCCCAGCTGGGATAGGAGGCTGGGGGCAGTTTGTCCCACTTAGAAAATGTGTTTTTTGTTTTTTTTAAGAATCCTTCCTGTCGCACCGCCCTAGGCCCGAGCTCTCTCCCCACCCCCCGACCGTCCCGTTCCCTAAAAATCTATATACACACATATACATATTTATATGGCACAGCCCAGCACGGCGATGAACGGGCCACTGATTAAAAAAAAGCCCCAAGGCACCACAGGAGGAGTTGGAGGGGCAACCGGTTAAGGCAGACGGGGCGGGGGGCCCGCGGGAGAGGACGGGAGGCTTGGTCAGCCTGGCGGCTAGCCCCCGTCCTCAAGGCCCGGAGGAGGGAGGGTGGCCCAGACGGGGCCAGACTGAAGGGAGGAGGAGGAGGAAGAGGAGGAGGAGGCACTTCGGGACCTTTGACCCCCCCCCCCAACTCTCCGGGAAGGGGTGGGCCGGGCACGGGGAAGCGTCGACAGAAAGCCCCCGCCCCAGTTTGGCAGTGAGAGGAGGGAACCCGGGCGGGGACGGGACAGCGCGGGCCGCAAGGCTTCCCCGCCCTCCGGCGGCCCCCCGGGGACGGGGGTAAGGCACAGAGTGGAGGCCGGAAGAGAAGCCGGGATCGGGTGTCCCAGTTCCTCCCGGCCCCGAGCTGAGGTCTGGAGGGGCGGGGGCTTTCGGCCGATGGCACAGCATTTAAAAGATTCGTGTAAAAAAAGGGAGGGAGGAGGAGGGAAGTTGGAGGGAGAGGAGAGGGGCATCGAGTGGCCGGGGGGAGGGGGAGGGAGGGTGCCCCCCGCCCCAGCCCCCCCCCCACCCCCCCCACTAGCTGCTAGTCCTTGGCTGGTTGAGCACGGAGTATACGTTGTCCACGTGACTCAGCCGCTCTAAGAACGGCAGGAGGTCGTGGAGCTCCGTGTCGGCCATGTTGTCGAACCACGACGCCACCGGCACCTGGGGAGGAGAACGACGATGGGGGCGCGGAGGTGGCCGGGGCGGGGGCGTTGGGGAGGGGCTCGCGAGGGGCCGAGCACTGCGCTGAGCGGCGCGGGGGCGGATGCGGGACGGTCGGATGGGAGTCCGGCCCTGTCCCATGGCGGCAGCTCACGGGCTAAGGGGAAGAAGGGGAAAGGGGATCAAATAATAATAATAATGTCGGTATCCGTTCAGCGCTTACTACGTGCAGAGCACTGTTCTAAGCGCTGGGATATACGGGGTAATCGGGATGCCCCACGTGGGGCTCACAATCGTAATCCCCGTTTTACAGATGAGGTCACTGAGGCCCAGAGAAGTAAAGCGACTTGCCCACAGTCACCCAGCTGACAAGGGGCAGAGCCGGGATTCGAACCCATGACCTCTGACTCCCCAGCCCGGGCTCTTTAATAATAATAATAATAATGTTGGTATCTGTTAAGCGCTGACTATGTGCAGAGCACTGTTCTGAGCGCTGGGGGAGACACAGGGGAATCGGGTTGTCCCACGTGGGGCTCACAGTTAGTCTTTCCACTGAGCCAAGCTGCTCCCCATTTCGCCGACTGAGGAAGCTGAGTGACGGTAAGGGACTTGGTCGAGGTCATGCGGCAGGCAAGTGGCGGAGTGAGGATCAGAACCCGGGTCCCCCGATTCCCAGGAATGTGTCCACCCACTCTGCAGTACTGTACTCTTTCCACGCACTCAGTACAGTGCTCTGCACATAGTAAGTGCTCAATAAATACCACTGATGGACTGATTTCCCCTAACCACGGGGGGTGAGGGTAAGGTCTGACCTTCCCCCGGTCCAGGTTTTGGGCCCCCTCCTTCCCCACTCCTCTGGACTCAGGACCCAGGGGACCCCGTCCCCAACCCTCCCAGCCCTCCCGGTCCCCTCCAACCCAGCCCGGGACCCCCCCCCACCACTACAGTCCCTCTTGAAGCAATGTGGCTACGGCCCGAGCCTGGAAGTCAGAAGGACCAGAGTTAATAATAATAATAATAATGAAGGTATTTGTTAAGTGCTTACTATGTGCCAAGCACTGTGCTTAACGCCGGGGTAGATACAAGGTTATCGGGTTGCCCTACATGGGGCTCAACGCCTTAATCCCCATTTTACAGATGAGGTAATTGAGGCACGCAGAAGTGAAGCGACTTGCCCAAAGTCGCACAGCTGACAAGGGGCAGAGCCGGGATTAATGATAATGTTGGTATCTGTCAAGCGCTTACTATGTGCAGAGCACTGTTCTAGGCGCTGGGGGAGATCCAGGGTCATCAGGTTGTCCCACGGGAGGCTCACGGTCTTCATCCCCATTTTACAGATGAGGGAACTGAGGCCCAGAGAAGTGAAGCGACTTGCCCACAGTCACACAGCTGCCAAGTGGCAGAGCCGGGATTCGAACCCATGACCTCTGACTCCCAAGCCCGGGCGCTTTCTCCCAAGACACATCGCTCTCCCAGTTAATAATAATAGTTATGGTATTTGTTAAGTGCTTACTATGTGCCAAGCTGTTCTACGCACTGGGGTTGGGGTACAAGGTAATCAGGTTGGCCCAGGTGGGGCTCACGACCTAATCCCCATTTTCCAGATGAGGTCACTGAGGCACAGAGAAGTGAAGTGACTTGCCCAAGGCCACACGGCAGGCAAGCGGCGGAGCCGGGATTAGAACCCAAGTCCTCTGACTCCCAAGCCTGGGCTCTTTCCGCCAAGCCACGCTGCTTTTCATAAAGCAGCAGTTGTCTGCCGGGTGGCCTTGAGCGAGTCACTTCACTTCTCTGGGCCTCGGTGACCTCATCTGGAAAATGGGGACTGTGAGCCCCACGTGGGACGAGGACCGCGCCCATCCCGATTTGCTTGTCTCGACCCCAGCGCTCAGTACAGTGCCCGGCACAGGGTAAGCGCTGAACAAAACAAATACCAGAATTATTATTACGATTATTACTCTCTGCCGTGTGACCTCAGGCAAGTCACTTCGCCTCTCGGTTCTCTCCTCCGTAAAACGTGGATGAAGACTGCGAGCCCCACGTGGGACAGGGACTGTGTCCAACTTGATGATCTTGTATCTTTCCCAGTGCTTAGTACAGTGCCTGGCACGTGGTAAGCGCTTCACCAACATCATCGTCCCCCTGCCCCGCCCGGGCCCCACCCCCAGACCTCCGTGCCCACCCCGCCACGGCCCGGTACCCACGGCGTTGTTGGGGTGGAAGAAATAGGAGGCGGGCGAGTTGTCCAGGATGAGTGTCCGCTCCAGTTCCCGGCCCAGCCGGCTCAGGTCCTTGACGTAGTTCCCTCGGTGGAAGACGCAGGATTCTCGGAAGAGCCGCGCCCGGAAGGCCCCCCACTTGTCCAGCAGGTCGGCCACGGGGTCGGCGTACTGGGGGGAGCGCGGGGGAGGGGGTCACCGGGGCGGGCCGGGGCCGCCCACCGGTCCCAGTGCGTCGGCCACAGTGGTCGGCGTTCCCAGCGGAGGAGGCAGGAACACCCAGAGCTCTCTGGGGCGGCCCACGGGACCAGGACATGGGCCGCGGTGGTCAGTGCGAGCGAGGGGAGGGTGGAGGGGGGACCGGGGTGGGCCGGGGCCACCCACCGGTCCAGCGGGTTGGCCACGGCGGTCAGCACACTGAGGGGAGGGCGGAGGGGTCACCGGGGTCCCTCCAAAAGCCTGGCCACGTTGGTCAACGTACCGAGGGGGGGGGGGGGATCACCGGGGCCGGCTGAGGCCGCCCGTCGGTCCAGCAGGCCACCCACAGTGGTCAGCGTACCGGGGGGGCGGCCGGAGGGGAGACAGGGGCCGGCCGGGGTCCCCCCGGCTCTTCCGCTAGGCCGACCGCAGCGGTCAGCGTACCGGGGGGGCGGCCGGAGGGGAGACCGGGGCCGGCCGGGGTCCCCGCTCTGATCCGAAAGATCGGCCGGGGGGGGTCATCTGAGCGGGGGGCGGGGCCCCAGGGCCGGCTGGGGGCGCCCACCTGGTCAGTACATCAGCCACAGTGGTCGGCATCCCGAGGGGAGGGGGGACAGGTGGGCGGGGGGGTAGGTCTCACCTTGGCCAAACTGGCGGTGAAGAGGACGCACTCAAACATCTGGCTGACCCGCTGCAGGAACTCATCCACAAACGGACGCTTGAGGACGTACACCTGGAGGGGCCGGGCCGGCGGCCCGGGGGCCGGGCCGAGCGGTCAGGGGGCGGGCCTGCTAACTGGACGGTCTCTGTGACACTCGCCACCCCCTCCAGCCCCCTCCCCCGCATCGGTACGGTGCTCTGCTCAGAGGAGGTGCTTGGGAAGCAGGACCCTCTAGACCGCCAGCTCGCCGCGGGCAGGGAACGTATCCGTTCATTCTATTGGACTCTCTCTCAAGCGTTCAGCACAGCGCTCTGCACCCGGGGAAGCAGCGAGGCCTAGCGGATAGAGTTTGGGCCTGAGATAATAATCATAATAATAGTATTTGTTGTTAAGCGCTTACTATTCATTCATTCAATAGTATTTATTGAGCGCTTACTATGTGCAGAGCACTGTACTAAGCGCTTGGGATGAACAAGTCGGCAACGGATAGAGACGGTCCCTGCCGTTTGACGGGCTTACGGTCTAATCGGGGGAGACGGACAGACAAGAATAATAATGTTGGCATTTAAGCGCTTACTATGTGCAGAGCACTGGTCTAAGCGCTGGGGTAGATACCGGGTAATCGGGTCGTCCCACGTGAGGCTCACAGTTAACCCCCATTTTACAGATGAGGTCACCGAGGCGCCGAGAAGTGAAGTGACTTGCCCACAGTCACACAGCTGACAAGTGGCAGAACCGGGATTCGAACCCACGAACTCTGATTCCTAAGCCCGGGGTCTTTCCCCGAGCCTCGCTACTATATGCTAGGTACTGTACTAAGCGCTGGGGTGGATACCAAGTTAAACTCAGTCCCTGTCCCAAGTGGGGCTCCCAGTCTCAATCCCCATTTTCCAGAGGAGCGAACTGAGGCCCAGAGAAGTGAAGTGACTTGCCCAAGGTCACGCAGCAGAAAAGTGAGAGCGGCGGGATGAGAACCCATGACCTTCTGACTCCCAGATGCGGGCTCTACCCACTACCCCACACTGCTTCTGGAAGTCATTCATTCATTCATTCAATAGTATTTATTGAGCGCTTACTATGTGCAGAGCACTGTACTAAGCGCTTGGAATGGACAAGTCGGCAACAGATAGAGACAATCCCTGCCCTTCGACGGGCTTACGGTCTAATCTCTTCCCGGCTCCACCACTTGTCTGCGGTGTGACCTTGGGCAACTCACTTTACTTCTCTCAGTAAGGAAGGAAGCAGCGCGGCTCAATGGAAAGAGCTTCGGAGTTAGAGGTCATGGGTTCGACTCCCGGCTCCGCCACTCGTCAGCTGTGTGACTTTGGGCGAGTCGCCTCGCTTCTCCGAGCCTCGGTTCCCTCATCTGTAAAACGGGGATCAAGACCGTGAGCCCCACGTGGGACAACCTGATCACCTTGTATCCCCCCAGCGCTTAGAACAGTGCTTGGCACATAGTAAGCGCTTAACAAATGCCACCATTATTATTCTCTCAGCCTCAGTTCCCTCATCTGGAAAAAGGGGGTTAAGACTGGGAGCCCCATGTGGGACAGGGACTGGGTCCAGGCTGACTAGCCTGTATCCACCCCAGCGCTTAGAACAGTGCTCGACACAGAGGAAGCTCTTAACCGATATCATCATTATAGTAAGCGCTCAGTAAATACGACTGACTGTTTGGCCTATCGGTGGATTGAGTACGTGACACCAGGTGGGGAGACCAAGCCCAGCCCAGCCCCACTGGGATGTGTCCTTGTGTGTGAGGTGGATGGGGGGGTCTCTGGCCTGATGTCTGTCTCCCCCCTCAATAATAATAATAATAATAATAATGCTATTTGTTAAGTGCTGTGCCAAGCACTGTTCCTAGCACTGGGGTAGATACAAGGTAATCAGATTGTCCCCACTGTACAGATGAGGGAACTGAGGCCCAGAGAATAATAATAATGTTGGTATTTGTTAAGCGCTTACTATGTGCAGAGCACTGTTCTAAGCGCTGGGGGAGATACAGGGTAAGTGAAGTCACCTGCCCAAGGTCACAGAGCAGACGCGTGGCGGAACCGGGATCAGAACCCACGTCTTCTGACTCCCAAGCCCGGCCCCTTGCCACCAAGCCACGCTGCTTCTCTGGGCCGTAAGCTCGCTGTGGGCGGGGAACGCGTCTGTTGTCGTAGTGTCCTCTCCCAGGCGCTTAGCACGGGGCTCTGCACCCAGTAAGCGCTCAGTAAATATGACTGAGTGAATGAACGCCCCCAGGCCCCACTCCCTGGCTCCCCGGACGCCCCCCAACACCCCCAAGCACTGCTGGTTGACGGATCGATCGACAGAGGGAGGGGAGAGCGGGCCACCAAGCCACCCTACCCACCCCCCGCGCCCCTTCCCGGCCCGGCCGAGGGTCCCGGGGCGGGGGGCTGGAGGGGCGGCTGGGGCGGAGGGTCCGGGCTAGCGGGGGGAGGGGGTCTGCCCACCCCCAGCCCCAGGCGGGAGACGCTGAGCGCCGGGACCTGAGCCAAGTAATGGAGAACAGGCCGAACGGCAGGACAGCCTATCCTGGATTACTTGAAACAGGGCCCGGCCACGGGCCGCGGACGGAGTCCGGGGGCGGACGGGACCCCGGAGCCCCCACCGCCCTCCGCCCCTCCGGGGGGCCGGGCCCCCCACCCCCTCACCTGGTGAACGATCCCATCGATCTCCACCGGGATGATGAAGTCGGCGTTGTTCACCGGCTGCGGGAGACAGAGACCCTGAGGTTTTAGGGGCCGGGACCCCCAAGGGGCCGGGGGCGGGGGGTGGGGGAAGGGGGAGAGGGGCCGCCGGGGGTCTTGACCTTGAAGGAGCTGTGCACCAGGGTCTCGTCCAGGTCGATGACCATGCAGATTTTACTGGCGTCCTGACTGCTGGCTTCGGGAAGCAGCTGTTTGCCGCCGGCCTGGAGGGCGGGGGGAGACGAGAGGGTCTCAGAGAGGCCTGCGGGGGGGAGAGGGGGGTCCCCCAAACCAGGAGTCCTCCCCCACCGCACGGCCCCTTCGCTCTCCTCCCACGCACGTTGTGTCCAACCCGAGGACCTCGCATCTCCCGGGCGCTCGGAACGGGGCCCGACACAGAGTAAGCGCCTAGCAAATAATAATAATGGTATTTATTGAGCTCTTACTACGTTCCGGACACTCCGAGAAACCTTCCCTCCTCTCCCCCTTCTGCACCATCCTGACTTGCCCCCTTCATTCATCCTCCCTCCCAGCCCCAAACTACTTGTGCCCTCATCCGTCATTTATCTATTTACGTATATCGATATCGGTCTGCCCCTCTAGGCTGTCAGCTCTTTGCGGGCAGGAATGTGTCCGTTTATTGGGGTACTGTCCTCTCCCAAGCGCTTAGTACAGTGCTTTGCCCACCGTAAAGTAATAGAGAAGAGCGTAGAGAAGCAGCGTGGCTCAGGGGAAAGAGCCCGGGTTTGGGAGTCAGAGGTCGTGGGTTTTAATCCGGGCTCGGCCGCTTGTCAGCTCGGTGACCTTGGGCAAGTCACTTTAACTTCTCTGTGCCTCAGTTCCCTCGTCTGTAAGATGGGGATGAAGACTGTGAGCCCGACAAGGGACAACCTGATGACGCTGTATCTAACCCAGCGCTTAGAACTAGTGCTGGGCACACGCTAAGCGCTTGACAAGTACCAATATTAACATTATTATTATTAAGAGCTCAATAAATGTGACTGAATGAATACAAGGTAATCGGGTTGGACACGGTCCCTGTCCCACATGGGGTTCACCGTCTTCACCCCCATCTTACAGATGAGGGAACTGAGGCACAGTGAAGTGACTTGCCCGAGGTGACACAGCAGACGAGTGGCAGAGCCGGGATTAGAACTCACGACCTTCTGACTCCCGGGCCTGGGCTCTATCCACTATGCCATGCCGCTGCTTCAAATGCCATCATTATCATCATTTTTCCTTATTAATCATAATAATAATAATAATAGTGTTTGTTAAGTGCTTTCTACGTGTGAGGCACCATACTAAGCGTTGCAGCGTGGCTCATCGGAAAGAGCCTGGGCTTGGGAGTCATAGCTCATGGGTTCGAATCCCGGCTCCGCCGCTTGTCAGCTGTGTGACCTTGGGCAAGTCACTTAACTTCTCTGTGCCTCAGTTACCTCATCTGTAAAATGGAGATTAAGATTGTGAGCCTCATGTGGGACAACCCGATGACCCTGTATCTCCCCCAGCGCTTAGAACAGTGCTCTGCACATAGGAAGCGCTTAACAAATATCAACATTAAGGTGATCAGGTTGGACATAGTCCCTTCATACATGGGGCTCACAGTCTTAATCCCCATTGTTCAGGTGAGGTAACTGAGGCCCAGAGAAGGAAAGTGACTTGCCCGAGATCACACAGCAGACGTGGGCAGAGCCGGGATCAGAACCCAGGTCCTTTAGAGTCCCAGACCCCATGCTCTGTCTACTAAGCTCTGCCGCTTCTCTACATCTGCCTCCGCTATTTAACTGCAAGATCCTCCTGGGCAGGGATTTTGTCTCCCAACATTATTGTCCTCTTCCGAGTGCTCCATACAGTGCTCTGCACCCAGTAGACTGGAAGCTCCTTGAGGGGAAAGGTAATAATAATGTCTGTAGTTATTAAGCCCTTACTATGTGCCAAGCACCGTTTTAAGCGCTGGGGGAGATACAAGGTCGTCAGGTTGTCCCACGTGCCCCATTTTCCAGATGAGGGAACTGAGGCCCGGAGAAGTGAAGTGACTTGCTCAAAGTCACGCAGCTGACTGGTGGCGGGGCCGGGATTAGAACCCATCGCCTCTGACTCCCAAACCCGGGCTCTTTCCACTAAGCCCAAGGATCGTTTCTCCTAACGCTACTGTCCCCTCCCAGGTGCTTAACACAGGGCTCCGCACAGTGAGTCATTCAATCGTATTTATGGAGCGCTTTACTGCGCGCAGAACACTGTACTAAGCGCTTGGGAGAGTCCACTATAACAACATAACAGACACATTCCGGGCTCACAACGAGTTTACAGCCCAGAGTAGGTGCTCAACCAAAACTCTCGATGAATTGACAGAGGGAGCACCCAGGCAGTTTAATAATAATAGCCAGGATGGTATTTGTTAAGCGCTTACTATGCGCTAAGCACTAAGCGCTGGGGTAGATAGAAGAGAGAAGCAGCGTGGCTCAGAGGAAAGAGCCCGGGCTAGAGAGTCAGAGGTCATGAGTTCGAATCCCGGCTCTGCCACGTCAGCTATGTGACCGTGGGCAGGTCGCTTCACTTCTCTGGGCCTCAGTGGCCTCATCTGGAAAATGGGGATGAAGACTGTGAGCCTCACGTGGGACAACCTGATGACCCCGTATCTTCCCCGGCGCTTAGAACGGTGCTCGGCACATAGTAAACGCTTAACAAATACCAACATTCTACAAGGTCATCAGGTGGTCCTACGTGGGGTCCACACTCCCATTTTCCAGATGAGGGAACCGAGGCCCAGCGAAGTGAAGAGACTTGCCCAAGGTCAGAGAGGAGGCAACGTGGCGGGGCCGGGATTAGAACCCACGTCCTCCGACGCCCGAGCCCGGGCTCTCGCCGCCAGGCCAGGCTGTTTAGAGAAGCAGCGTGGCACAGTGGAAAGAGCCCGGGCTTAGGAGTCAGAGTCCACGGGTTCGAATCCCGGCTCTGCCGCTTGCCAGCCGTGTGACTTTCGGCAAGTCACTTCACCTCTCTGTGCCTCAGTTACCTCATCTGTAAAATGGGGATTAAAACTGGGAGCCCCACGTGGGACAACCTGATCGCCTTGTATCCACCAGCGCTTAGAACAGTGCTTTGCACAGAGGAAGCGCTTAACAAATACCATTTATTTTTTTTAACGCCCCAAAACTCCTGGCTCAGCCCCCTCCCACCAGACCACCCAGACCCCGTCCATTAAGACCCCGGCCCACCCCCGCCCACCCCCGCCTCTCCCTTTGCTGAGGTCCTTCTCACCTTGGGGACCGTGCCATTCTCCTCCACCAGCAGCGGGGGATTGTTGTTGACGGGGTGGGGGGTATCGGGGTCCTTAGGACACAGGCAGCAGAAGTACTTCCAGATCCTTCTCCTCCGAGGCTTCGTGGAAGGGGCCTGGGTGGGGTCGCCTGGGGTAACAATAATAATAATAATAATGTTGGTATTTGTTAAGCGCTTACTACGTGCAGAGCGCTGTACTAAGCACTGGGGTAGATCAGGTTGTCCCACGTAGAGGTCACGGGTTCAAACCCCAGCTCCGCCTCTTGTCAGCTGTGTGACTTTGGGCAAGTCACTTCACTTCTCTGTGCCTCGGTTCCCTCAGCTGTAAAATGGGGTTTAAGACTGTGAGCCCCACGTGGGACAACCTGATGACCTTGTATCCTTCCCAGCGCTTAGAACGGTGCTCTGTTTGTAAGCGCTTAACAAATGCCATTATCATCATCATCATCCCACGTGAGGCTCACAGTCTTAATCCCCATTTTACAGATGAGGTAACTGAGGCCCAGAGACGTGAAGTGACTTGCCCCCAGTCACACAGCTGCCGAGTGGCAGAGCCGGGATTCGAACCCACGACCTCTGACTTCCAAGCCCATGCTCTTTCCACTGAGCCACGCTGCTTGATGATAATAAGAATTGTGGTGTTCATTAAGCGCTTACTACGTCCTTACTCACTACGTACTGTACGAAGCGCCGGGGTGGATACAGGCAAATCGGGTTGGACGCCACCCCGTCCCACGTGGGGCTGGCAGTCTCCATCCCCATTTTCCAGATGAGGAAACTGAGGCCCAGAGAAGTGAAGTGACTTGCCCAAGGTCACCCAGCAGACAAGTGGCGGAGGCGGGATTAGAACCCCGTTCCTTCTGACTCCCAGGGCCGGGCTTGTAGACGCTACACCATGCTGCTTCTCTAGGGGTTAGAGGGAATAATCAATCTGTCGATCGGTCGTACTTATTGAGCGCTTGCTGTGTGGTCCTAGGGGCTAGAGCCCGGGCCTGGGAGTCAGAAGGACCTAGGTTCTAATCCTGGAGAAACAGTGTGGTTCATTATTATTATTACGGTATTTGTTGAGGTTCTTAGCACTGGGGTAGATACAAGGTCATCAGGTTGTCGTCCCTCGTGGGGCTCACAGTCTTCACCCCCATTTTCCAGACGAGGGAACTGAGGCCCAGAGAAGTGAAGAGGCTTGCCCAAAGTCACACAGCAGACAAGTGGCAGAGCCGGGAAGAGAACCCACGTCCTCTGACTTCCAAGCC
This sequence comes from Ornithorhynchus anatinus, assembly GCF_004115215.2. Lineage (NCBI taxonomy): Eukaryota > Metazoa > Chordata > Mammalia > Monotremata > Ornithorhynchidae > Ornithorhynchus > Ornithorhynchus anatinus. The sequence continues at coordinate 180,520,895 of NC_041728.1, read as the reverse complement.
CGGCCTCTTTCCAACAACAACAACAATTTCCACTAAATCACGCTGCTTCTCTCTTGGCTTGAGCCTGGGGCCGGGAGTCCGAAGGACCTGGGTTCGCATCCTGGCTCCGCCACTTGTCTGCTGGGTGACCTGGGGGAAGTCCCTTCACTTCTCTGGGCCTCAGTTCCCTCATCTGGAAAATGGGGATGAAGAGTGTGAGCCCCACGTGGGACAGGGCCTGTGTCCAACCTGATTAACTTATATTAACTAATTAATGAATGAATTATGGCATCTGAAAAGCGCTTACTGTGTGCCAGGCACTGTACTAAGCGCCTGGGGTGGATACGAGCATATCGGATTGGACACAGTCCACGTCCCGCGTGGGGCTCACAGTCTCGATCCCCATTTTACAGAAGAGGGAACTGAGGCACAGAGAAGTAAAGTGACTTATCCAAGGTCACGTAGCAGACAAGTGGTGGAGCTGGAATTAGAACCTCTCCCTTCCCATCCCCACAGCACCGTACTCGTCCGCTCAACTGTATATATTTTCGTTACCCTATTTATTTTGTTAATGAATTGTACATCGCCTCGATTCTATTTAGTTGCCATTGTTTTTACGAGATGTTCTTCCCCTCGACGCTGTTTAGTGCCATTGTTCTCGTCTGTCCGTCTCCCCCGATTAGACCGTAAGCCCGTCAAACGGCAGGGACCGTCTCTATCTGTTGCCGACTTGTTCATCCCAAGCGCTTAGTACAGTGCTCTGCACATAGTAAGCGCTCAATAAATACTATTGAATGAATGAATGAATGAACCCATGACCTCCTGACTCCCAGGCCCAGGCTCTAGCCACTACGCCATGCTGCGTCTACGCCAGTGCTTACAGCAGTACTTGGCACATAGTAAACACTGAACAAATATTGTCATTATTATTATTATTAGGTACAACCTTGGGTAAGTCACTTCACCTCTCTGGGCTTCAGTTCCCTCCTCTGTAAAATGGGGATTATGGCTGTGAGCCCTATGATAATAATATTGGTATTTGTTAAGCGCTTACAATGTGCCAAGCGCTGTTCTAAGCCCTGGAGTGGATACAAGGTCATCGGGTTGTCCCACCTGGGGCTCACAGTCTTCATCCCCATTTTCCAGACGAGGTCACTGAGGGCCAGAGAAGCGAAGCGGCTTGCCCAAGGTCACACAGCAGACAAAGTGGCAGTGTCGGAATTAGAACCCACGTCCTCTGACTCCCAGGCCCCGGGCTCTTTCCACTAAGCCACGCCGCTTCTCTACGTGGACAGGGACTGTATCCCACCCAGTGACCTTGCATCTACCCCAGCGCTCAGTACAGCGCCTGGCAGGTAGTGAGCGCTTAACAAACACCACACATATTCATTATTATCATTAAGCACTTGGGAGGGTACAACAGAACAATATTCCATTTAGTTGCCATTGTTTTTAGGAGATGTTCTTCCCCTCGACTCTATTTATCGCCATCGTTCTCGTCTGCCCGTCTCCCCCGATCGGACCGTAAGCCCGTCAAACGGCAGGGACCGTCTCTATCTGTTGCCGACTTGTTCATTCCAAGCGCTTAGTCCAGTGCTCTGCACATAGTAAGCGCTCAATAAGTACTATTGAATGAATGAATGAATAACAGACCCACTCTGCTCACAAGGGCAAGCAGCGCTCAGTTCAGTGCTTGGCACATAGCAAGCGCTTAACAAATATATTATTATTATGAGAGGGCACCTCTTGCCTTCCCACTTTCTGGAAAATCCCCAGTGTCTCTCCCTTCCCCGCACAAGAAGCCCATCAGGATCAGACTGTGAGTCCATCAATGGGCAGGGATTGTCTCTATCTGTTGCCGAACTGTCCATTCCAAGCGCTTTGTCCAGTGCTCTGCACATAGTAAGCGCTCAATAAGTACTATTGAATGAATGAATGAGACCCTCCGAATGCAAGCCGCCTCAGAGGCGCACCAGGCCACGTGATGCAGCTCACCCTGCCTGAACTACAAGTCCCAGCATGCCTCGCGCCCACCCCCCATTGGCTGCCGGGGGGAGGCTGCCCCATTGAACTCTGGGAGTTGAAGTCCAGCAAGCCAAAGGCCCTGCTTCGGGAGGGAAGCGGGTCGGGGGAGAAGGGGATGATGATGATGGTATCTGTCAAGCGCTTACTATGTGCAAAGCACTGTTCTAAGCGCTGGGGGGATACAAGGTCATCAGCAGCGTGGCTCAGTGGAAAGAGTGCGGGCTTGGGAGTCAGAGGTCACGGGTTCTAATGCCGGCTCCGCTGCTAGTCAGCTGTGTGACCTTGGGCAAGTCACTTAACTTCTCTGGGCCTCGGTTACCTCATCTGTCAAATGGGGATTAAAAAAACTGTGAGCCCCGCGTGGGACAACCTGATCACCTTGCACCCCCAGCGCCTAGCACAAAGTAAGCGCTTAATAAATACCACAATTTGTTTCTATCAGGTTATCCCACGTCGGGCTCACAGTTTTAATCCCCATTTTCCAGAGGAGGGAACTTAGGCCCAGAGAAGGGAAGGGACTCTGCCCAAAGTCACACAGCTGACAAGCGGCAGAGCCGGGATTAGTACCCACGACCTCTGACTCCCAAGCCCGGGCTCTTGCCACTGAGCCACGCCGCTTCTCTGCAGCCCCCCATCCCCACCCCAAAGTCACGGCCAATCTTATTAAGCCAGGGTGGGCTCCCCAGGGGCAGGAAAGGATAGGGCGGGGCTGGGGACCACTTTTTAAATTAGTGGTATTTGTTCATTATAATAATAATAATGGGGGTATTTGCGAAGCACGCGTACCTTGGGTCAGGCACTGTTCTAGGTGGATACGAGATAATCGGGTTGGACACAGTCCCTGTCCCATGTCACAGTCTCAATCCCCATTTTACAGACGAGGTCACTGAGGCACAGGGAAGTGAAGTGACTTGCCCAAGGCCACACAGCAGACAAGTGGAGGAGCTGGGATTAGAACCCGTGTCCCCTGACTCCCAAGCCCGGGCTCTAGCCGCTAGGTCATGCTGCTTCCCAGTAAGTTAAGCGCTACGCACCACGTACTGTACTAAACGCTGGGGTAGATACAAGCTCTGGACACAGTGCTCTCAATCAATCAATAGTATACCAGTGCATGCAGAGCAGCACGGCTCGGTGGAAAGAGCACAGGCTTGGGAGTCAGAGGTCATGGGTTCGAATTCCGACTCTGCCACCTGTCAGCTGCGTGACTGTGGGCAAGTCACCTAACTTCTCTGGGCCTCAGTGACCTCATCTGGAAAATGGGGATTAAGACTGTGAGCCTCACGCGGGACAACCTGATGACCCTGTATCTACCCCAGCGCTTAGGACAGTGCTCTGCACATAGTAAGCGCTTAACAGATACCAACATTATTATTATTACTAAGCGTTTGGAGGAGTCCGAGACGACAATATAATAGACACATTCCCTTTACACAGTGAGTCTAGAGGGGAATGTCCCACGTGGAACTCAAAGTCTTAATCCCCACTTTACAGATAAGGGAACTGAGGCCCAGAGTACTGAAATGACTTGCCCAAGGTCACCCAGCAGACGGGTGGCAGAGCCGGAATGAAAACCCGGGTCCTTCTGACTCCCAGGTCCGTGCTCTATCCACTAGGCCACAACGCTTCTCTGATTTCCTGCCGCAGTGCACCGAGCATGGGCCGGGGGTTCTAATCCTCACTCCGCCACTTGTCCGCTGCGTGACCTTGGACAAGTCACTTCACTTGTCTCGGCTTCAGCTACTTCATCTGCAAAATGGGGATGGAGACTGTGAGTCCCATGCGGGACGGGGACCGTATCCAACCTGATTGGCTCGTATCCACCCTGGCGCTTAGTACAGTACCTGGCACACAGTAAGCACTTAAATCCCACAATTCTTGTATGTGCTATTAATAAGGACACGGGCCTTCTGGATCTGCTGGTAATCAATCTGTCGTATTTACTGAGCGCTTACCGTGTGAAGGGTCAAGTGGCATTGGTCAAGTGGGTTCTCCTGGAGTTTCCACCCTCCCACTGGGGCCGGGGTGGGGAAAAAATAACCTCTTATATGCTTACTAATAATAATAATAATAATAATAATTGTGGGATGAGTTAAGCGCTTACTATGTGCCAAGCGCTGGGGTGGATATAAGATGATCGGGTCCCACCTTGGACTCCCAGCGTGGCTTCGTGGACACAGCACAGGCCTAGGAGTCAAAAGGTCCAGACTTCTAATCCTGGCTCCGCCACTTGTCTGCCGTATGACCCTGGGCAAGTCACTTCACTGGGCCTCAGTTCCTTCATCTGCAAAATGGGGATGAAGACCGGGAGCCCCATAAGGGACCGGGACTGTGTCCAACCTCGTAAATTATATCTACCCCGGTGCTTAGAACAGTGCTTGGCACGTAGTAAGGGCTTAACACACACCACGATTATTATTATTGCTAGTTAGGAGGGAGAACAGGGATCGAACCCCCATTTTGCAGACGAGGGAACTGAGGCCCGGAGAAGTAAAGTGACCGGCCCAAGGTCACGCAGCAGCCAGGTGGAAGAGCCGGGTTTAGAACCCGAGTCCGGGCCCTTTAGGCTGCGATACTTTGGCCGATTCTGGTTTGTTTCCGGGGCCTCGGCGGGGTCAAAGTCTGAAACACCAGCTGGGAAGCCGAGAGGGAGGGAGGCGCGCATCACACGTATATGCACACGCGTGCACATACACGAACGTGCACACACCTGCCCTTCCCCCCCCTTCCCCGGGGCAGTCCCAACCCCCCTCCCTTCTCCCTGGAAATTCGTTGTGGGTAGGGAATGTGTGTTTATCGCTTTATTGGACCCTCCCAAGCACTCAGTACAGCGCTCTGCACACGGTAAGCGCTCACTAAATCCGAGGGGCTGACTGGTGTGCAGAGCAACAGGGTCCAGTTGCCCGGGCCCCTCCCGCGGGGGTCCCCGGCCCCTGCCCTGGGGGTGCTCGGAGAGACCCTCCAACAACGGCGAGAACGTTCCAGCGCTTAGTACAGTGTCCAGCGCTTGGTAAGCGCTTAACAAATGCCCCAATTATTATTATTTCAGGATTGAGACCCTCTCTCCCCCCAGTGCCGGGAGCTTGGAGGGGCTTGGGAAAGGCAGGAGACTTCCAAGCCCAGACGCAGGGGAAGGTGACCACGGAAGTCCGGGCAATCCCGGTCCCCGCCCCCTGACCTCAGGGGGACCCCAACTTCTTCCCGGGGTATCCGCGGCCACAAAGGGGGCGCGGGACCCTTCGTGCGGGAGGGGGCAGAGAGATCCCGGAATTCCCGGATTCCCCGTGCGTGTCTATCCCCCCGTGGCGGGCAGTGTGGCGATGGCGGGCCGGGCTCCGGAATGAGGGGTACGGCCGGGGGGCCGGTCTCTCGAGGGGGGGAAGGACGGTCTTTTCGGCTCCATCTTTGCTGGGGGGCACGATCGCCTGGGTCCTCGGGCCATCCCCGCCCCCTGGGTGCACTGGACCACCCGGCGAATCGCTGTCCTGCTCTGTACCTCAGTTTCCCACCCAACACAAGCCGGGGGGGAAGAAGGGGAAGTGAAAGGAAGGGACGGGGTGACCTCCCCCCTCAACCCCGGTCACTCAACTCCTTCCCGGGGAGCGACCCCCCCACACACATCCCGGGATCACGACCCCGATCTGACCCCCTTCCCCCAACTCCAGAGGGGGTGGACCCGGATTCCAGAGGACGGAGAAAGGAAGGAATCCGGAGCCAGCCCCCTCCTCTTTCCTTGGGCCTCAGTTTCCCCAAGAAAAGGAGGAGGAGGAGACCTTTCCCCACGTGGGTTTCAACTCCCTGGCAGGTGCTTGGGGAAGCGACCCCCTACCCACCCCCTGGAGCAGGAAAGCCCGGAAAGGGGGATCTGAGAAGTGTCACCTCTAACACCCCCTCCTCTTTCCTTGAGCCTCAGTTTCCCCATGGAAGGGAGGAGATGTGAGTTTCAACTCCCTGACAAGGGTTTTGAGCCCCTTAGGGTGGGGGAGCGACCCCCTGGAGCAGGGAAGCGTCACCTCTAACGCCCCCTTCTCTTTCCTCGGGCCTCAGTTTCTCCATGGAAAGGAGCAGACCCTTCCCCACGAGAGTTTCAACTCCCTGACAAGTGCTTTGAGACTCCTGGGGTGGGGAAGCGACACCCCTCCACACCCCCTAGGAGCAGGAAAACGCCCCCTCCTCTTTCCTTGGGCCTTGGTTTCCCCATGAAGAGGAGGAGACCCTTTCCCAGGTGAGTTTCAACTCCCCAAGTCCTCTGAGACCCCTGGGGGGGAAAAAACGAAGCCCTGGAGCAGGGACGCATCACCTCTAACGCCCCCTCCTCTTTCCTCGGGCCTCGGTTTCCCCATGAAGAGGAGGAGACCCTTTCCCAGGTGAGTTTCAACTCCCCAAGTCCTCTGAGACCCCCGGGGGGTGGAGCGGCGACGCCCCGGAGCAGGGAAGCGTCACCTCTAACGCCCCCTCCTCTTTCCTCGGGCCTCAGTTTCCCACGTGAGTTCCAACTCCCCGACAAGTCCTCCGAGACCCTTGGGGGGGGAGAAGCGACGCCCCGGAGCAGGGAAGCTTCACCTCTAACGCCCCCTCCTCTTTCCTCGGGCCTCAGTTTCCCCATGAAGAGAAGAAGACCCTTTCCCAGGTGAGTTTCAACTCCCCAAGTCCTCTGAGACCCCCGGGGGGTGGAGCGGCGACGCCCCGGAGCAGGGAAGCGTCACCTCTAACGCCCCCTCCTCTTTCCCCGGGCCTCAGTTTCCCCACGTGAGCTCCAACACCCCGACCGGTCCTGCGAGCCCCCGGGGCTGGAGAAGCGACGCCCTCCCCACCCCCTGGAGCAGAGACTCCGGGAAAGGGGGCTCCGGGACGCGTCACCTCGATGCCCCCCTCCCCGGCCGCCCCTTCCTACCTTTCCCCCGCAAGGGGCTTCGCACCTCCTCCCTGCTGAGTTGGGTGATGACGGCCGAGCCGTCCATGGGGGCCTCCGGGGCCCCCGGGCCCTCGCCCCCCCAGCTCGGCCCGGCCTCCGGGGTCCGGAGTGCGAGGGGAGGAGGGAGAGGGGGAGGGGGGGAGAAAAAAGGGGGGGACGACAAGGGGGTCCCCGGAAAATCCGGAGGGGGGAAGGGGGGGAAAAGAAAAAAAAAAGGCCGGAGGGAGGGAGAGCGAGGGGGGGAAGGGAGGGGGCGCGGAGGAAACTTTGTTACAACATGGAGTTTCCTCCCCGCGAGGCGGATACAAACATGGAACCCGCCGCCGTTTCAAGGCTCCCCCTTAAAAGGGCGATGGCCCCGGCCCCTGGGCCTCCGCGGCTTCGCCCTCCCCGATCGGACCCGCCGCTCAACGAATCGTTCCCGAAAATGACTTTTCCTGTCAACGGCAAAAACCGAGGGGCCGAAGAAGCGCGGCCCACGCTACGGGAATGATGACGATTAGACTGGAAGCCCGTCGAAGGGCCGGGATGGTCTCTATCTGTTACCCATTTGTCCATTCCGAGCGCTTAGTCCAGTGCTCTGCACCTAGTGAGCGCTCGATGAATACTAGTGAATGAATGAATGAATGAATGATGGCCTTCGTTTTTGCTGTCTGTCTCCCCCCTCCTAATAATAATAATAATGTGGGGATTTGTGGAGCGCTTACTAGGTGCAGAGCACTGTTCTAAGCGTTGGGGGACCGTAAGCCCGTCAAACGGCAGGGCCCGTCTCCATCTGTTGCCGACTTGTTCATTCCAAGCGCTTAGTACAGTGCTCTGCACCTAGTAAGCGCTCAATAAATACTGTTGAATGAATGGATACAGGGTAATAATAATAATAATAATAATGTGGGTATCTGTTAAGCGCTTACTAGGTGCAGAGCACTGTTCTAAGCGCTGGGGGAGACACAGGGGAATCAGGTTGTCCCACGTGGGGCTCCCGGTCTTCATCCCCATTTTACAGATGAGGGAACTGAGGCACAGAGAAGTGAAGTGACTTGCCCACAGTCACGCAGCTGACAAGTGTGCTCTGCACATAGTAAGCGCTCAATAGATAATATTGAATGAATGAATGAATGAATGATGGCCTTCGTTTTTGCTGTCTGTCTCCCCCCTTCTAATAATAATAATGTTGGGATTTGTTAAGCGCTTACTAGGTATTCCCCTGGAGATCCCCCAGCGCTTAGAACAGTGCTCTGCACATAGTAAGCGCTTAACAAATACCAACGTTATTATTATTATTATTATTATTATTACAAGGTGATCAGGGGGTCCCACGTGGAGCTCATGGTCTTCAGCCCCATTTGACAGATGAGGGAACTGAGGCCCGGAGAAGTTAAGTGACTTGCCCAAAGTCACACAACAGACAAGCAGAGGAGTGCAGAGCACCAGACTAAGCACCTACATCTCACCCCCTTTGCTGGTCTCCACCCCAGCGCTTAGTACAATGCCTGATCTTCAGCCCCATTTGACAGATGAGGGAACTGAGGATCGGAGAAGTGAAGTGACTTGCCCAAAGTCACACAGCAGACAAGCGGAGTGCAGAGCACCGGTCTAAGCGCCTGCACCCCACCCCCTTTGCTCGTCTTCACCCCAGCGCTCAGTACAGTGCCTGGCACGTCGGAAGCGTGCAATACCATCGTTAGTACCGTTGGCTGCTGTGTGACCTTGGGCAAGTCGCTTCACTTCTCTGGGCCTCCGTGACCTCATCTGGAAAATGGGGGTGGAGACGGTGAGCCCCAGATGGGACAGGGATTGGGTCCAACCCGATTTGCTCGTGTCCACCCAGCGTTTAGTACAGTACCTGACACTTCGGAAGCGTGCAATACCATCATTAGTACTGTTGGCTGCTGTGTGACCTTAAGCAAGTCGTTTCACTTCTCTGGGCCTCCGTGACCTCCTCTGGAAAATGGGGATGGAGACGGTGAACCCCAAGTGGGACAGGGACTGTGTCCAATTCGATTTGCTCATATTCACCTCATCGTTTAGTACAGTGCCGGGTGTACAGTAAGCGCTTCACAAATAACATCGTTATTATTACTGGTAGAGGACAAAAAACAGATACGTTCCCTGCCCTCAAGGAGCTCGCATAGCAGGGCTTCTTTCTAGTCTCTGTCCCAGACTGGTGTTGGGCCTCAGTTTACCCGTGGAGTCCGAGACAACAGCTGGATGTGAGCTCCTGCTGATGGAGAGAAAGTCCGTCAGCGTGGACTTTAAAGCCCTCAATCAACTTGCCCCCTCCTACCTCACCTAGTTTTCTTTCTACAACCCAGCCCGCACATTTCACAGCGTGGCTCAGTGGAAAGAGCCCGGGTTTGGTGGCTCAGAGGAAAGAGCCCAGGTTTGGGAGTCAGAGATCATGGGTTCGAATCCCGGCTCTGCCACTTGTCAGCTGTGTGACTGTGGGCAAGTCACTTCACTTCTCTGGGCCTCAGTTCCCTCATCTGGAAAATGGGGATTAAGACTGTGAGCCTCTCGTGGGACTATCTGATTACCCTGTATCTACCCCAGCGCTTAGAACGGTGCTCGGCACGTAGTGAGCGCTTAACAAATGCCAACGAATGCCAACATTATTTCACTCCTCTAATGCCAGTGTACTCACTGTGCCCCAGTGTCGTCTATCGCGCCGCCGACCTCTCGCTCCCTCCTCATATCCCACGGATAATGACTCTTTTCCACCTTCAAAGCCTTCCTGAAGGCCCATCTCCTCCAAGAAGCCTTCCCTGACTAAGCCCCGCTTTTCCTCATCTCCCACTCCCTTCTGCGTCACCCTGACTCGCTCCCTTTCTTCATCCCCCCTCCCATCCCCACGCCGCTTATATCCAGATCCGTCATTTCTTTATTTCTACTCGTGTCCGTCTCCCCCTCTAGATTGCAAGCTCGCTGTGGGCAGTGAATGTGTCTGTTTATTGTTCTATTGTCCTCTCCCCAGCGAGCGCTTAGTACAGTGGTCTGCAAACAGTGAGTGCTCAGTAAATACGATTGAATGAATGAATGAATTATTGAATGAGATCGGTCCCGGGGCCCCTCACTGGGCTTGCTTGGGGTCCCAGCTTTTATTATTATTATTAATAATGTTGGTATTTGTTAAGCACTTACTATGTGCAGAGCACTGATCTAAGGACTGGGGTAGATACAGGGTAATCAAGTCGTCCCACGAGGGGATCACAGTCTTAATCCCCATTTTACAGATGAGGTCACTGAGGCCCAGAGAAGTGAAGTGACTTGCCCACAGTCACCCAGCTGACAAGGGGCAGAGCCGGGAGTCGAACCCATGACCTCTGACTCCGAAGCCCAGGCTCTTTCCACTGAGCCCCGCTGATTCAAGGTAATCAGATTGGACACAGTCCCTGTCCCACATCTTCATCCCCACTTTACAGATGAGGTCATGGAGGCCCAGAGAAGCGAAGTGACTTACTCAAGGTCACACAGCAGACAGGTGGCGGAGCCGGGATTAGAACCCACGTCCTCTGACTCCCAAGCCCGGGCTGTTGCCATAGGCCACGCTGTGAAGCGTTCTAATGTGGTGTTCCCATCCCGGGGTGTGGAGGCGGATTGAAGCCCCGAGGCTGGAGGGTCCACCGGGCAGAGCGGCATCCATCCTGCCCGGCAAAGGGAAGAGAGGGCGCAGCCCCCTCTCCGCAAAAAGGCGTCTCTTAGACAACCTCCCCTTTGGGCACCTTTCCCTGCCCTCTTGGGTGGCGGGGCCCTGACCCCCTCGGGGTCTCCCCATCAGTCGGCCTGGGCGGGGCGGGGGGGGGTCCCCAAAGTCTAGGACCGCACAGCCCCCTCCCCAGCGGTCTCTCTCTCAGGCTGGGTAATGATGATGCTATTTGGTAAGCGCTTACTGTGTGCCAAGCCCTGTTCTGAGCGCTGTAATAATAATAATAGTGAATAATTGTAGCATTTAAGGGCTTACTATGTGCCAAGCACTGTTTTAAGTGCTGAGGTAGATACAAGCTAATCAGGTGGACTCGGTCTCTTGTCCCACATGGGACTCACAGTCTTCATCCCCATTTTCCAGATGAGGGAACTGAGGCCCAGAGAATAATAATAATGAATAATTGTGGTATTTGTTAAGAGCTTACCATGTCCCTATGCGCTGGGGGAGATCCACGTTAATTACGTTGGACGCGGTCCCTGTCCCACATGGGGCTCCCAGTCTTCATCCACATTTTACAGATGAGGGAACTGAGAGAGACAGAGAATTGACCCAAAGTCACCCTGCCCAGCTCCGTCTAATAATAATAATAATAATATTAATAACGATGGTATTTGTTAAGTGCTTACTATGTGCCAAGCACTGTTCTAAGCTCCGGGGTAGATACAAGGTCATCAGGCTGTCGCACGTGGGGTTCACACTTTTAATCCCCATTTTCCAGGTGAGGTAACTGAGGCACAGAGAAATGAAGTGACTTGCCCAGAGTCACACAGCTGACAAGTGGCGGAGCCGGGATTAGGACCCACGACCTCTGACTCCCAAGCCCGGCCTCTTTCCCTGTCCTGATCCACCCAGCCCTGCCCAGCTGGTGGAGCCGGGATTAGAACCCAGGTCCTCCGGTCCCCAAGCCTGGGCTCTTTCCATTAGGCCACACTGCTTTCCAGGGTGGTTGGGGGGTGGGGGTCCTTGGGGTAGGAAGAAGGGCTGGGCAAGGATTAGGGGCAGAAGCCTGGTGTGCCCTAGAGGTGCGGTCCAGAGAGGGGCTTTATTCGTAAGGGGCAGAGGGCGGGGTTGTATTCACTCATTCATTCATTCATTCATTCATATTTATTGAGCGCTTACTATGTGCAAAACACTGTACTAAGCGCTTGGAATGTACAAATCAGCAACAGATAGAGACAGTCCCTGCCCACTGACGGGCTTACGGTCTAATCGGGGAGACAGACGGACAAAAACAATAGCAATAAATAGAATCAAGGGGATGTACATTCATTCATTCCATTGTATTTATTGAGCACTTACTGTGTGCAGACCACTGTCCTAAGCGCTGGGAAGAGTACAATACAGCAGTAAACAGACACATTCCCTGCCCACGACGAGCTTACAGTCTAAAGGGGGAGACCGACATTCATCTTGTCTTGTCTTATGCCGTCGAGTCGTTTCCGACCCATAGCGACACCGGGACATTAATAGAAATAAACAAATGAAAGATATAGACATAAGTGCTGTGGGGCCGGGAGGGGGATGAATGTGTCTGTTTATTGTTATATTGGACTCTCCCTGGCCCTTAACACAGTGCTCTGCACACAGTAAGCGCTCCATAAGTTGAAGCCGCATGACGTAGTGGATAGAGCCCGGGCTTAGGATTCAGAAGATCTTGGGTTCTAATCCTGGCTCTGCCACTTGTCTGCTGTGTGACCTTGGACAAGTCGCTTCACTGCTCTGTGTGCCTCGGTTCCCTCCTCTGTAAAATGGGGATGGAGACTGGGAGCCCCACGTGGAACGGGGACTGTGTCCACCCTGATTTGCTTGTATCTACCGCAGAGCATAGAACAGTGCTTGACACAGGGTAAACGCTTCACAAATACCCTCATTATCAATCAATATGATTGAATGAATGAAAAAAAGAGCAAATCAGGGCGATGCAGAAGGGAATGGGAGACGAGGAAAAGTAAGGTTTAGTCTGGGAAGGCCTCTTGGAGGAGGTGGGCCTTCAATAAGGCTTTGAAGAGGGGGGAGAGTCCTTTTCTGTGGGATTTGAAGAGGGAGGGCGTCCCGGGCCGGAGGCAGGACGGGGGTGAGGGGTCGGCGGTGAGATCGACGAGATGGAGGCCCGGTGAGAAGGTTGGCATTAGAAGAGCGAAGTGTGCGGGCTGGGTTGGAGTAGGAGAGTAGCGACGTGAGGTAGGAGGGGGCGAGGGGATGGACGACTTTAAAACTAATGGTGAGGAGTTTCAGCTTTTGCAGCGTGGGGTCGGAAGGATCTTTGGCTCTGGGTCACTTCCCGCCTGGCCAGCAGCCATGGCTTCTACCTTTCCCTTCCTCCCCTCTCGGTGTCCCCGCTTCTTGCACTTCGACGCTCATTTGTTTGCCCAGAACCATCCACTTTCAGCACGTTCCGTCCCGGCACAAACCCGCACACTGCGGCTCCTCCTGCCAGCTGGGTCGCTGGAGCCATAGAAGCAGCGTGGCCTAACGGCTAGAGCCCGGCGGGCCTGGGAGTCAGAAGGATGTGGGTTCTAATCCTGACTCTCCAACCTGTCTGCTGGGTGGCCTTGGACAAGTCACTTCTCTTCTCTGGGCCTCAGTTACCTCATCTGTAAAGGGGGGGGACTAAGACTGGGAGCCCTATGTGGGACAGGGGCTATGCCCAACCCAATTTGCTTCTACCCACCCCAGCACTTAGTACAGTGCCTGGTACATAGTAAGCGCTTAACAAATACCATCATTATTATTATTATTATTACTTGCCTGCTGCATGACCCTGGGCAGCTCATTTCACTTCTTTGTGGCTCCATTCCCTCATCTGTAAAATGGGGATTAAGGCTGTGAGCCCCATGAGAGGCAGGGACTGTGTCCAAGCCTCATATCTTGTATTTTCTCCAACTCTTAGAACAGTGACTGGCACATAGTAAGTGCTTAACAAACATCACAATTATTATTATTATTATTAGTCCGCAGTTCGACGATGGTGGAGTGTTCCCGGTTATGTTCATTCAATCATATTTACTGAGCGCTTTTTGTGTGCAGAGCATTGTACCTCCCCCGTCATTCTCTGCTGGGGGCTGCCTCTAGGACTCACGTCCCGGAAGGCCACGGAAGGAAAGACTGTACCCCTCTCGACTGTAAGCTCGTTGTGGGCAGGGAATGTGTCTCCTGGGCCCCCTCCAATCTGGCTTCCATAAAAATAATAATAATAATTATGGTATTTGTTAAGCGCTTACTATGTGTAGAACACTGTTCTAAGCACTGGGGTAGATACAGGGTAATCAGATTGTCCCACGTGGGGCTCACATTTTTTAATCCCCATTTCTACAGATGAGGTAACTGAGGCACAGAGAAGTTAAGTGACTTGCCTAAGATCACACAGCAGCCCCCTTCGCTCCATGGAAACCGCCCTCTCAGAGGTCACCAATGACCTCCTTCTTGACAAACCCAAGGGCTCCTACTCCGTCCTGATCCTCCGCGACCTCTCACCTGCCTTTGACCCTGTGGACCGTCCCCTTCTCCTCAACACGTTATCCAACCTTGGCTTCACGGACCCCATCCTCTCCTGCTTCTCCTCTTCTCTCTCTGGCCGGTCATTCTCGGTCTCCTTCGCGGGCTCCTCCTCTGCCTCCCACCCCCTAACCTTGGGGGTCCCTCAAGGGTCAGTTCTGGTCCCCTTCTAGTCTCCATCTACACTCACTCCCTTGGAGAACTCATTCGCTCCCACGGCTTCAACTACTATCTAAGAGGACCATTTCCAACTCTCCATCTCCTTCCCTGATCTCTCTCCCTCTCTCCAGGCTCATATCTCCTCCTGCCTTCAAGACATCTCTACTCGAATGTCCTCCCGTCACCTCAAATTTAACATGTCCAAAACCGACCTCCTCATCTCCCCTCCCAAACCTTGTCCTCTCCCGGACTTTCCCGTCGCTGTAGACGGCTCCACCGTCCTTCCCGTCTCACGAGCCCTTAACCTCGGCGTCATGGCTCAGTGGAAAGAGCACGGGCTTTGGAGTCAGAGGTCACCGGTTCAAATCCCAGATCTGCCACTTGCCAGCTGTGTGACTGTGGGCAAGGCACTTCACTTCTCTGTGCCTCAGTTACCGCATCTGTAAAATGGGGATTAAGACTGTGAGCCCCACGTGGGACAACCTGTTTCCCTTGTGTCTACCTCAGCGCTTAGAACAGTGCTCTGCACACAGTAAGCGCTTCACAAATACTAACATTATTATCTTTGACTCCGCACTCTCATTCACCCCACACATCCAATCTGCCACCAAATCCACCTTCACAACATCGCTCATTCCCCTCCAGCCAAACGGCTATCACATTCATTCAGTCCCTCATCCTATCCCGCCTGGATGACTGCGTCAGCCTCCTTTCTGACCTCCCAACTTCCTGCCTCTCCCCACTCCAGTCCATACTTCACTCCGCCGCCCGGATTGTCTTTCTACAGAAACGTTCGAGGCACGTTACCCCCGTCCCCGGTGATCTCCAGTGGTTGCCCATCCACCTCAAGCAAAAACTCATCACCGTTGGCTTTAAAGCTCTCCACCACCTTGCCCCCTCCTCCCTCACCTCCCTTCTCTCCTTCTCCATCGCAGCCCGCACGCTCCGCTCCTCTGCTGCCGCTCACCTCCTCGTTGGGCCTCCTTCTCGTCTGTCCCGCCGTCGACCCCCGGGCCACGTCCTCCCGCTGTCCCGGAACGCCCTCCCTACTCAATCCCACAGACAATTTCTCTCCCCATCTTCAAAACCTTACTGAAGGCCCATCTCCTCCAAGAGGCCTTCCCGGACTAAGCCCCGCTCTTCCTTATCTCCCTCTCTTCCACATCACCCTGACTCACTCCCTTTGCTCTTCTCCCCACTACCCACCCCAAGCACTTATGTATATATCTGTAATTTACCGTAAACCCGTCAAAAGGCAGGGACTGTCTCTATCTGCTACCAGTTTGTACATTCCAAGCACTTAGTACAGTGCTCGGCACATAGTAAGCGCTCAATAAATACTATTGAATGAATTTATTTATTATTGCTGTCTGTTTACTTATACTGGTGTCTGTCTCACCCTCTCTAGACTGTGAGCTCACTGTGGGCAGGGACTGTCTCTCTTTATTGTTGTATCGTACTTTCCCAAACACTTACTACAGAGTTTTGCACACGGTAAGCACTCAATTAATACGATTGAATGAGTGAATGAAAATTGTACTCTCCCAAGCACTTAGTCCAGTGCTCTGCACACAGTAAGCGCTCCACAAATATGACTGAACGAATGGAGCTCAGAAGTATAAATCGCCATTTTACAGGGGAGGTAACTGAGTCCCAGAGAAGTGAAGTGACCTGCCCAAGATCACACAGCAGACAAGTGGCAGAGCTGGGATTAGAACCCAGGTCTTTCTGACTCCCGTGCCCCGGCTCTTTCCCCTGAGCCACACTGCTTCACTGACTTCTGGTTTGAAGCTGTACTAGGCCACTCAAATATCCACACACCCCTGCTTACGAGCATATGTCATATACTCTGTTTCTTCCTCCTATTTGTAATTTGTGTTCAATAAATACCACTGAATTAAAAATAATCTATTTTAGTGTCCATCTTCAGAATGACTGCGGTATTTGCTAAATGCTTACTACGTGCCAAGCACTGGATCCAACTCTGGAGGGAGAAACAAGAAGCAGCGTGGTCTAGCGGAAAGAGATCGGCCTGGGAGTCAGAGGACCTGGGTTCTAATCTCTACTCTGCCAGTTCCTTGCTGTGGGAACTTGAGCAAATCACGCAACTTCTCTGTGCCTCAGTTTCCTCAACTGTAAAATGGGGAAGTCTAAATACTCCCTCCTACTTTGTCTGTGAGCCCCGTACGGGACAGGGACTGTGACCACTTGATAAACTTGTATCTACCCCAGCACTTTGAACAGTGCTTGGCACATAGTTAGCACAAGTACCATAAAACAAGAAGCTAACAAACCCAGTCCTTATCCCACATGGGGCTCCCTCTCAAATAGGAGGAAATAGGTTTTAATCCCCATTTTACAGATAACGAAACTGAGGCACAGGGACGTTAACTGCCTTGCCCAAGATCACACCACAGGCAAGTGAAGAGGGAGGATTTGAACTGACACCTAGGTCCGTGCAGCATGGCCTCGTGGATAGAGCCCATGCCTGGGAGTCAGAAGGACCTGGGTTCTAATCCTGTTTCTGCTCCTTGTCTGCTCTGTGACCCTGAACAAGTCACTTCACTTCTCTGTGCCTCAGTTCCCTCATCTGTAAAATGGGGATTATGAGTGTGAGCCCCATTTGTGACAGGGACTGTGCCCAACCTGATTACCTTCTATCTATCCCAGCGCTTAGAACAGTGGTTGGCACATAGTAAGCGCTCAACAGCTACCATAATTATCATTATTAGAGTCGTTAGAAAGATTATAGATTATAATAATATAATAAATAATAATAATGATGGTATTTGTTAAGCGCTTACTATATGCCAGGCACTGTTCTAAGCGCTGGGATAGGTACAAGAGAATGGGGTTGCACACAGTCCCTGCCCCGCTTCATCTATTCATTCAGTGATATTTACTGAGCGCTTACTGTGTGCAGAGCACTGTACTAAGGGTTTGGGAAGTACAATTCGAACAGCACTTGGCACATAGTAATAGTTTAACAAATACCGTCATTATTATTATTATTGTTATTATTATTTTAGGGCTCACAGTCTTAATCCCCATTTGACAGATAAGGGAACTGAGGCCCAGAGCAGTGGAGTGACTTGCCCAAGGTCACGCAACAGACAAGAGGTGGGGCTGGGATTAGAACCCGTGACCTTCTGACTCCCAGGCCCGGGTTAAGACGTTCTGGAGAAAATTTATCCCAAAAGGTGCTATGAAATGGAATTTGACGGCATTTGTTATATATGCCCTGCTGCTTCCCTGATTGACCGTAGCTCCTTCAGGGTAGGGAAGGTGTCTATTATCTGGAGCGTTTATCATCATCAGCAGCAGCAAGAATAATAATAATAATGATGGTGCAAAGCACTGTTCTAAGCATTCGAGGGATAGAAGGTGATCAGGTTGTCCCACGTGGGGCTCACAGTCTTCATCCCCATTTGACAGATGAGAGAACTGAGGCCCAGAGAAGTTAAGTGACTTGCCCAAAGTCACACAGCCGACAAGCGGCGGAGCCGGGATTAGAACCCATGACCTCTAACTCCCGAGATCTTGCCACTGAGCCACGCTGAATCAACGTGGCCCTGTGGCTAACACCCAGGCCTGAGAGTCAGAAGGTCCTGGGTTCTAGTTCCGCCTCCGCCACTTATCTGCTGTGCGACCTGGGCCAAGTCACTTCACTCCTCTCTCCCTCAGTTCCCTCGTCTGTAAAATGGGGATGGAGCCGAAGAGCCCCCCACGGGACAGGGTCCCTGTCCAACCCGATTTGCTTGTACGCACCCCGGCGTTTCATACCCTGTGCCTGGCACTTAGTAAGCGCTTAACAGACGCCCTAACAATAATCCTAATTTGCTGAGCTATTACTGGGTGCAGAACTCCGTACTGAGCGCCTGACAGTACAGTTTCATGCCAGTGTCCCACTGGGATGGGGGGCTTGGGGGTCGACACGTTCAGCAGCGTGGCTCAGTGGAAAGAGCCTGGGCTTGGGAGTCAGAGGTCATGAGTTCGACTCCCGGCTCTGTCACTTGTCAGCTGTGTGACTGCGGGCAAGTCACTTCACTTCTCTGGGCCTCATCTGTAAAATGGGGATTAACTGTGAGCAACCTGATGACCCTGCATCTCCCCAGCGTTTAGAACAGTGCTCTGCACAAAGTAAACGCTGCGTGGCCCAGTGGAAAGAGCATGGGCTTTGGAGTCAGAGGTCATGGGTTCAAATCCCTGCTCGGCCATTTGTCAGCTGGGTGACTTTGGGCAAGTCACTTCACTTCTCGGTGCCTCAGTTCCCTCATCTGTCAAATGGGGATGAAGACTGTGAGCCCCACGTGGGACAACCTGATTCCCTTGTGTCTACCCCAGCGCTTAGAACAGCGCTCCGCACATAGTAAGCGCTTAACAAATACGAACTTTTTTTTTTAAGCGCTTAAACACCGACATTATTATTATGTATTGAGCGCTTACGGTGTGCAAAGCCCTGCGCTAGACCCAGAGGCCCGGGTGGGCTGCAAGCCCGGAAAGCGGGGCTGGGGGAGGGGGCTGCTCCTTCCCCTCGTCCTCGGACCCTTGGGCAGGCTCCGGACGAGGGGCCCACCGGTCGCAGCCCCCCCCCCCCAACCCCCGGGCATCGCCCGTTTAAGGGGACAGACATTCCTCCCATAAACAAGCGCCTGGCAGTGGGAGCTGGGCGGCAGGGACTCCGGGGTCTCCGGGAAGATCAGGGTACGGAGGCGTCTCTCACAGTCCTCCAGCTTCACGGGTGGAGGGGTGGAGGGGGCACCGGGGGCTCGGCGACCCCCCCTCCCCACCGTCCGGGCCCGGGGAGGGAGCCGGGGGAGCCTTGAAACCGCCCGGGGAGCGTCTATAAAGTTCGTGCTCAGAGTTGGGCCGAATAGGCGGGAGGCAGCCCGGCCCTGGAGGAAGGGAACGGCACCTAGGTGTCTGCCCAAGGTGTTAGGGGTCTAACCCTAATCCTTCCCAACATGACACCCTCCCCCCGCCCCGCTTCCCACTTCATGATACTAATAATGTTGGTATTTGTATTTGTTAAGCGCTTCCTAGGTGCCGAGCACCGTTCTAAGCGCTGGGGGAGATACGGGTGGTCCCCCGTGGGGCTCACACACTTTTGATCCCCATTTTCCAGATGAGGGAACTGAGGCCCAGAGAAGTGAAGCGACTCGCCCACAGTCACCCAGCGGACAAGTGGCAGAGCCGGGAGTCGAACCCATGACCTCTGACTCCGAAGCCCAGGCTCTTTCCACTGAGCCGCGCTGCTTCTCCAATAATGATGGGTTTTGTTAAGCGCTTACTATGTGCCGGGCCCTGTACTAAGCGTTGGGGTGGATCCAAGCAAATCGGGCTGGACCCAGTCCCTGTCCCGCGTGGGGCTCCCCGTCTCCATCCCCGTTTGACGGAGGAGGGAACTGAGGCCCAGAGGAGTGAAGGGACTGGCCCAAGGTCACCCAGCAGACGAGCGGCGGAGGAGGGATTAGAACCCAGGGCCTTCTGACTCCCAGGACCGGGCTCTATCCACTAGGCCGTGCTGCTTCTATGGTACCTGTTCAACTGTGAGCCCGTTGTTGGGCAGGGATCGTCTCTCTCTGTTGCCGAATTGTACATCCCAAGTGATTAGTACAGTGCTCTGCACACAGTGAGCGCTCAATAAATACGATTGAATGTTAATAATGTTGGTATCTGTTAAGCGCTTACTATGTGCAGAGTACCGTTCTAAATGCTGAGGTAGATACAGGGTCATCAGGTTGTCCCACGCGAGGCTCACGATCTTAATCCCATTTTACAGATGAGGGAACTGAGGCACAGAGAAGTGAAGTGACTCGCCCACGGTCACACAGCCGACAAGTGGCAGAGCCGGGATTCAAACCCATGACCTCTGACTCCCAGGTTAAGTGCTTACTACGTGCCCAGCGCTGTTCTGAGCGCTGGGATAGATCCACGTTAATTACGTTGGACGCAGTCCCTGTGTCACGGTCTTCGTCCCCGTTTTTCAGATGGGGTATCCGAGGTCCAGAGAAGTGAAGTGACTTGCCCGAGGTCACACAGCAGACAAGCGGCGGGGTCGGGATTCGAACCCAGGCCTTCTGACTGTCAGGCCTAGGCTCTCTCCACTATTGTCATGTGGATTCTAGTAATTAGGGCAATTGTTAAGCGCTTACTATGTGCCAGTCACTGTGCCAAGCGCTGGGGAAGACCCAGGTTAGTCACGTTGGACGCAGTCCCTGTCCCACATAGGCAGCGTGGCTCAGTGGAAAGAGCCCGGGCTGAGGAGTCAGAGGTCATGGGTTCTAATCCCGGCTCCGCCACTTGTCAGCTGGGTGACTGTGGGCGAGTCACTTCACTTCTCTGGGCCTCGGTGACCTCATCTGTAAAATGGGGATGAAGACTGTGAGCCTCACAAGGGACAACCTGATTACTCTGTATCTCCCCCAGCGCTTCGAACAGTGCTGGGCACATAGTAAGCGCGTAACAAATACCAACATTAATATAGGCCTCATACTCCGCATCCCCATTTTCCAGATGAAGGAACTGAGGCCCAGAGAAGTGAAGGGACTTGCCCGAGGTCACACAGCGGACATGTGGCGAAACAAGGATTAGAACCCAGGACCTTATGACTCTCAGACCCATGCTCTAACCGCTAAGCCGTCCCGCTTCTCGAGGGGCCCTTCCCTCCTCCACGGGCCTCAGTTTCCCTCTCCCCGCCGGGGGGGGGGGGGAGCTGAAGTTTTAGGGAGTCTGTGGGCGGGAGGCAGAGGAGGGGGCAGGTCCGGGTGGTGGGGGTCTCCTCTCTTCCTTCTCCTCCTCCTCTTCCTCCTCTGCACGCGGGATTCCGTACAGGAAATGGCGGTGGGAAGTGTGGACCAGGGCGGTGGCTCCGTGGGCGATGCAGCAGGTCCAGATCTGAAAGGAAGGAAGGGGAGAATCCATGAGAAGCAGCACGGCTCAGTGGAAAGAGCACGGGCTTTGGAGTCAGAGGTCATGGGTTCCAATCCCGCCTCTGTCACCTGTCAGCTGTGTGACTGTGGGCAAGTCACCTAACTTCTCTGGGCCTCAGTTCCCTCATCTGTAAAATGGGGATGAAGACTGTGAGCCCCATGTGGGACAACCTGATTCCCCTGTATCTACCCCAGCGCTTAGAACGGTGCTCTGCACATAGTAAGCGCTTAACAGATACCAACATTATTATTATCCATCCTACTTAGTAATAATTACGGCCCTTGCTATGTGCCAAGCACTATTCTAAGTGCTGGGGTAGACCCGAGTTAAGCAGGATGGACACAGCCCCTGTCCCACGTGGGGCTCAGCGTGGCTCAGTGGAACGAGCCCGGGCTTGGGAGTCAGAGGTGGTGGGTTCTAATTCCGCCTCTGCCACTTGTCAGCTGTGGGACTTTGGGCAAGTCATTTCAATTCTCTGGGCCTCAGTTACCTCATCTGCTAAATGGGGATGAGGACCGTGAGCCCCACCTGGGACAACCTGATTACCTTGTACCCCAACCCCAGCACTTAGAAGAGTGCTTGGCACATAGTAAGCGCTTAATAAATACCAACATTTTTAGAGAAGCAGGGTGGCTCAGTGGGAAGAGCCCAGGCTTGGGAGTCAGAGGTCATGGGTTCAAATCCTGGCTCTGTCACTTGTCAGCTGTGTGACTGTGGGCAAGTCACTTCACTTCTCTGCGCCTCAGTTACCTCATCTGTAAAATGGGAATTAAGACTGTGAACCTCATGAGGGACAGCCTGATGACTCTGTATCTACCCCAGCGCTTAGAACAGTGCTCTGCACATAGTAAGCGCTTAACAAATACCAACATTATTGTTATTATCATTAACAAATGCCAACATTATCATTATTATTATTATTATCCCCATTTTACACATGAAGGAAATGAGGCCCAGAGAACTGAAGTGATTTGTCCAAGTTCACACGGCAGAGACGTGACGGAGTTGGGATTAGAAACCGGGACCTTCTGACTCCCAGGCCCCGGCTCTCTCCACTAAGCCGTGCTGCTTCCCACAACTGAGCGCTTAATGTGCCAGAACACTGTACTAAGCGCTTGGGAGAGGATGGTATAATGGAATTGGTAGACACCTTCCCTATCCTCAAAGGAGCTGAGAGTCTCCAGGAGGAGATGGGCTTTAAAATAAATACATTAATATATGCCATTTGTCTGCTATGTGACCTTGGGTGAGTCACTTCACTTTTCTGTCCCTCAATTCCCTCATCTGTAAAATGGGGATGAAGACTGGGAGCCTCACGTGGGACAAGGCATGGCCTAGTGGAGAGAGCCTGGACCTGGGAGTTCATATAGATAATAATGTTGGTATTTGTTAAGCGCTTACTATGTGCCGAGCACTGTTCTGAGCGCTGGGGTAGATACAGGGTAATCAGGTCGTCCCACGTGAGGCTCACAGTTAATCCCCATTTTACAGATGAGGTAACTGAGGCACAGAGAAGTGAAGTGACTCGCCCACAGTCACACAGCTGACAAGCGGCAGAGTCGGGAGTCGAACCCATGACCTCTGACTCCGAAGCCCAGGCTCTTTCCACTGAGCCGCGCTGCCTAATCCTGGCTCCTCCATTTGTCTGCGGCGTGACCTTGGGCGAGTCACTTCGCTTCTCTGGCCCTCGGTTCCCTCATCTGTAAAATGGGGGCGAAGACTTTGAGCCCCATGTGGGACTTGGATGGTGTCCCACCGGCTTAGCTTGGAATTCCCCCAGCGTTTATTACAGTGCCTGGCACATTGGAAGGGCTTAACAAATACCATATAAGATAAGGAGGGAGAAGGGAAGCAGCGTGGCTCATTGGAAAGAGCACGGGCTTAGGAGTCAGGGCTCATGAGTTCGAATCCCAGCTCTGCCACTCGTCAGCTGTGTGACTGGGGGCAAGTCACTTAACTTCTCTGTGCCTCAGTTCCCTCATCTGTAAAATGGGGATTAAGACTGTGAGCCCCACGTGGGACAACCTGATTCCCCTGTGTCTACCCCAGCGCTTAGAAAAGTGCTCTGCACATAGTAAGCGCTTAACAAATACCAACATAATAATAATAATAGAAGGGAGAGGATTTAAGACTGAGACCCTGTCTGTTGCCCACTTCCTGTCCGGCTTTGAGGGCCCGCCCCGCTCCCCATCTCTGCCTGGGGACCCCCCCACCGGTTCTGCCTCTACCCCCCGCCCCCGCCTTACCTATCGCCCCCATCACATCTCCAGCCAGACGAGCCGCCCCCTGCCCCTCGGAGACACCCCCTTTCCCTTCACCCACCCTCCTTTCATTCATTCAACACTATTTATTGAGCGCTTACTATGTGCAGAGCACTGTACTAAGCGCTTGACATATACAATTCGGCAACGGATAGAGACCATCCCTGCCCATTGACGGGCTTACAGTCTAATATGATGTTGGTATTTGTTCAGCGCTTACTATGTCCAGAGCACGGTTCCGAGCCCTGGGGTAGATACAGGTAATCAGGTTGTGCCGTGTGAGGCTCACAGTCTTCATCCCCATTTTACAGATGAGGGAACTGGGGAACAGAGAAGTGGAGTGACTTGCCCACAGTCACACAGCTGACAAGGGGCAGAGCTGGGATTCGAACCGATGACCTCTGACTCCCAAGCCCGGGCTCTTTCCACCGAACCCCGCTGCTTCCCTATCCCGGCAGACTCCGCTCCTCTAATGCCAACCTTCTCGGCGTCCCTCCGGCTCACCTGTCTCGCCACCGACCCCTCGCCCACATCCTGCCTCTACTCTGCAACACCTTTCCTCCTCAGATCCACCAGACAGTGACTGTCCTCCGCTTCAAAGCCTTACCGAAGGCCCACCTCCTCCAAGAAGCCTTCCCTGACTAAGCCCCCTTTTCCCCTTCTCCCCCTCCCTTCTGCATCACCCCAACTTGCTCCCTTTCTTCATCCCCCCTCCCAGTCCCACACCACTAAGGTCCACATTCCTCATTTGTTAATTTCTATTTATATCAGTCCTCCCCCTAAAAATAATAATAATAATGACATTTGTTAAGCGCTTACTATGTGCCAAGTACTGTTCTAAGCGCTAGGGTAGATACAAGGTAATAAGGTTATCCCGCATGGGACTCACAGTCTTCATCCCCATTTTACAGATGATTTAACTGGGGCCCAGAGAATAATAATAATGTTGTTATTTGTTAAGCACTTACTATGTGCCAAGCACTGTTCTAAGCACTGGGGAGGATACAAGGTCATCAGGTTGTCCCATGTAGGGCTCACAGTCTTCACCCCCATTTGACAGAGGAGGGAACTAGGGCACAGAGAAGTGAAGTGACTTGCCCAAGGTCACACAACTGACCAGTGGCGGAGCCGGGATTAGAACCCACGATCTCTGACTCCCCAGCCCGGGCTCTTTCCACTGAGCCACGCTGCTTCGCTCATAAATACGCTCGACTGACTGGCTTTCCCAACCCCCCACTTCCTCCTCCAGGAAGCCTTCCCGGCCTCTCTCCCTGCCCCCACGTATCTGTCATTTCATTTATTCGTATCGCCATCGGTCTCCCCTCCTCTCTAGA
Organism: Ornithorhynchus anatinus; assembly: GCF_004115215.2. Taxonomy (NCBI): domain Eukaryota; kingdom Metazoa; phylum Chordata; class Mammalia; order Monotremata; family Ornithorhynchidae; genus Ornithorhynchus; species Ornithorhynchus anatinus. Next base: position 180,496,094 of record NC_041728.1, on the reverse strand, counting down.
CTGTGAGCTCGTTGGGGACGGGGATTGTCACGGCTCATCGTCGTGTCGTACTTTCCCAAGCGCTCAGCCCAGTGCTCTGCACCTAGGAAGGGCTCAAGAAATCCGAACGAGTGGCATCCCGCGGCGGGGGGTGGGGGAGGGTACCAGGTAGGCGAGGAGTCCCAGGTAGACAGCGGCCAGAGCCCCCACAAGCGCGTAGTACGCGGGGTGAGGCAGTGCGGACAGGTAGTCGACCACGAAGTAGCAGTTGATGGCACAGACCAGCCCAACAGTCAGCAGGGTGATCAGCTTGCTCAGCCTGAGAAGAAGAGGGAGTCGGTCGGTCGGTCGGATGGATTTCGGGCATTCAGTCATTCAGTCGTATTTATTGAGCGCTTACTGTGGGCAGAGCACTGGACTGAGCGCTTGGAAAGTACGATTCGGGCAACAGATAGGGACCATCCCTGCCCAAAGGCGGGCTCACAGTCTAGAAGGGGGGAGACAGTCAACAAAAAAGAACAAGTAGACAGGCATCAATAGCATCAAAATAGATAAATAGAATAATAATAATAATAATGTTGGTATTTGTTAAACGCTTACTATGTGCCGAGCACTGTTCTAAGCGCTGGGGTAGACACAGGGGAATCAGGTTGTCCCACGTGGGGCTCACAGTTTTAATCCCCATTTTACAGATGAGGTAACTGAGGCACTGAGAGGTTAAGTGACTTGCCCAAAGTCACACAGCTGACAAGTGGCCGAGCCGGGATTCGAACCCATGACCTCTGACTCCAAAGCCCGTGCTCTTTCCACCGAGCCACGCAATAAAATAAATACATACATCTATACACGAGTGCTGTGGGGCGGGAAGGGGGAGAGCAGAGGAGGGAGTCGGGGTGATGGGGAGGGGAGGAGGAACGGAGGGAAAGGGAGGGCTCAGTGTGGGAAGGCCTCCTGGAGGAGGCGAGCTCTCAGTAGGGTTTGAAAGAGGGGAAGAGAGCTAGTTTGGCGGAGGTGAGGAGGGAGGGCGTTCCGGGCCAGCGGGAGGACGTGGGCCGGGGGTCAGAGGCCGGACAGGCGAGAAGGAGGCCCTGGGAGGAGGTGAGCGGCGGCAGAGGAGCGGAGTGTGCGGGCTGCGATGGAGAAGGAGAGAAGGGAGGGGAGGTAAGAAGGGGCAAGGGGATGGGGGGCTTTAGAAAGCCAATAGTGAGGAGTTTTTGTTGGATCCAGAGGTTCATTCATTCATTCATTCAATAGTATTTTGTGAGCACTTACTATGTGCAGAGCACTGGACTAAGCACTTGGAATGGACAATTTGGCAACAGAGAGAGACCATCCCTGCCAATTGACGGGCTCACAGTCTAACTGTGGACAGAGCCTGGGCTTCGGAGTCAGAGGTCATGGGTTCGACTCCCGGCTCTGCCACTTGTCAGCTGTGTGACTGTGGGCGAGTCACTTAACTTCTCTGGGCCTCAGTGACCTCATCTGTAAAATGGGGATTAACTGTGAGCCTCACATGGGACAACCTGATTGCCCTGTATCTCCCCCAGCGCTTAGAACAGTGCTCTGCACATAGTAAGCGCTTAACAAATACCAACATTATTATTATTAATTGGGGGAGACAAATGGACAAAAACGAGACAACTTAATCACGATAAATAGAATGAAGGGGATGGACACCTCATTCACACAATACATAAGGGAATAAAAATCTATCCAAATGAGCCCAGTGCTGAGGGGAGGGGAAGGGAGAAGGGGAGGAGCAGAGGGAAAGGGGGGAAAAGAGGGCTTAGCTGAGGGGAGGTGAAGGGGGAGCAGAGAGGGAGCAGAGGGAGCAGAGGGAAAAGGAGAAGCTCAGTCTGGGAAGGCCTCTTGGAGGAGGTGAGCTCTCAGTAAGATAGGCAACCACTGGAGATTTTTCAGGAGCGGGGTGACAATGCCCCAAACATTTCTGTAGAAAGATGACCCGGACAGCAGAGTGAAGTATAGACTGGAGTGGGGAGAGACGGGAGGTTGGGAGATCGGTTACTGTGTGCAGAGCACTGTACTAAGCACTTAGGAGAGTACAATATAACAATAAACAGACACTCTGCCTTCTCGCAAGGAGCTCAGAATTTAGAGCTGGGGGGTCAGGACTGGGGAAACGGCGGGGGAGGGGTGACTGGCCACTGGATGGAGAACGGGTCTGCAAGCCAGAAGTTCCTGGGTTCAAATCCCGGCTCTGACACTTGTCTGCTGGGTGATCTTGGGCAAGTCACTTCATTTCCCCGGGCCTCAGTGACCTCATCTGTCAAATGGGGATGAAGACTGGAAGCCCCATGAGGGACAGGGACTGTATCCAACCCGATTACCTGGTCTTCTCTATCCCAGCACTTAATACGGTGCCTGGCACATAGCACGTACTCAACAGATACCATTATAATAATAATGATGGCAGTTGTGAAGCACTTACTATGTGCAAAGCACTGTTCTAAGCCCTGGGGAGGATGCAAGGTGATCGGGTTGTCCCACATGGGGCTCACAGTCTCAATCAGCGCGGCTCAGTGGAAAGAGCCCGGGCTTTGGAGTTAGAGGTCATGGATTCGAATCTAGGCTCTGCCACTTGTGAACTGTGTGACTGTGGGCAAGTCAGTTAACTTCTCTGGGCCTCAGTGACCTCATCTGTAAAATGGGGATGAAGACTGTGAGCCTCACGTGGGACAACCTGATTACCCTGTATCTACCCCAGCGCTTAGAACGATGCTCGGCGCATGGTAAGCGCTTAACAAATACCAACATTATTATTATTAATAATCTCCATTTTACAGATGGGGTAACTGAGCCACAGAGAAGTTAAGTGAAAAGGGAAAAGGGTCAAGGAGAAGATTTAGGTTGAGGGCAGGGAATGCATCTGTTTATTGTTGTATTGTACTAATGACGGAATTTGTTAAGCGCTGACTATGTGCCGGGCACTGTACTAAGCGCTGTACTAAGATAGATACAGGCTCATCATGTTTGAACACAGCCCCTGCCTCATATGGGGCTCGCGGTCGTAGTCCCCATTTTACAGATGAAGAAACTGAGGCCCCGAGAAATGACGTGCCTTGTCCACAGTCCAGCAGACAAGTGGTGGTGGAGACTGGATTAGAACCCAGACCCTTCGGACTTCCAGGCTCGGGCTCTATCCATTAGGCCACGCTGCCCTTTAGACTTTGAGCTCGCCGTGGGCAAGGAACAGGTCTGCTTATTCTAGTGTCCTCTCCCAAGCGCTGAGTACAGTGCTCTGCGCACAGTAAGCGCTCAATAAGTAGGATAGAATCGATGCTTTCTCTGAGGGAAGTGGGGGCGGGGGGAAGGAACAGTGGTCGGGGGGGGCAGGGGAGGAGACTCACAGGCCGTTGGCGAACTCGTGCATGAGCGTGGGCAGACTGGTGAAGGTGAAGATGGGCAGCAGGGCGAAGGGGAGCTGGTGACAAGTGGGTGGACGGATGGTGGGGGGAGGTTAGTGGAAGGACCCCCTCCGACCCCCCCCAGATGTGCATGAACCCCCCTCTCTGCGGACCCTCCCACCCCCCAACCCCCAAGATGGGACAAGGGGAGTGAGGTTGGGGTAGGCCCAGCCCCTCCTCCCCTGGACTCCTCCCCCCAGGTCCCCCAAATCCCCCACCAGCAGGCTCTGCAGCACGTTCAGCAGATCGTTCAAGCCGGTGAGGTCCCCCACGTCTCTGAAGAGGGCGACGAGGATGGTGGGCAAGAGGGCGCAGGAGCGCGTGCCCAGGACGCGGGAGAAGCGGGACCAGCCAAGCCGCACGAAGCCCTGGGGGGCGACAGGGGGAGAGGAGGGGGTGGGGATCCCGCCCCTCCCCTCGGGGACCCCTCTCCCCCCGTCGGGGACCCCCTTGTCCACCCCACGAGGGCATCAGTGCCACCCACCGGTGGGGGTCTCCCCGGCCCCCAGAGGTCTCGCTCCCCGAAGATGGGGCCGAGTAAACATCCGCAGGGACCCCCACCCCCAGTGACCCACCCAGCCGAGCCCTTTTGGTCCCCTGGTCCCGGTCCTGGCCGGTCCTCCCTGGTCTTCTCTGATCTTGTCGGGACCACTCTGTCCAGCCCTGCCTGGGTCTCTCTGTCTGCTCATGTCCAGTCCTCCACAGTCCTCTCCGGTCCTCTCGGGGCCTCTCTGCCCAGTCTTGTCTGGTCCCCTCAGGACCTCTCTGTCTGGTTGTATCCAGTCCTCTCCAGTACTTTTGGGGCCTCTATGTCCAGTCCTTTCTGATCCTCTCAGGCCTCTCTGTCCGGTCGTGTCTGGTCCTCCCTGGAACTCTCCAGTCCGGTCAGGGTCTCTCTGTCCAGTCCTGTCTGGTCCTCTTACGGCCTCTCTGGCCGGTCACGTCCAGTCTTCTTGGGGCCTCTCTGTCCGGTCATGTCTGATCCTCCCCGGTCCTCTCCGGTCCTCTCAGGACCTCTCTGTCCGGTTGTGTCCGGTCTCCTTGGGGCCTCTCCTCTGTCTGGTCGTGTCCGGTCCAGTTCAGTCCTCTCGTTGGCCCCTCTCTTCAGTCGTGTCCGGTCCTTCCTGGTCCTCTCTGGTCCTGTCAGGACTTCTCTGTCCGGTCCTTCCCGGTCCTGTCGGGACTTCTCTGTCTCGTCGTATTTAGTTCTGTCTGGTCATGTCCGATCCCCTTGGGGCCTCTCTTCTGGTCATGTCTGGTCCTCCCCGGTCCTCTCCGGTCCTCTCAGGGCCTCTCTGTCTGGTCATGTCCAGTCCTCCAGTGGCCTCTCTATCCGGTCCTATCTGGTCCTCTTGAGGCCTCTCTGTCCAGTCATGTCCAGATCTCATCAGTCTTCCGGTGGCCTCTTTGTCCGGTCATGCCCGGTCCTCTCAAGGCCTCTCAAGGCCCTCGCCCCGATCCTGTCTGTCCAGTCCTAACCAGTCCTCCGGAGGCCGCCCGCCGCCCCCCACCTTCCCTTCCCCGTCCGGGCTCCCGTCCCCGCGGCTACCTACCTCCATGACAAACTGTCCGGCGTAGGTGCCCGTCATGGTGGAGCTGTGCCCCGCCGCCAGGATGCCCACGGCCCAGATGTAGAGGGCCGCCGGCCCGAAGAAGCAGCCCAGCACCACGCCCTGCGGGGAAGGACCGGCCCGGGGTTGGGGGAACCACATTCAGGGGGAAGGAAGGAGGAAGGACACCCCACGCTGTGACCCCCCACCGCCCCCACCACTCTGCGTCCATTCGGTCCTATTTATTGAGCGCTTACTGTGTGCAGAGCACAGGGCTGAGCGCTTGGGAGAGTCCAATAGAACAGCGTCACAGACATTCCCTGCCCACAGTGAACTTCCGGTCTAGAAGGCATGCATTAATTTAAATCAGTCCATCCATGATATGTATTGAGCGCTTACTGTGTGCAGAGCACTGGGCTAAGCTCTTGGGAAAAATTAAAAAAATAAATAAATGTTGGTATTTGTTAAGCGCTTACTGTGTGCCGAGCACTGTTCTAAGCGCTGGGGTAGACACAGGGGAATCAGATTGTCCCACGTGGGGCTCACAGTCTTAATCCCCATTTTACAGATGAGGTCACTGAGGCACCGAGAAGTTAAGTGACTTGCCCAAAGTCACGCAGTTGACAAGTGGCCGAGCCGGGATTCGAACCCATGACCTCTGACTCCAAAGCCCGTGCTCTTTCCACTGAGCCGCGCTGCTTCTCGGAGTCCAATAGAACAATAAACAAATTACCACAACGAGCTTCCAACTGGCAGGCAGTGATTTAAATCAGTCCATCCATGGTACGTATTGAGCGCTCACTCTATGCAGAGCACTGGACTAAACGATTGGGAGAGGACAGTCCAACAATAAACAGACACATTCCCTGCCCACGGTGAGTTCCGCAGCCACCGCTCCCTGCTTCCCCACCCCCTGAGCTTTCGCTCCCCCTGCTCCCTGTCCCCTCCTGCCCCCCAATGCTCCCCTCCCCGACCACGCACCCCCTTATAAATGTCCACTTGCACAGTCAGGTTGTTCCTGGGGAAGATGTCAGAGTAGGGGCTGCTGCTGTTGACGCAGACTTCATGCTGCAGGCGTCAGGCCCCCCGCCACACACACAGAGTGGGAGACAGAGACATGGAGAGACAGGTGGGAGAGACACAGAGAGATAGGTTAATCAAAATAATAATTGTGGTATTTGTTAAGCGCTTCCTTTGTTCCGGGCACTGTACTACGCACTGGGGTGGGTGCAAGCAAATTGGGTTGGACACAGTCCCTGTGCCACGTGGGGCTCACAGTCCTCATCCCCATTTTACAGATGAGGGACCTGAGGCCTAGAGAAAAGAAGTGACTTGCCCAAGGTCACATAGCAGGCAAGAGGTGGGGTCGGGATTTGAACCCATGACCTTCTGTCTTCTGGGCCCGGGGTGTATCCACTACACCATGCTGCTTCTCCGTGGTTCTAGGTGGGGGAGAGGGATGGACACCGAGAAAGTGGGGGGAAGGGGGTGGGAATCCGGGCTGGCTCGATGGGAGAATGGTGGGGCTCGTTGGGGCCCCCGACCCCAGGTTCACTCATTCATTAATTCGTATTTATTGAGCGCTTGCTGCGTATAGAGCACTGTACTAAGCACTTCGGAGAATACGATTCAACAATAAACAGAGAAGCAGCAGAAAAGCAGCATGGCTCCGTGGAAAGAGCCCGGGCTTGGAAGTTAGAGGTCATGGATTCGAATCCTGGCTCTGCCACTTCCCAGCTGTGTGACTGTGGGCAAGTCACTTCACTTCTCTGGGCCTCAGTTACCTCATCTGTAAAATGGGGATTAACTGTGAGCCTCATGTGGGACAACCTGATGACCCTGTATCTCCCCCAGTGCTTAGAACAGTGCTCCGCACATAGTAAGCGCTTAACAAATACCAACATTATTAACAATAAACAGATCCTTTCCTTGCCCACAACGAACTTACAGTCTAGAGGGGGGTTGACAGACATTAATACATTCAGTCGTATTTATTGAGCACTTACTGTGCTAAACCTTTGGGAGAGGACAATACAACAGACACATTCCCAGCCTTCAGACGTCAATACACTCAATCGTATTTATCAAGCGCTCACCGTGTGCAAAACACTGTAGTAAGCGCTCGGGAGAGGACGTTGTAACAATAGAACCGACTCATTCCCTACCCACAACGAGCTGACAGCGTAGAGGACTCACCACGCTGAGGTTGGTGTGCCCGTAGAAGGCCTGGGCGAACACGGCCACGATGAAGAGGTTGATGAGGAAGGACACGAAGAGGGCTAGAGAGGCTTCGGTCAGGAAGTACATGTTGGCCTCTCGGACCTCGGCCGGCCGGCTGCGCCGGACCCCCCGGGACTGCAAGGACGGGGACCCCTCAGGGGACGGGCCTACTGGCCCCCAGACCCCAGGCCCCCGGAGTCCCGGCCCCCGGCCCCCGGCTCTGCCACCTGTCAGCTGTGTGACTGTGGGCAAGTCACTTAACTTCTCTGGGCCTCCGTTACCTCATCTGTAAAATGGGGATGAAGACTGTGAGCCCCACGTGGGACAACCTGATTCCCCTGCCTCTACCCCAGCGCTTAGAACAGTGCTCTGCACATAGTAAGCGCTTAACAAATACCAACATTATTATTAGCCCGAGGAGGGAGGAGAGAGGTGAGAGAGGGGTAAAGCCAGGAGAGATGGGGTGGGGACAGAGAGAAGGCAGAGCAAAGTAGAGAGAAAACAGAGGTAGGGAAGGGGGATGAGGTTAATAATAATAATAATAATTAATAATTATGGTGTGAATAATGGTATTTGTTAAGCGCTTACTATGTGCCAGGCACTGTCCTAAGATCTGGGGTAGGCAAAATCCCTGTAACGATGGTATTTGTTAAGTGCTTACTATGTGCCAAGCACTGTTCTAAGCGCTGGGGAGGATACAAATAAATAAATAAATGCTGGTATTTGTTAAGCGCTTACTATGTGCAAAGCACTGTTTTAAGCGCTGGGGGATACAAGGTGATCAGGCTGTCCCACGTGGGGCTCCCAGTCTTCATCCCCATTTTACACATGAGGGAACTGAGGCACAGAGCGGTGAAGCAACTTGCCCACAGTCACCCAGCTGGCAAGCGGCGGAGCCGGAATTAGAACCCATGACCTCTGACTCCCAAGCCCGGGCTCTTTCCACTGAACCACGCTGCTTCCCTCGTGGGGCTCACAGTCTCCATCCCCGTTTTCCAGATGAGGGAACTGAGGCTCAGAGAAGTGAAGTGACCTGCCCAAGATTACACAGCAGACATGTGGCAGAGCTGGGATCCCGGCTCTGACTCCTGTCAGCTGGGTGACCGTGGGCAAGTCACTTCTCTGGGCCTCAGTTACCTCATCTGTAAAATGGGGATTAACTGTGAGCCTCACGTGGGACCACCTGATTATCCTGTATCTACTCCAGCGCTTAGAACAGTGTTCTGCACATAGTAAGCGCTTAATAAATGCCAACATTATTATTATTCGAACCCAGGACCTTCTGATTGACAGGCCCGGGTTCTAGCTACTAAGCCATGCTGCTCCTCTGTGGAACTAGAGAAAAAGCAGAGCTAGAGAGGGAGAGAGAAAGTAGGGCTAGGGGGCTTGTCCTTCAGTTGCCCCCGCCCAGCTTGACCAGAGAGCCTGACCCCTTCCCCCCAGCCCCCCGCATTCTCCCCTGCCCCACCCCCAGCCCATTCTTCCTGGGTAATAATAATAGTGATGGTATTTTTTAAGTGCTCACTATATGCCAAGCACCGTTCTAAGCTCTGGAGTAGATACAAGGTAATCAGCTTGTCCCATGTGGGGCTCACGCTCTTTTCCATTTCTGTAAAATGGGGGTGAAGACTATGAGCCCCACTTGGGACAACCTCATTCCCCTGTATCTCCCCCAGCGCTTAGAACAGTGCTCTGCACGTAGTAAGCGCTTAACCAATACCAACATTATTATTTGCCAGATGAGGAAATTGAGGTCCAGAGAAGTGAAGTGACTGGCCCAAGGTCACCCAGCAGACTAGTGGCGGAAGCGGGATTAGAACCCGTGACCTCTGACTCCCAAGCCCGGGCTCTTGCCACTGGGCCACGCTGCTTCCCCGAGCCACCCCACGCAACCCCCCGGGTCCATTCTCCCCTGGTTCACCCCCAACCCCCCCGGTCCACCTTGTCCGCCCCCTCCCCGCTCCCCCGGCCATTCCCCAGTAGTCCCCCCGCCCCGTCCTCCCGGCACCAGGCCTGACCTTGACCAGGGCCGAGTGCAGGTAGATGTTGTGCGGCATGACGATGGCACCCACCATGCCCACGGCCTGGAGCAGCTGGGCTTGGCCGCAGCCCGGGCAGGACGGCAGGAACAGCCCCCGCAACAAGGGGGCCTGGGACGGGCGCACCACCACGTACTGCCAGGGCGACAGCGAGGGTCCACCCCGGCCCCCCTTGCCCGCCCCGCAGGCCTCCCCCCGTCCCTGAGCAGCTGGTTGGGGTAGGGGCTGCGGGTAGGGTCCCACCTGTGGGACCAGGGGATGTGTCTCGGGGTTGCCGGGGGTGGGGGTCTCGGCTGTGGGGGCTGGGGGGTGGTCCGCAGGGACTAGGGGAGGGATTAGGTAGAGCAGGAGCTGAGGAGGAGAGAGGCCGTGTGGAGCCCGCCGCTTCTCACCTCGTAACCGAAGGTCACAGCCATGACGGTGATGAGGAACCCGAAAAAAGCCTCCAGCTTGCGAAGGCCTGGGAGATTTGGGCGGGGATTGTCTCTATTGTTGAATTGTACTTTCCAAGTGTTTAGTACAGTGCTCTGTGCACAGTAAGCGCTCAATAAATACCAATGAATGAATGAATGAAAGATTGGGGTGCGCGGGGAGGACGCAGAGGCACAATGACAGAAAAACAACCTGTCCCGCCTGGCGTCAGCCTGGACAGCCCCCTGCCTTCCCCCAGGGCTGGCCGGGCCCTTGGTTAATTCCTGGCTGAGACCCCCCCCCCCCCACCAAGGGAGGGGCTGCATTTCTTCTGTGGTCGGGGAGGAGGGGGAGACAGGAAGGAATTGTGAGTGCACACCCCCTCCCTCTCCCCTTTTCAGGGCTTGTCTCCATCTCCGGACAATTCCTCTCCCCCCATTCGAAGCCTTATTGAAGGCCCACCTCCTCCAAGAAGCCTTCCCTGGCTAATCCCTCCTTTCCCCTTCTCCCGCTCCCTCCTGCGTCGCCCGGACTCGTTCCCTCTCGTTCCCAGCCCCACTTACCAGTTATGTCCCTCTCCCTCATTTATTTATTTCTACTCGTGTCTCTCTCCCCCTCTACACTGTAAACTCGTTGTGGGCAGGGAATGTGTCTGTTATATTGTTCTTTTGGACTCTCCCAAGCGCTTAATCCAGTGCTCTGCACACAGTAAGCGCTCAATAAATACACTTGGCTGGACAGACCATCATCTGTGCCCAGCCCGGAGGACTTACCGTATTTATCCAAGAAGAGGAAGACCAGCGTGTCTGTGATGGTGATCAGGACCCCTCCCCACAGCGGGATTCTGCAAGGCGGTGGGGGCCGGGGTCAGTCCTGGGGGACTCAAACGCGCCCACCCCCCGCCTCACCTTTGGCAGGGATTTATTTCTATTAATGTCCGTCTCCCCCGTAGACTGTAAGCTCCTCGAGGGCAGGGAATGTGTCGGTTATATTTTTCTACTGGACTCTCCCAACACTTAGTACAGTGAAGCAGCCTAGTGTGTAGAGCCCGGGCCTGGGATTCAGAAGGACCTGGGTTCTCATGCCGGTTCCGCCACTTGTCTGCCGGGCGACCTTGGCCAACTCATTTCGCTTCTCTGGGCCTCAGTTCCCTCAGCTGAAAAATGGGGATGAAGACTGGGAGCCGCAGGTGGGACAAGGGACCGGGTCTAACCTGACTAGCTCGGGTCTACCCCAGCGCGTAGAACGACGCTTGACACATAGTAAGCGCTTAACAAATGCCATATTTATTATTACGGTGCTCTGCACTCAGTAGGCGCTCAATAAATACGACCGACTGACAGACTGACTTGAGGTGGGTGGGGAGGCGGTGACCCAGGGCCCCCTGGAAGGCCGGATTGGGGAGGTGGGTGAAGGAGGGGTGTTGGGGGGCGGAAGGGATAGGGGATTACCGTCCGGAGGAGAGCAGACTGAAGGCGATGGCCGTGCCGATGACCTCCTGCATGTCCGAACCCACGATGGCCACCTCCATCATCAGCCACAGCAGGATCCGGGGAAACTGAGTGCCAGACAGCTACCGGTCATTCCCTGCTGCCCGATTACACTTTGAGCCAGTCATTGGGCAGGGATTGTCTCTATCTGTTGCTGAATTGCCCATTCCGAGCGCTTAGTCCAGTGCTCTGCACATAGTAAGCGCTCAATAAATACTATTGAATGAATGAATGCTGCAGGACCACTTCCCCCCAACTCTGCTGATCATCCACTGAGGCAGGACCGCTCCCCACAAAACACTACGGTCATCCCCTGCGGCTGGACCGCCACCCCGCAACCCTTCCGTTCGTGCGTGGCGTAGTGGCTAGAGCCCGGCCCTAGGAGACAGAAGGTCACGGGTTCTAATCCTGGCTCTGCCACTTGTCTGTTGTGTGACCTTGGGCAAGTCACTTCATTTCTCTGGGCCTCAGTTCCCTCATCTGTAAAATGGGGATTAAAAGTGTGAGCCCAGTGTGGGGCAGGGACCGTGTCCAAACTGATTATATCTACCCCTGTGCTTAGAACAGTGCTTGACACATAGTAAGCGCTTAACAAGCACCATAATTATTAATTATTATTATATAGTAAGCACTTAACAAATATCATCATCATTATTATTGTTATTCCGATGGTTTGGTCTGGAGATTCCCTGGCCCCCCAGAGTTCAGTTTATCTCAGAGACCCTCCACCTGCTCTGGAGAGAAGCAGCGTGGCTTAGTGGAAAAAGTGCAGCCTTGCGAGTCAGAGGTCGTGGGTTCTATTCCCCATCTGCCACTTGTCTGCTGTGTAACCCTGGGCAAGTTCACTTAACTTCTCTGTGCCTCGGTTACCTCATCTGTAAAATGGGGATTAAAAGCGTGAGCCCCTTGTGGGACAACCTGATTACCCTGTGTCTATCCCCAGAACAGTGCCTGGCACATAGTAAGCGCTTAACAAATACCACAATTAGTAATAGTTGAAGTACGGGTCTGGGAGTTGGAAGGATCTGGAATCTGATCCTGGCTCTGCCACTTGTCCCCTGTTTGATCTGGGGCAAGTCTCTTAATTTATCTGTGCCTCAGTTACCTCATCTGTAAAATAGGAATTAAGACTGTGAGCCCCATGTGGGAAAGGGACTGAATCCAACTGGATTACCTTGTATCTACCCCAGCACTTAGAACAGTGTCTGGCACATAGTAAGCACTTAACAAATACCACTAAAAGAGAGAGAGAGAGAGAGAGAGAAACTGAGTCCGATGATGCTTCTGGGGGTCCTAGGCTGGCCTGGCACCATGGGCCCCTCTGATGGCCACACAGACGCGCCCTCGGACCTCGCGAGGCGGTGTGTCCCAGTGGAAAGAGCACGGGCCTGAAGAAATTCAATCCTAACCCTGGCCCCGCCACTGGTCAGCTGTACGACCTTGGTCAGACCACCTAACTTCCCTCCGAGCCTCAGTTTCTTCATCTGAAAAATAGGGATATCATACCTCTTCTGTCCCACTTAAACTGGGAGTCTCTTAAGGGACAGGAACTGTGTCCAATCCAATTCTTCACTCCAGGACTTAGCACAGTGCATGGCTTATAGTAAGCGGTTAATAAATGCCCGAGAAAATTCCTAAATGAGGTGGGCCCAAACCCACTTAAGGTGGAAGGCAGAGCCTGGTGGCGGATTGGCCGGCCCCGGTCCCAACCACCCCCGCTTCCTGGTGGCCCCCCCACCTCCCGGCAGCCCCCCGAGAGGGGCAGTGCCCCCCTCTAGTTCCTGGGCCCCCCGGAGCTGGCTCACCTTGGCATAGTACAAGTGGCAAACCTCGCCCAGGTCCTTGCCGGTCACCACTCCCAGGCGGGCCGCCAGCCTCTGGTACCACAGGCCCAGGATGGTGGCCCAGAGCAGCACCCACAGCAGCTGTGGGGAGAGAGGAAGGGGGTCGAGGCGGGGGTCCAGAGCCCATCCCTCCGCCTGGCACAGGTAACAACTCGCCACCATCCTGGGTAGCCTGGGTTCCTTCGCCTCCCACTCCCTTGCCACCCCAGATATCCCCACCCTCTGCCCAAATTCTCCTAAAAGAAGCAGCACGGCTCAGTGGAAAGAGCCCGGGCTTGGGAGTCAGAGGTCATGGGTTCGAATCCCAGCTCTGCCACTTGTCAGCTGTGTGACCTTGGGCAAGTCACTTCACTTCTCTGGGCCTCAGTTCCCTCATCTGTAAAATGGGGATGAAGACTGTGAGCCTCACGTGGGGCATTCTGATTACCCTGTATCTCCCCCAGCACTTAGAACAGTGCTCTGAACTTGTTAACTTGTTAACAAACTTGAATTTGTTAAGCGCTTAACAAATACCAACATCATTATTATTATTATTATTAAAATCCACTTCCTCTAGGAAGTCTTCCCTGGTTAACACCTCCTGGCTCTGATTCCCCTCAACCGCTCCACTAACCCCGGTCTCTATCTTTCCCCGGGCATAGCCTGTGCTTGACTCTCTGCTCCACTTTCCACCTCCGCCACTGGCATTTTCTGCTTCCCGGCCGCCCCGAAGGAGGGGACCGACTGGAGGGAGGGTGGCGAACTCAAACCCGGACCCCGGCCACAGAGGTCCACGTTCAGGGGGTCATTGCCTCCCTGAGACGAGGGGAAGTGTCGGCCTTTTCCTGGGCTGGGGGGGATGTCTGAGCAGGGCTGGGAGGAGGAGGTTGGGGAGCTCTAGACCGCTGTAGTGACCTCATCCCCCCGGGACCTGGGCCCCTGCTCACTTGGAATCCGGCCACAGCTCCGGTCTGCAGGTCCGACTCGATGTTTCCGGGGTCCAGGAAGGCAATGCTCATGAGGAAGCCCGGGCCTGTGAATGCCCACAGCTTCCGGAAGCTGAACCGGACCTGGAGGGCAAGAGCATCCACGAGAGCATGAGGGTGGAGGGAGATGTCCATCTGCTCCTCTAGACTGTAATAATAATAATAATGTTTGTATTTGTTAAGCGCTTACTATGTGCAGAGCACTGTTCTGAGCGCTGGGGTAGACACAGAAGAATCAGGTTGTCCCACGTGGGGCTCACAGTCTTAATCCCCATTTTACAGATGAGGTAACTGAGGCACAGAGAAGTTAAGTGACTTGCCCACAGTCACACAGCTGACAAGTGGCAGTGCCGGCATTTGAACCCGTGACCTCTGACTCCAAAGCCTGTGCTCTTTCCACTGAGCCACGCTGTGGGCAGGGAATGTGTCTGTTTGTCATTCATTCAGTCAGATTTATTGAGAGCTTACTGTGTGCAGAGCATTCATTCATTCAATCGTATTTATTGAGCGCTTACTGTGTGCAGAGCACTAAACTAAGCACTTGGGAGAGGACAACATAACAAAAAACAGACACGTTCCTGCCCACAGTGAGCTCACGGTCTAGCGGGAAGATTCCCTGCCCACAACGAGCTTACAGTCTATTGTTGTATTGTACTCTCCCAAGTGCTCAGCACAGTGCTCTGCACACAGTAAGTGCTCAATAAATATGATTGAATGAATGAATGAAGTTCCCTGCTCTTCCTCTCTGACTCCCCAAAGACCAATCTTGGGATAGGAGACGGTCAGGACAGGGCTGGTCAGTGCAGGGCATCTGTAGTGTCTAGAGCCCCGGCCTGGGAGTCAGAAGGTCATGGATTCTAATCTTGGCTCTGCTGCATGTCTGCTTTGTGACCTTGGGCAACTCACTTCATTTCTCTGTGCCTCAGTTACCTCATCTGTAAAATGGAGATTAAGAGTGTGAGCCCAAATATATACAGATCTATACATATGTGCTCTCTCTCTCTCTGATCTCCCTTCCTCCTCTCTCGCCCCGCTCCAGTCTATTTTTCACTCCGCTGCCCGGCTCATCTTCCCGCAGAAACGATCTGGGCCTGTCACTCCACTTCTTAAACACCTCCAGTGGTTGCCTATCGACCTCCGCTCCAAACAAAAACTCCTCACTCTAGGCTTCGAGGCTCTACATCACCTTGCCCCTTCCTACCTCTCCTCCCTTCTCTCTTTCCCCTGCTCACCCCGCACGCTCCACTCCTCTGCCGCCCATCTCCTCACCGTCCCTCGGTCTCGCCCATCCCGCCGTCGACCCCCGGGCCACGTCCTCCCGTGGTCCCGGAACGCCCTCCCTCCTCACCTCCGACAATCTAATTCTCTTCCCCTCTTCAAAACCCTATTTAAAGCTCACCTCCTCCGAGAGGCCTTCCCAGACTGAGCTCCCCTTCTCCCTCTGCTCCCTCTACCCCCCCTTCACCTCTCTGCAGCTAAACCCTCTTTTCCCCCCTTTTCCCTCTGCTCCTCCCCCTCTCCCTTCCCATCCCCTCGGCACTGTACTCGTCTGCTCAACTGTACATATTTCCATTACCCTATTTATTTTGTTAATGAAATGTACATCGCCTCGATTCTATTCAGTTGCCATTGTTTTTACGAGATGTCCTTCCCCTCGACTCTATTTATCGCCATCGTTCTCGTCTACCCGTCTCCCCCGATTAGACTGTAAGCCCATCAAACGGCAGGGACCGTCTCTATCTGTTGCCAACCTGTTCATTCCAAGCGCTTAGTACAGTGCTCTGCACATAGTAAGAGCTCAATAAATACTATTGAATGAATGAATGAATGTGCTGTGGGGTTGGGAGGAAGGATGAATGAAGGAGCAGGTCAGAGTGGTGCAGAAGGGAGTGGGAGAAGAGAAGAAGAGGGCTAAGTCTGGGAAGTCTTCTTGAAGGAGATGGGCCTTTAGTAAGGTTTTGAAGTGGGGGAGAGCAATTATCTGTCTGAAATGAGAAGGGAAGGCATTTCAGCCCAGAGGAAGGATGTGGGCGAGAGGTTTGGAGACGAGATAGACGAGATGGAGGCACAGTGAGAAGGTTGGCATTAGAGGTGTGAATTGTGCGAGCTGGGGTGGAGGAGGAGAGTAGTGAGGTGAAGTAGGAGGGGGTGGGTGAGGAGTTGTTGTTTGATGCAGAAGTGAATGGGCAACCACTGGAGTTTCTTGAGAAGGTGGGGAAACATGGGTTGAACGTTTTTGAAGGAAAATGATTTGGGCAGCAGAATGGAGTATGGACTGGAGTGGGGAGAGATAGGAGGCAGGGAGGTCGGCAAGGCGGCTGATACAGTCATCAAGGCGGGACAGGAGAAGTGCTTGCATTAATGTGGTAGCACTTTGGACGGAAAGAAGAGGCGGATTTTGGTGATGCTGTGAAGGTAAAACTGACAGGACTTAGTGATGGCTTGAATATGTGGGTGGAATGAGAGAGAGGAGTCGAGGATGATATTAAGGTTGCAGACTGTGAGACAGGAAGGGTGGTGGTGTCATCGACAGTGATGGGAAAGTGAGAGGGAGGACAGGGTTTGGGTGGGAACAGAAGAAGTTCAGTTTTAGCCATATTAAGTTTGAGGTGGAGGGAGAACACCCAAGTAAAAATGTCTTGAAGGCAGGTGGAAATGCAAAACTGCAAAAGGGGAGATCAGAGCTGGAGGGGGAGATTTGGGTGTCATCAGAGGTGAGATCTGAAGCCATGGGAGTGAATGAGTTCTCCAAGGAAGTGGGTGTAGATGGAGAATAGAAGGGTACCCAAAACTGAAGCTTGAGGGACCCTCACAGTTAGGGGGTGGGTGGCGGAGGAGGAGCTCCCAAAATAGACTAAGAATGAGAGGCCAGAGAGATGGAAGGAGAACCAGGAGACGACCGAGTATGTGAAACCAAGGTTGGATAACATTTGAGGAGAAGGGGATGGTCCATGGTGTCCAAGGCAGCTGAGAGGCCGAGGAGGATCAGGATGGAGTAGAGGCCGTGGCATTTGGCAAGAAAGAGGTCTTCGGTGACCTTTGAGAGGGCGGTTTCTGTGGAGTGAAGGGGTCAGAAGCCAGATTGGAGGGGGTCCAGGGGAGAATCGGTGGAGAGGAATTTGAGACAGCAGGTGTAGATGACTCTCTCAAGGAGTTTGGAGAGGAGATGGTAGGAGGGAGATGGGGAGATAACTGGAGGGAGCCGTGGGGTCAAGGTAGGGTTTATTTAGGATAAGAGAGACATGGGAATGTTTAAAAGCAGTAGGGAAGAAGCCATTGGAGAGTGAACACTTGAAGATGGTAGTTAGGGAGGGAAGAAGGGAGAGGGTAAGTGTTTTGATGAGGTGCAAAGGAATGGGGTTGGATGCACGGGTGGAGGGGGTGGATTTTGAGAGAAGGCAGATTTCCTCTGGAAATCTGATGGGAAAGATGGGAAAGTTGAAGAAGGGACAGGAGAGGGGAGGACTGATGAGGGGCAGGGGAGATTTTCGGGAGGTCATGCCTGATAGGGTCAATTTTGTTGCTGAAATAAGTGGTCGGGTTACCGGGGGAAAGGAATCGGGGAGGAGGTGGGGCTGAGGAGGGAGTTCAATGTCTGGAACAACTAGCGAGAGTGAAGGGCACGGGTGTCAGTAAGGGTGGAGAAATAGTATTGCCGGGCAGAGGAGAGGGCAGAGTTAAAGCAGGCAAGGATGAACTTGAAGTGGATGAAATCGGCCTGGTATCTAGATTTCCGCCAGCAGCGTTCTGTGTGTCGTGGGTCACTGCAGGGATCTTGGAGGCCGGGGGCCCCAGCTGCGATTGAGTCAGTCAGTCATTCAGTCAGTCAGTCGTATTTATCGAGCGCTTACTATGTGCAGAGCACTGTACTAAGTATTGGGGAGAGTAATAATAATTAATAATTATGGTATTTGTTAAGCACTTAACTATGTGCCCCGCACTGAATTAAGCCCTGGGGTGGATACAAGCAGCATGTAAAGAAGCAGCATGGCGTAGCGGGTAGAGCCCAGGCCTGGGAGTCAGAAGATCATGGGTTCTAATCTCCTCTTTGCCACTTGTCTGCTGTGTTACCTTGGGTAAGTCACTTCACTTCTCTGGGCCTCAGTTCCCTCATCTGTAAAATGGGGATTGAGACTGTGAGCCCCACGTGGCACAGGGATGTGTTCAACCCAATTTGCTTATATCCACTACTGTGCTTAGTACAGTGCCTGGTACATAGTAAGCGATTAACAAATAATAATAATATTGATAATGATAGTATTTATTAAGCATTTACTATGTGCCAAGCACTCTTCTAAGCACTATAACAATAAGCAGACATATTCCCTGCCCACCCCGAGCTTACAGTCAAGAGGGACGAGTTTACAATCTAGAGGGACAAGCTTACTGGGCGCAGAGCACTGTACTAAGCGCTTGGGAGAGTCCAATAGAACAATGTAACAGACATACTCCCTGCCCAAAACGAGCTTACAGTCTAGAGGGGGAAACAGACATTAATAGAAATAAATAAGTGACAGATAAGGATGTAGGTGGTGTGGGGCTGGGAGGGGGGAGGAAGAAAGGGAGCGAGTCAGGGCAACGCGGCAGGGAATGGGAGATGAGGAAAGGAGAGTTTAGTCGGGGAAGGCCTCTGGGAGGAGATTGGCCTTCAATAAGCCTTTGAAGGGGGGACGAGTCATTGTCTGTCGGACATAAGGAGGGAGGGCGTTCCAGGCCAGAGGCAGGATGTGGGCGAGAGGACGGGTGAGATCGAGGCCCAGGGAGAAGGTTGGCACTAGAGGAGCAAAGTGTGCGGGCTGGGTTGGAGTAGGAGGGCAGAGAGGTGAGGTCGGAAGGGGCCAGGGGATGGAGGGCTTTAAAACCAATGGTGAAAAGTTTTTGTTTGATGCAGAGCGGGTGGGCAACCACTGGAGGTTCTTGAGGAGAAGACAACGACTGGTCCCCCCTTCAAAGCCTTACTGAAGGCCCATCTCCTCCCAGAGGCCTTCCCTGACTAAGTTCTCCTTTCCTCGTCTCCCATTCCCTGCTGCGTCGCTCTAACTTGCTCCCTTTCTTCCTTCCCCCTCCCAAAGCTATCCCGAACGTTTTTGGAGAAAAACATCTGTGGTGTGACCTTGGGTAAGTCACTTCATTTCTTTGAGCCTGTTACCTCATCTGTAAAATTGGGATTGAGACTGTGAGCCCCATAAGCCCCATGTTTAGTTTTGCTGCCTGTCTCCCCCTTTTAGACTGCGAGCCCGTGGTTGGGCAGGGATTGTCTCTCTCTGCTGCCCAACTGTACATTCCAAGCGCTTAGTACAGTGCTCTGCACACAGTAAGCGCTCAATAAATACGATTGAATGAATGAATGAATAAGGAACAGGGGCTGTGTCCAGCACGCTTTGCTTGTATCCAAAATGCTTAACGAATACCACAATTATTATTATTATTGTATTGTAATAATAATAATGTTGGTATTTGTTAAGCGCTTACTATGTGCAGAGCACTGTTCTAAGCGCTGGGGTAGATACAGGGCTATCAGGTTGTCCCACGTGAAGCTCACAGTCTTAATCCCCATTTTACAGATGAGGTAACCGAAGCACAGAGAGGTAAGTGACTTGCCCACAGTCACACAGCTGACAAGTGGCGGAGTCGGGATTCGAACCAATGACCTCTGACTCCCAAGCCCGGGCTCTTTCCACTGAGCCACAAGGTAACTGAGGCACAGAGAAGTGAAGCGACTTAACCAGAGTCACACAGCTGACAAGTGGCGGAGCTGTGATTAGAGCTCGCAACCTCTGACTTCCAAGCCTGGGCTCTTTCCACTAAGCCACGATGCTTCTGTAATAATAATGAGTATTTGTTAAGGGTTTACTCTGTGGCAAGTACTTTCCCAAGCGGTTAGTACCGTGAGTGCTCTGCACACAGTAAGCTTAGTGCTTAGAAGAGTGCTTGACACCTAGTAAATGTTTAACAATGAGAAGCAGCATGGCTTAGGGGATAGAGCGCGGGCCTGGGAGTCCAGAGGACCTGGATTCTAATCCAGACTCTGCCACTCGTCTGTTGTGTGATCGTGGACAAGTCACTTCCCTTAGAGAAGCAGCGTGGCTCAGTGGAAAGAGCACGGGCTTGGGAGACAGAGGTCATTGGTTCGAATCCCAACCCCAGTTTCCCCTTCGGGGACTCCACCATGATTCAGCAGATTTGCTGTGATTCAGCAGATTTAGGGTGACTCGGCACATCATGGGTGACTCAGCGGATCGTCTCCCATCCAGCGCTTGGAATGGACAAATTGGCAACAGATAGAGACAGTCCCTGCCCATTGACGGGCTTACAGTCAATCATATTTACTGAACGCTCACTGTATGCGGAGCACTGTACTGAGTGCATGGGAGAGTCCAACCCAACAGAGTTGGTAGACACGATCCCTGCCCACAGCGAGCTTCCATTCTACAGATCCCGCCGGGTCCCGCACCAGATCGCCTGGGTCCCATCCAGACGTTAGGTCTCTCCCAGGACTCACCCCATCCGCGTCAGGGATCTGGACTTTCTCCTCCACGTAGGTTGGCTTCTGAGACTGGATTGGGGGTCCTGGAGTTTCCGGGGGTGCCGGGGAGGCGAGGCTGACTCCGTTTGGCTTTGGTGAGACCCCCGCCCCTGTCAGAACACCCAGGAGAACCCCTCTTATCCTCTCCACTGGCCTGCCTCAGGGGCCTGGGGTCCATCTCGTCCTGGGCCCCCGCCATGGGTGGTCTCCTCAGTCCACCCGACCAACCCCCCCGATCCCCAGCTCTGGGGGGGTCTCAACAGCCCCCCATGGCCAGGCCGGCTTCACCACGTGGGAACTGGGGGGCCATCTCCCCCTCTAGACTGTACGCTTGCTGCGGGCAGGGAATGTATCTGTTCTATTCTTCTATTGAACTCTCCCAAGCGCTTAGTACAGTGCTCTGCACATAGTAGGTGCTCAATAATACAATGGACTGAGTGATTGCTTCCTTCTCATGGACCATCTTCTTGGGGACCTCCGCTCCCCGCCGGAAGGCCGTATCCCCCAAGTTCAACCGCTCCCCGAGAGCAGATAAGAATCAGTCCATCGTATTTATTGAGGGCTTACTGTGTGCAGAGCACTGTACTGAGCGCTTGGGAGCGTCCAGTAGAATAATAAACAGCTCGCTGAGGGCAGGGAATGTATCTCTTTGTTGTTCTACAGACCTTTCCCAAGTGCTTAGTCCAGTGCTCTGCACATGGTAAAGGCTCAATCAGTACAATTGAATGAATGAATGAAAGGAAGAGTTGAGGTCCAAAGGAGGACGGTCCCCGGCCCCTTCTCCTTCCCGGTCCCACCGCCTGGAGAATCCCACCCCGGCTCTGCTGGGATCTGATGGGATGCTCCATGGTCCCTGAATTTCAGACCCGTCCTCCCGCCCCCCCAGCCAGGTTAGGGTTGGACCCACTCACCCTCCATGCTAGCAGCCGGTGAATCCCTGTCCCGAGTTCTGGGTGTGAGATGTCCTGATTGAGAGTGATCTGAAAAGGGGAGGGCCCGGGAGGCAAGAGGATGTCTTGGGGCTCATCGGGAACCCCACCCTTTCCTTTCCCCGGGCCCCGGGCCTGGATCTCCTCATCTTCACGATTTCAAAATCCCAGACCGAAGGAGAAGTGGCTTGTCCTTGCCGGAAGCCCTTGGCTTCCTCCCCGCACCCCCACATCACCCCCTCTCTCCCCCACCCCAGACGCTTCCTGCCGTCTAGGTCACCGGACCTTCTAAACCCAGGTGCCAAACGGGGACAAAGGTGACTGTGTCATCTCCCCGGCCCTGGTCTCAGCTCCATTCTTTCATTCCACCGTATTTACGGAGCGCCTACTGTGTACGGAGCACTGTACTAAGCGCTTGGTGAAGGACAATAGAACAATAAACAGACACATTCCCTGCCCACAACGAGCTTAGAATCTAGAACTCCAACCAGGACTCTTGGATCTAGAGGGCCCCGAAGCCTGAGTTTGTTCCTTTGCTTATTTGTTCATTTATTCAATCGTATTTATTGAGCACTTACTCTGTGCAGAGCACTGTACTAAGCATTTGGGAAAGGATAATAGACCAATAAACAGACACATTCCCTGCCCACGAGTTGACGGTCTAGAGCTCCAACCAGGGAACCTTGGACCTGGGAGGGGCCCCAAAGCCCCAGTTCGTTCGTTCGTTCATTCATTCATTCATTCATTCATTCATGAATGCAGAGCACTGTACTAAGCACTTGGGAGAGGACAATACAACATTAAACAGACACATTCCCTGCCCACAAAGAGCAGACCCGGAAGGTCCCAGAGCCTGAATTAATTCATTATTTCAATCATATTAATTGAGTGCTTACTGTGTGCAGAACACTAAGCGCTTGGGAGAGGACAATAGAACAATAAACAGCCACATTTCCTGCCCACAACGAGCTGACAGTCTAGTTCCTTTATTACCACATGATACCCCACGTTCTCATGATTGGAAAAGCAGCGTGGCTTAGCGGAAAGAGCCCGGGCTTGGGAGTCAGAGGTCGTGGGTTCTAATCCCGGCTCCACCACTTGTCTGCTGTGTTACCTTGGGCAAGTCACTTAACTTCTCTGTGCCTCAGTTACCTCACCTGTAAAATGGGGATGATGACTGTGAGCCCCACGTGGGACAACCTGATTACCCTGTATCTACCCCAGCGCTTAGAACAGTACTCTGCACATACTAAGCACTTAACAAATACCGTAATTATTATACCCCACATTTCTCTAGCTTCTTCTGCTCCCCCACCTTCAAGGGAGAATGATTTTTCTGCGGCTGAACCCCAACTTTCATCTGACCCGTCCCCCTGGTGAGAAGGGTGACAAGATGGGGCCTTCCAGACTACTCGACCACTGCATCGGCCTCCTCTCTGACCTCCCGCCTCCCGTCTCTCCCCACTCCGGTCCATACTTCACCCTGCTGCCCGGATCATTTTTCGACAAAAATGTTCAGTCCATGTCTCTCCTCTCCTCAAGAACCTCCAGCGGTTGCCCATCCACCTCCACATCAAACAGAAACTCCTCACCATCGGCTTTAAAACCCTCAATCTCCTCGCCCCCTCGTCGTTACTCCACCCCAGCCCGCACACTCCGCTCCTCTAATGCCAACCTTCTCACTGTCCCTCCATCTCTATCTCGCCGCCGACTTCTCACCCACATGCTGCCTCTGGCCTGGAACGTCCTCCCTCCAAAGAGGAGGGAGCCAAAGAGGTAGTGACTCTCCTCCTCTTCAAAGCCTTGTCTGCTGTGTGATCTTGGGCAAGTCACTTCACTTCTCTGGGCCTCAGTTCCCTCATCTGTAAAATGGGGATTGAGACTGTGAGCCCCACGTGGGTCAGAGACTGTGTCCAACTTGATTTGCCTGTATCCACCCCAGCGCTTAGTACAGTGCTTGGCGCACAGTAAGCATTTAACAAATACCATCATCATTATTATTATTGAAGGTCCATCTCCTCCAAGAGGCCTTCCCTGACTAAGCCCTTCTTTCCTCTTCTCCCACTCCCTTCTGGCAGAGCCGGGTTTCGAATCCATGACCTCTGACTCCCAAGCCCGGGCTCTTTCCACTGAGCCATGCTACTTCCCCAGCAATGTTGGTATTTGTTAAGCGCTTTCTATGTGCAGAGCACTGTTCTAAGCGCGTGGGTAGATACAGGGTAATCAGGTTGTCCCAAGTGGCCGAGCCGGGATTCGAACCCATGACCTCTGACTCCCCCAGCCTGGGCTCTTTCCACTGAGCCACACTGCTTCTCTGGGGTAGGCTAAGTTGGATCACAGGCCCCTGAGGAAGGAGAAGGCTTAGATAATAATAATAATAATAATAATAATGTTGGTATTTGTTAAGTGCTTACTATATGCAGAGCACTGTTCTAAGCGCTGGGGTAGACACAGGGGAATCAGGTTGTCCTACGTGGGGCTCACAGCCTTAGTCCCCATTTTACAGATGAGGTAACTGAGGCCCAGAGAAGTTAAGTGATTGCCCACAGTCACACAGCTGACAAATGGCAGAGCTGTGATTCGAATCCATGATCTCTGACTCCAAAGCCCGTGCTCTCTCCACTGAGCCACGCTAGATGATGATGATGATATTTGTTAAGCGCTTACTATATGTCAAGCACCATTCTAAGCTAACCAGGATGGACACAGTCCCTGTCCCACATGAGGCTCCCAGTCTTAATCTCCATTTTATAGATGAGGTAAACTGAGGCACAGAGAAGTGAAGGGACTTGCTCTAGGTCGCACAGTAGACAAGCGATTAAGACCCAGGTCCTTCTGTCTCCTGCGCTCTATCTAAGAGGGATCACAGGCCCCTGGGGCATGGGTTAGCAACGTGACTCACTCTGGAAAAAGTCATCTAGAAACTCTCCTCTCCCCAGCTTACGAACAATTTCCTCTTCTGTCACATGTTGGCTGTGTGGCCTTGGGCAAGTCGCTTGACTTTTCTGTGCCTCAGTTACCTCACTTGTAAAATGGGGCTTAAGACTGTGAGCCCCGTGTGCGATAGGGACTTCATCCGATCTGATTATCTTAGAGAGAAGAAGCCCGGCCTAGTGGAAAGAGCACGGGCCTGGGAATCAGAGGATGTGGGTTCTAATCCCTGCTCGGCCACATGTCTGCTGTGTGACCTTGGGCAAGTCACTTTCATTCATTCATTCAATAGTATTTATTGAGCGCTCACTATGTGCAGAGCACTGTACTGAGCGCTTGAAATGAACAAGTCGGCAACAGATGGAGACGGTCCCTGCCGTTTGACGGGCTTACGGTCTGATCGGGGGAGACGGACAGACGAGAACGATGGCGATAAATAGAGTCGAGGGGAAGAATATCTCGTAAAAACAATGGCGACTAAAGAGAATCGAGGCGATGTACATTTCATTAACAAAATTAACAAAATAAATAGGGTAATGAAAATATATACAGTTGAGCGGACGAGTACAGTGCTGAGGGGAGGGCATGGGAGAGGGGGAGGAGCAGAGGGAAATGGGGGGAAAAGAGGGTTTAGCTGCGGAGAGGTGAAGGGGGGCGGTAGAGGGAGGAGAGGGAGAAGGGGAGCTCAGTGTGGGAAGGCTTCTTGGAGGAGGTGAGTTTTAAGTAGGGTATTGAAGAGGGGAAGAGAATCAGTTTGGCGGAGGTGAGGAGGGAGGGCGTTCCGGGACCGCGGGAGGACGTGGCCCGGGGCCCGGGGCCCGGGGGTCGACGGCAAGATAGGTTCATTCATTCATTCAATAGTATTTATTGAGCGCTTACTATGTGCAGAGCACTGTACTAAGCGCTTTGGATGAACAAGTCTGCAACAGATAGAGACAGTCCCTGCCGTTTGACGGGCTTACGGTCTAATCGGGGGAGACGGACAGACGAGAACAATGGCAGTAAAGGTGAGATAGGTGAGACCGACGGATGGTGAGGAGGTGGGCGGCAGAGGAGCGGAGCGTGCGGGGTGGGCGGTGGAAAGAGAGAAGGGAGGAGAGGTAGGAAGGGGCAAGGGGACGGAGAGCCTCGAAGCCTAGAGTGAGGAGTTTTTGTTTGGAGCGGAGGTCGATAGGCGACCACTGGAGGTGTTTAAGGAGGGGAGTGACAGGCCCAGATCGTTTCTGCGGGAAGATGAGCCGGGCAGCAGAGTGAAGAATAGACTGGAGCGGGGCGAGAGAGGAGGAAGGGAGATCAGTCACTTCACTTCTCTGGGCCTTAGTTACCTCATCTATAAAATGGGGATTAAGACTGGGAGCTCCATGTGGGACCAGGAGTGTGTCCAACCTGAGATCAGTGCTTAGAACAGTGCTTGGCAAAAAGTAAATGCTTAACAAATCTCATTAGTATTACTATTATTATTATCAGTAATATATATAATACCATTATTATATCTACCTCAGTACTTGGCCACTAGAAAGGGCTTAACAAATACCACAATTATTATTATGAGTTATTATTATTAGCTCTATCTTATTCATTCATTCATTCAATCATATTTATTAAGTGATAATAATAATAATAATAATAATAATAATAATAATGATGTTGGTATTTGTTAAGTGCTCACTATGTGCAGAGCACTGTTCTAAGCACTGAGGTAGATACAGGGTAATCAGGTTGTCCCACGTGAGGCTCACAGTTAATCCCCATTTTACAGATGAGGTAACTGAAGCCCAGAGAAGTTAAGTGACTTGCCCAAGGTCACACAGCTGACAAGTGGCAGAGCCGGGAGTCGAACCCATGACCTCTGACTCCGAAGCCCAGGCTCTTTCCACTGAGCCACGCTACTGGGTACAGAACACTGTACTGAGCATTTGGGAAAGTATAATACAATGATAAACAGTGACATTCCCTGCCCACAATGAGCTCACAGTCTACTGCAGGAGAGACAGACATCAATACAAATAAATAAAATTACAGATGTGGCCATAAGTGCTGTGAGGAAAGGAAGTGGGGGAGGAGCAAAGGGAGAAAGGGTGATGCAGAAGGGAGTGGAAGATGAGGAAAAGTGGGGGCTTAATCTGGGAAGGCCTCTTAGAAGAGATGGGCCTTCAGTGGGGCTTTGAAGGCGGGGAGAGTCATTGTCTGTAGGATTTGAGGAGGGAGGGCGTTCCGGGCCAGAGGTAGGACGTGGGCTAGGGGTCGATGGCGGGACAGGCGAGAAGGAGGCCCAGGGAGGAGGTGAGCAGCACCAGAGGAGTGGAGTGTGCGGGCTGGGATGGAGAAGGAGAGAAGGGAGGTGAGGTAAGAGGGGGCAAGGGGATGGACAGCTTTGAAGCCAAGAGAGTGGAGTTTTTGCTTCATGCGAAGGTTGACAGGCAACCACTGGAGATTTTTGAGGAGGGGGGTGACGTGCCCTGAACGTTTCTGTAGAAAGATGATCCAGGCCGCAGAGTGAAGTATAGATTGAAGAGGAGAGAGACAGGAGGATGGGAGGTCAGCAAGGAGGCTGATGCAGTCATCCAGTCGGGATAGGATGAGGGATTATATTTGTTGTTGTTGTTTTTGTCCGTCTCCCCCGATTAGACTGTAAGCCCATCAGTGGGCAAAGACTGTTTCTATCTGGTGCCGATTTGTACATTCCAAGCGCTTAGTACAGTGCTCTGCACATAGTAAGCGCTCAATAAATACTATTGAATGAATTAATGAATGAATGGCACCGTCTACAGTGACGGGAAAGTCAGGGAGAGGACGGGGGTTTGGGTGGGAAGATAAGGATTCCTTTCTGGAAATGTTAACTAGACACCCAACTAGAGATATCTTAAGGGCAGTAGGAATTGCAAGTCTGGAGAGAGGGGGAGAGATCAGGGAAGGAGATATAGATTTGGGGATCCTCCGCAGAGAGATGGTATTTGAAGCCGTGGGAGTGAATGAGTTCTCCAAGGGAATAAGTGTAGATGGAGAATAGAAGGGGACCCAGAACTGAACCTTGAGGGACCCCAGAGTTAGGGGATGGGAGGCAAAGGAGGAGCCCACGAAGGAGACTGAGAATGAACAGTCAGAGAGATAGGAGGAGAACCAGGAGAGGACAGAGTCCATGAAGCCAAGGTTGGATAACGTATCCAGAAGAGGACGGTCCACAGCATCGAAGGCAGCTGAGAAGTCGAGGAGGATTAGGACGGAGTGGGCGCCGTTGGATTTGGCAAGAGGGAGGTCATTGGTGACCTTTGAGAGGGCGGTTTCTGTAGAGTGAAGGGAGCGGAAACCAGGTTGGAAGGGCTCCAGAGTGATGTGGACTGAATTTTTTTTTTTAGAAATATGATCCGGGCAGCAGAGTGAAGTACAAACTGGAGAGGGGAGAGACGGGAGGCAGGGAGGTCAGCGAGGAGGCTGATGCAGTAATTAGGGTAGGATAATAATAGTAATAATAATAATGTTGGTATTTGTTAAGCACTTACTATGTGCAGAGCACTGTTCTAAGCGCTGGGAGAGATACAGGGTCATCAGATTGTCCCACGTGAGGCTCACAGTCTTCATCCCCATTTTACAGATGAGGTAACTGAGGCACAGAGAAGTGAAGTGACTTGCCCACAGTCACACAGCTGACAAGTGGCAGAGCCAGGATTCGAACCCATGGCCTCTGACTCCCAAGCCCGGGATCTTTACTATAATGATAATAATGGTATTTGCTAAGCATTTACTAGGTGCCAGGCACCATTCTAAGCGCTGGAGCAGATACAAGATAATCAGGTTGGACCCATTCCCTGTCCCACATAGGGTTTACAGTCTTAATCCCCATTTTGCCGCCGAGGGAACGGAAGCATAGAGAAGTGAAGTGATTTCCCCCACGTCACCCAGCAGACAAGTGGCGGAGTCGGGATTAGAACCCATGACCTTCTGACTCCAAGGCCCGTGCTTTATCTTCTAGTCCATTCTGCTTTTTGGATAAATGCTTGCATGAACGCAGTTGGCTAGCTTTAAACTTTCTCCTGTCGGTAATTTATTTTACTGTCCCTTTCCTCTGACAAGATTGTCAACTCCCTGATGGCTGGAATGGCATGCTAACTCAGAAGCAGCGTGCCTCAGTGGAAAGAGCCCGGGCTGGGGAGTCAGAGGTCATGGGTTCAAATCCCAGTTCTGCTGCTTGTCAGCTGGGTGACTTTGGGCAAGTCACTTAACTTCTCTGTGCCTCAGTTAACTCAACTGCTAATTGGGCATTAAGATTGTGAGCCCCACGTGGGACAACCTGGTCACCTTTGTATCCTCCCCAGTGCTTAGAACAGTGCTTTGCACATAGTAAGTGCTTAACAAATGCCATCATCATTATTATCAATGTACTCGCCCAATTGCTCAGTACAATGCTCTGCGCAAAGTGGGCTGTTGAGCTCCTTGAGGGCAGGATTCCTTTCTACTAACTCTATTCTCTGCTCCCAGGTGCTTAATACAGTGCTCTGCTCAGAGTAGACCAGACGCTCCTTGGTGGCACTAACTCTACTGACCTCTCTCAAGTGAGAAGCAGCACGGCTTAGCGGTTAGACCCCGGACCCGGGAGTCAGAAGATCAGGGCTTCTCATCCCAGCTCCGCCTTTTGTCTGCTGTGTGACCCTGGGCAAGTCACTTCACTTCTCTGTACTTCAGTTCCCTCATCTGTAAAATGGGGGTGAAGACTCTGAGCCCTATGTGAAACAGGACCGTGTCCAACCTGATTATCTCAGATCGACCCCGGCGCTCAGAACAGTTCCTGGTACCTAGTAAACACTTTACAAATACCATAATTATTATTATTATTATTAAGTGTTCAGTATAGTGCTCTGCTCACAGTAATAATAATAATAATAATGTTGGTATTTGTTAAGCGCTTACCATGTGCAGAGCACTGTTCTAAGCGCTGGGTGGATACAGGGTAATCAAGTTGTCCCACATGAGGCTCACAGTTAATCCCCATTTACAGATGAGGTAACTGAGGCACAAAGAAGTAAAGACACTTGCCCACAGTCACACAGCTGACAAGTGGCGGAGCAGGGAATCGAACCCATGACCTCTGACTCCCCAGTCCGGGCTCTTTCCACTGAGCCACGCTGCTTCTAGTAGATTGGAAGCTACTGGGATGGCAGGGAGTGAGTCTACTTAGTCTAGTATCCTCTCCCAAGCGCTCAGCGCTCTGCACACAGTAGACTGTGAGATCTTGGAGGGTAGGGATTATGTCTACTAACTCTACTGGACTCTCCCAAGTGCTCAGTACAGTGCTCTGCACACAGTAGACTGTGAGATCTTGGAGGGTAGGGATTATGTCTACTAACTCTACTGGACTCTCCCAAGTGCTCAGTACAGTGCTCTGCACATAGTAGACTGTGAGATCTTGGAGGGTAGGGATTATGTCTACTAACTCTACTGGACTCTCCCAAGTGCTCAGTACAGTGCTCTGCACACAGTAGATTGGCAGTTCCTTGAGGATAGGGATCATATCTACTAACTATTGTACTCTCCTATGTGCTTAGTACAGTTAGAGACGCACCGTGGCCTAGTGGCTACAGCCCGAGGCTGGGAGTCAGAGGACCTGGGTTCTAATCCCAGCTCTACCACTTGTCTGTTGGGTGACCCTGGGCCAAGTTCATTCATTCATTCATTCATTCATTCATTCATTCATTCATCCATCCAATCAATCACATTTATTGAGCGCTTACTGTGTACAGAGCACTGTACTAAGCACTTGGCAAGTACAATTCAGCAACAAATAGAACAGTCCCCACCCACACTGGGCTTACAGTCTAGAAGAGGGGAGGCAGACAACAAAACAAGTAAACAGGCATCAGTAGCATCAATATAAAGAATTATAGATCTATACACATCAAAATGAGTACACGGGCATTAATATAAACAGAATTATAGATATGAACACATATACACAAGTGCTGTGAGGCAGGGCGGGGAGTAGAGTGGAGGGAGTTAAGGAGATGGGAAGGGGAGGGGGAGCAGAGGGAAAGGGAGGGCTCAGTGTGGGAAGGCCTCCTGGAGGAGGTGAGCTCTCAGTGGGGCTTTGAAGAGGGGAAGGGAGTGAGTTCGGCGGAGGTGAGGAGGGAGGGCGTTCCGGGACAGCGGGAGGACGTGGGCCGGGGGTCGACGGCGGGATAGGCGAGAACGGGGGACGGCGATGAGGTGGGCGGCGGAGGAGCGGAGCGTGCGGGGTGGGCGGTAGAAAGAGGGAAGGGAGGAGAGTTAGGAGGGGACGAGGGGATGAACGGCTTTGAAGCTGAGTGAGTTTTTGTCACTTCACTCCTGTCACTTCACTGTCACTGACACTTCACTGTCACAGTGAAGAAGTCATTTCACTTCTCTGTGCCTCAGTTCTCACATGCGTAAAATGGGGATGAAGCCTGTGAGCTCCATGAGGGACAGAGACTCTTCCAACCTGATTATCTTGTACCTACCTCAGCACTTAGAACTGTGCCTGGCACATAGTAAGCGCTTAACAAATACCACAATTATTATTATTATTAGTGCTCTCTGCTTGTAATAGGTGCTCAGTAAAAACGACTGAAGGATTTAGAGGAGATGCCATTTATTTATACTCAAGGTGCCGATGTGGGTGTCAGGAGGAGCGGGACGAGCTCCCTCTTCCCAACCCCAGTATCCCCCTTTCAACCCTGGGGACCTTGATGCCCGCTCCACACCCCCCTCCCCTCCCTCTCCGCTTACTCCGGCCTCGTGCCCGGCCCTCCTCCCGCCTCTCCTTCCTCGTTCCCTGCCAGGTTCGGCCTCTCGGCCCCCGGCCTGAAGGTCAGGGTCGGGATCGGGCCCGGGGGGCGGAAGGGGCCGGGCTGGAGGGAGGAATGGAAGGCGGGCGGCTGGGGGAGATCTCGGGCGAAGGGCCCGAAGAACTGGGCGGCAAAGGTGGCCACGTCCGAGGGCTGGTGGAGCAGCAGGAAGAGCAGGAAGTCGGACAGCAGGGACTGGACTTCCGGGTGCCGCCGCAGGTAGGTGGCATGGCCTGCCTCCAGCTCCTCCTGGGACGGCGGCGTGAGCCGTCGTTCAGCTGGGGCCGAGGCCCTCCGGCCCGGCCCACCGGCCTCCGTCGGGAAGGCCTCAGAGGTGCCCCGGATGCCCCGGCCTCGTGGTCACCCCCTGGACGGACCGGCCCGTCAACCCGATTCGCTTGAACCCACCCCGGCGCTCGGCACGCTGCCTGGCACGTAGAAAGCACTCGACCGATACAGTGCCTAGTGGAAAGAACACTGGCTTGGGAGTCAGAGGACGTGGGTTCTAATCTCCCTCTGCCACTTGTTTGGTGTGTGACCTTAGGCAAGCCACTTCACGTCTCTCTACCTCGGTATCCTCATCTGTATAATGGGGATGAAGACTGTGAGTCCCACGGGGAGCAATCTGATGACCTTGTATCTACCCCAGCATTTAGAACAGAGCTTTGCACATAGTAAGCGCTTAACAAATAACGTTATTATTATTATTATTCTTAAATGGATATATCCGTCATTTATTTCTTTATATTCACGTCCATCTCCCCACCTCTAGACCGTAGGCTTGTCGGCTTGTATATTGTTCTACTGACCTCCTAAGCACTTAGTACAATGCTCTGCACACAGTAAGCACTCACTAAATATGTCTGAATGAATGAAAGAATGAATGAATCTCAGTTTGGAAGGCCTCAGAGGCAACCCAGTCCCCGGATACTCTGGCCATGGGGTAACCTTAAGGGAGGCAGCGTGGCGCAGTGGAAAGAGCACGGGCTTTGGAGTCAGGGCTCATGAGTTCGAATCCCAGCTCTGCCACTTGTCAGCTGTGTGACTGTGGGCAAGTCACTTAACTTCTCTGTGCCTCAGTTCCCTCATCTGTAAAATGGGGATTAAGACTGTGAGCCCCACGTGGGACAACCTGATTCCCCTGTGTCCACCCCAGCGCTTAGAACAGTGCTCGGCACATAGTAAGCGCTTAACAAATACCAACATTATTAACCTTGTCAACTGTGTGACGGTGGGCAAGTCACTTAGCTTCTCTGTGCCTCAGTTACCTCATCTGTAAAATGGGGATGAAGACTGTGAGCCTCACGTGGGACAACCTGATTCCCCTGTATCTACCCCAGTGCTTAGAACAGTGCTCTGCACCTAGTAAGCACTTAACAAATACCAACATTATTATTTTTATTATTATCCTCCTGAACAGATTGGGGGTGGGGACATAGTCCCTACCTGTCAACCTGATTTGCTTGTAAACACCCCAGCGCTTAGTACAGAGCCTGACACATAGTAAGTACTTAACGAATATCAAATGGACATATCTGTAACTTATTTCTTTATATTAATGTCTGTCCCCTCCTCCTCCCCAGCAGACTGTGGGGCGGGGGGGAGGTGGGCCGGTAATGTGTCTGTTTACTGCTCTACTAGACTCTCCCAAACACTTAGTACAGTGCTTTGCACATAGAAAGTGCTCACAGCGTGGCTTTAGTGGAAAGAGCCCAGGCTTAGGAGTCAGAGGACGTGGGTTCTAATCCCAGCTCCGCCACTTGTCTGCTGTGTGACCTTGGGCAAGTCACTTCACTTCTCTGGGCCTCAGTTATCTCATCTGGAAAATGGGGATTAAAAGTGTGAGCCCCACGGGGGACAACCTGGTTACCCTGTATCTACCAGTGGTGCTTGAACCAGTGCTTCGTACATAGTAAGTGCTTAACAAATACCATAATTATTCTGATTAAATATATTTGAATGAAATATACTGCTTAGAACAGTGCTTTGCCCATAGTAAGCGCTTAACAAATACCATATTAATAATTATTATTATTAAATACGTATGAATGAATGAACGAATCTCGGTTTGGAAGCCCTCAGAAGGATCCCAGGTCCCCGGACATACCGACTTTGGGGTCACCCTCTGGATGGACCGGCCACTCTGAGCCGAGGAGGGCAGAAGGGGCTAGCTCGGGGTCAGGCCGGACAGCAGTCCGGGGCCTGCCTTAAGATTAAATCCCCAGTTGGACCTTAAAGCCATATCGAAGGCCCATCTCTTCCAAGAATTCATTCCATCATATTTATTGAGCTCTTACTGTGTGCCGAGCACTGTACTAAGCACATGAGAGAGTACTACATAATCATAAGCAGACACATTCCCTGCCCATAATGACTTTAAAGTCTAGAGAGGGAGGCAGACCTAAATAGAAAGAAAAAAATGAGATATGTGGTCATAAGGGCTGCGGGGCTGGGAGGGAAGAAATGAAGAAATAATAATTCTGGAACTTGTTAAGTGCTTACTAGGTGCCAAGCATTTTTCTAAGAGCTGGGGCAGATAGTAATAATAATAATATTGGTATTTGTTAAGAGCTTACTATGTGCTGAGCACATAGATACAGGGTAGATACAGGGTAATCAGGTTGTCCCACATGAGACTCCCAGTCTTAATCCCCATTTTCCAGATGAGAGAACTGAGGCCCAGAGAAGTGAAGTGACTTGCCCAAGGTCACATGGCAGACAAGGGGCAGAGGCGGGATTAGAACCCATGACCTCTGACTTCCAAGCCTGGGCTCCTTCCACTAAGTCACGCTGCTTCTCGGAAAGGGAGCAAAGCCTTCCCTGACTAAGCCGTCATTTCCTCTTCCTCTTCTCCACCTCCCACTCCCTTCTGCGTTGCCCTTTCACTTGGATTTGCTCCCTTACTGACCCCGTCCTCAGTCTTGCAGCATTTATGTCCACATCTCTCCACATCGAGAAGCAGTGTGGCCTAGTGGATAAAGCCCGCACCCGGGGGTCAGAAGGTCGTGGGTTCTAATCCTGAATCCATCACCTGTCTGCCGTGTGACCTTGAGCAAGTTGCTTCACTTCTCTGGGCCTCAGTTCCCTCAACTGTAAAATGGGGTTGAATGTTGGTATTTGTGAAGCGCTTACTATCTGCAGAGCACTGTTCTAAGCGCTGGGGAAGATACAGGATAATC
This sequence comes from Ornithorhynchus anatinus, assembly GCF_004115215.2. Classification (NCBI taxonomy): domain Eukaryota; kingdom Metazoa; phylum Chordata; class Mammalia; order Monotremata; family Ornithorhynchidae; genus Ornithorhynchus; species Ornithorhynchus anatinus. The sequence continues at coordinate 180,461,809 of NC_041728.1, read as the reverse complement.
AGGTTGTCCCACGTGAGGCTCACAGTCTTCATCCCCATTTTGCAGATGCGGGAACTGAGGCACAGAGGAGCTAAGTGACTTGCCCACAGTCACACAGCTGAAAAGCGGCAGAGCTGCGATTCGAACCCATGACCTCTGACTCCCAAGCCTGGGCTTTTGCCACTGAGCCACACTGCTTCTCTAAAAGACAAATATCCCATATGGGGATCGAACCCGCAACCTTGATGTCTTGATGAAGTCTCTGAGCCCCCATGAGGGACAGGGACTCTGTCCAACCTGATTTGCTTGTATCCACCCTAGCGCTTAGTACAGTGCGGGGCCATATAGAGAGTGTTTAACAATATCACAATTATTGTCATTATTAGTATCTGTCATGTATTTATTCATTTCTATTAATATCTATCTCCCCTTTTAAACCGTAAGCTGGTTGTGGGCAGGGAACGTGCCTACCAACTCTCATTCATTCATTCGATCATATTTACTGAGCGCTTACTGTGTGCAGGGCACTGAACCGAGCGCTTGGGAGAGGACAATACAATGATAAACAGATACATTCCCTGCCCACGATAAGCCTACAGTCCACGCTGTACTCTCTCAAGCGCTTAGAACAGCGCTCTGCACACAGTTAGCGTTCAATAAATAGGATGGATTGCTGACTGACCACATGGGGCCTGTTTTGGGTCTCTTCCCTCCAATCTCACCATTTGCCCCCGTCCACCCAATCCCCTCATTTGTGTGATCCTAACCCAACCCCTGTATTTGCAGGCCCAGACTCCGCCCCCTCTGGCATGATAATAATAATAATAATAATAATAATGATGGTATTTGATAAGTGCATACTATGTCCCAGTCACTGTTCTAAACGCTGGGGTGGCTGGCTACAAGCAAATCGAGTTGGACAGAGTCCCTGTCCCATGTGGGGCTCCCAGTCTTAATCCCCATTTTTTTCCAGATGAGGTCACCGAGGCCCGGAGAATTGAAATGACTTGAGAAGCAGCATGACTCAGTAGAAAGAGCTCGGGCTTGGAAGTCTGAGGTCATGGGTTCGAATTCCTGCTCTGCCACTTGTCAGCTGGGTGACTGTGGGCAAGTCACTTAACTTCTCTGGGCCTCAGTTCCCTCATCTGTAAAATGGGGATTAGGACTATGAGCCTCACGTGGGACAACCTGATTATCCTGTGTCTACCCCAGCTCTAAGAACAGTCCTCTGCACATAGTAAGCTCTTAACAAATACCTAGATTATTATTTATTAAGTTCCCTTTTAGACGACTGAACTGAGGCCCAGAGAATAATAATAATTATGGTACTTGGTATGTGCTTACTCTGTACCAAGCACTATTCTAAGCACTGGGTGAGTACAACTTAATCAGGTTGGACCCAATCCCCATCCCACGTGGGGCTCTCAGTCTTCATCCCCATTTTTTCGCAGATGAGGTCAAAGAGGCCCAGAAGAAGGAAGTGACTTGCACACACAGCAGACAAAGGGCAGAGTCGGAATTAGAACTCATGACCTCCTGCCTCCCAGGCCCTAGCCACTAGGCGATGATGCCTCGGGTCCCATGATCCCACTGTGGCTTTCCTCATTTGCATGCACCGCCCCCTGCTCTGATTTGCATAATGTGGCCCTCCCCCTCATTTACATAAGGCGGCCTTTCCCTCCTTGGGCCGACCAGGCCTCCTTCCCGCTCATTTGCACGTGGCCTCTTCCCTCCCGCCTCCTGATTGGGCCGTCCCGGCCCCGCCCCCTCCCTGGCCCCGCCCCTTTCACCTTCCGATCCAGGAACATGGAGTAGAGCTGCAGGTCCTCCTCCCACTCCAGGGGCTGCTGCCCCAACGACGCCGGGACCGGGTGCTGCGGCTCCTCTTCCTCTGGGATTTGGGGAGCCAGGGAAATGGGGGAGCAGGGGGAGCCGGAGGGAATGGGGGGAGCAGGAGGGAGTGGGAGGGAATGGGGGAACAGGGGGGAGTGGGGGAGCAGGGGAGAGCAGGAGGGAATGAGGGGCAGGATGTGAGGGAGGAAATGGGGAGTGGGGAGAGCAGGGAGGGAATGGGGGAGCAGGGGGGAATGGGGGAGCGGGGGAGGAGTGGGAGGGAATAGGGGAACAGGGAGAGCAGGAGGGAATGAGGGGCAGGATGTGAGTGGGAGGAAATGGGGAGTGGGGGGAGCAGGGAGGGAATGGGGGAGCAGGGAGGGAATGGGGGAGCAGGGGGCAATGGGGGAGCAGGGGGGAGTGGGAGGGAATAGGGGAACAGGGGAGAGCAGGAGGGAATGAGGGGCAGAATGTGAGTTGGGGGAGCAGGAAAGGGTGGGGAAGCAGGAGGAAGCAGGGAGGGAATGGGGGAGCAAGGGGAGTGGGGGAGCAGGAGGGAATGGGGGAGCAGAGGGGAGCGGGAGGGAGTGAGGGAACAAGGGAGAGCAGGAGGGAATGAGGAGCAGGATGTGAGTGGGGGGAGCAGGAGGTAGCAGGGAGGGAATGGGGGAGCAAGGGGAGTGGGGGAGCAGGAGGTAGCAGGGAGGGAATGGGGGAGCAAGGGGAGTGGGGGAGCAGGAGGGAATGGGGGAGCAGAGGGGAGTAGGAGGGAGTGGGGGAACAAGGGAGAGCAGGAGGGAATGAGGAGCAGGATGTGAGTGGGAGGAAATGGGGGAGTGGGGAGAGCAGGAAGGAGTGGGGAAGCAAGAGGTAGCAGGGAGTGGGAGGGAGTGGGGGAGCAGGAGGGAATGAGGGAGCAGGGAGGAGTGGGAGGGAGTAGGGGAATGGGGGGGAAGTGGGAAGGAGTGGAGAGCAGGGAAAGCAGGAGGGAGCGGGGGAGTAGGGGCGAGAGGGAGGAGTAGGAGAGCAGGTGGAAAGAAGTGGGAAGTGGAAGGGAGTGGCGAGCAGGGGAAGCGGGGCGGGGGGGAGAGTGGGAGGAGGTGGAAGGAAGTGGCGAGCAGGGGAAGCGAGGGGAGTGGGAGGAAGTGGGGAGCAGGGGAAGCGGAAGGGAGTGAGGAGTGGGAGAAAATAGAGGGATGTGGGGAGTGGGGTGGGAGGAAATAGAGGGAAGTGGGGAGCCAGAGGAAGCAGAGGGAAGGGGAGGGTCCGGGGGAGCGAGCTTGTGGGGGAGCCGGGAGGAAGAGAGGCGAGAAGGGATAGCGGGATCCATCCCGGAGCTTCGGCCTCCCACCACTCCTCTCCCCTCCCCACGGGGTGCGGGGCTGCAGGATCGGGGGGGTGGGGGGCCTGGGTCAGAGAAGTGTGAGGGAGCCTCAGAGGGGGAGAGGGGAAGGCTGCCAGGGAAGGACCGAACCTAAAAATCTGCTTTTTGGAGGGTCCGGGACCTATAGGGCTGGGGTGGGTCCTATGGACCCTTGGGCATACCAAGGCAATTGTATTTATTGAGTGCTTACTATGTGCAGAACACTGTAGTAAGAGCTTGGGAGAGTACTTGTCTCCTGTCACCTCAAATTTAACATGTCCAAAACAGAGCTCTTTATCGTCCCACCCAAACCCTGTCCTCTCCCGGACTTTCCTGTCACTGTAGGCGGCACCACCGTCCTTCCCGTCTCGCAAGCCGGTAACCTTGGCGTTATCCTCGACTCCCCTCTCTCATTCAACCCACATATTCAATCTGTCACCAAATCCTGCCGGTCCCGCCTTCATAACCGCTAAAATCCACCCTTTCCTCTCCATCCAAACTGCTACCTCGTTAATACAATCATCCATCCAATCCCCCCTGGATAACTGTACCGGCCTCCTCACTGACTTCCCGGCCTCCCAGTCCAGACTTCACTTAGCTGCCCAGATCATCTTTCTACAGAAATGCTCTGGGCATGTCACCTCCCTCCTCCAAAATCTCCAGGGGTTGCCCAGCCACCTCTGCAGCAAACAAAAACTCATCACTATTGGTTTTAAAGCCGTCCATCCCCTTGCCCCCTCCTACCTCACCTCCCTTCTCTCTTTCCCCATCACAGCCCGCACACTCCGCTCCTCTGGGACCGCTGACCTCCTCACAGGGCCTCCAGCTCGCCTATCTCACTGCCGATCCCTGGTCCATGGCCTGCGTCTGGCCTGGAACACCCTCCCTCCTCAAATCCGACAGTGACTCTCTCCCCCTTCAAAGCCTTACTGAAGGCCCATCTCCTCCAAGAGGCCTTCCCTGACTAAGTCCCACTTTTCCTCATCTCCCGCTCCCTTCTGCGTCACCCTGACTCGCTCCCTTTGCTCTTCCCCCCTCTCCCCGCCCCACACCACTTATGTATCTGTCATTTTATTTATTTATATTGATGTCTGTTTATTTCTATTGTCTGCCTCCCCCCCCAGACTGTGAGCTCGTTTTGGGCAGGGATTTTCACTCTTTATTGCTGTATCGTACTTTCCCAAGCCTACTTGCTCCACACACAGTAAGCGCTTTATAAATTTGATTGAATGAATGAGTACAATATAACAATAAGACAGACATATTCCCTGCCCACAACAAGTTGACAGTCTAGAGGGGGAGAGAGATATTAATAGAAATCAATAAATGACCGCTGTGGACATAAGCGGTGTGGGGCTGGGATGGGGGACAAAGGGGAGCAAGTCAGGATGAGGCAGAAGAGAGTGGGAAGAGAGGAAAGGTGAGCTTGGGGAAGGAGGAGATGGTTCTTCAATCAGGCTTTGAAGATTTATTTATTTGTATTGATGTCTGTCTCCCCCACTTTAGACTGTAAACTCATGGTGGGCAGGGAATGTGTCTGCTTCTTGTTGTATTGTACTTTCCCAAGTGCTTAGTACATTGGACTGCACACAGCAAGCGCTCAATAAATATGATTGAATGAATAGACTGTAAGCTCATTTCGGGCAGGGAACATGTCTACCCACCCTGTTATATTGAACTTTCCAAATAATAATAATGATTGTATTTGTCAAGCGCTTACTCTGTGCCAGGCACTGTTCTAAGCGCTGGGGGAGATACAAGGTAGTCAGGTTGGACACAGTCCCTGTCCCACGGGGGGCTCATGGTCTGAGCAGTCCCAAGACTCCCACTCCTCCCCGTCTCCCCCGCCTTCCACCCACGGCTTCCACTCACCCTCCTCTTGCAGAGCGGGCATCCGGGAGATGATGCAGGAGGCTGGCGAGCCCACCTGGATCCGCCGGGCTAGGTGGCTGAGGGGGGACGGCGGGAAGGGGTTCCATGCCAGAACGACAGAAGCCGGGGGAGGAGGAGGAAAGCCCCGTAATTAATAATAATAATGTTGGTATTTGTTAAGCGCTTACTATGTGCAGAGCACTGTTCTAAGCGCTGGGTTAGATACAGGGTAATCAGGTTGTCCCTCGTGAGGCTCACAGTCTTCATCCCCGTTTGACAGATGAGGTCACTGAGGCACAGAGAAGTGAAGTGACTTGTCCACAGTCACACAGCTGACAAGTGGCAGAGCGGGATTCGAACCCATGACCTCTGACTCCCAAGCCCGGGCTCTTTCCACTGAGCCACGCTACTTCTCACTATAATACTACTTACTATACTTACTAATACTTACTACACTTACTAATAATTACTATAATAGTAATAGTGGTATTTGTTAAGCGCTTACTATGTGCCCGGCACTGTACTAAGCCTTGGGGTGGACACAAGATTGGGTTGGACACAGTCCCCGTCCCAAATGGGGCTCACCGTCTTCATCCCTATTTCCCAGACGAGGTACCTGAGGAACAGGGAAGTGAAGTGACTTGCCCAAGACCACACAGCAGACACGTGGCAGAGCCGGAATTAGAACACACGACCTTCTGACTCCCAGGCCCAAGCTCTAGCCACTAGGCCACGCTGCTCACTTGCCTGCTGTGTAACCTTGAGTAACACTTCACTTCTCTGGGCCTCAGTTCCCTCATCTGCCAAATGGGAATGAAGACTGTGAGCCCCTCGTGGGACAGGGACTGCATCCAACCCGATTTGCTTGGATCCACCCCGGCGCTGAATACATTGCCTGGCACAAAGCGTGTAACAAATACCATAATTATTATTATCATTATTACCCAGTGGTGCTCAATAAACACCACCACCAGTGCAGATGAGGAGGAGCCGGGGGGTCTTCTGCCCCGCCTGCCTCCAGCCATGTTAGGGGTCCCACTCACCCGTCAGTGAGCAGGTAGAATTGAAACGTGATGGGGATATCGTCCTCGGAGTGGATCGTCTGCTCCACTCCGAACGTCGGCACCTGCTCTTGACCGATCTTCAGTGGCTGGGACCCCAGCATGTGCTGAAAGGAAGGATGGAGCCATCGATCAATCGATCGCTTGGGTGTTTTTTATTACGGTATTCATTAAGCGCTTCCTGTGCATCAGGCACTGTTCTAAGGGCTGGCTGGATTTGAGATAATCAGGTTGGACACTATCTCTGTCCCACATGGGGCTCCTGGTCTCAATCCCCATTTTACAGATGAGGGAACTGAGGCCTGGAGAGGGGAAGTGACCTGCCCAAGGTCACACAGCGGACAAGTGGCAGAGCTGGGATGAGAATCCATAGTCCTTCTGACTCTCGGGCACGTGCTCTAATCATTAGGCAGTGCTGCTTTTCATTTATTGATGGGGGGGCATGTGTCTTCCCTTCCTCATTGCTCCCCCCTGCCCCTCCCTAGCTCCCGCCTCATCCTTACCCCCGCCTCCTCCCCTGGTCTTCCCCCCTGCCCTTCCCTTCTTCCCTGCTCCTCCCTCCTACACCCTGCCTCCCCATACTGCTCCTTCTTCTCCCCGGCCCTCCTCATTTCTCTCCATTCTCTCCTCGACCTTTTCCCTCCTCCTCCTCCTCCTCTGCCTCTTCCTCCACCTCCTTTTCCTCCTTCTCTTCCTCCTCCTCCTCTTTCTCCTCTTCTTCCTCCTCCTCCTCCTCCCATCTTCTTCCTCCTCCTCCTTATCCTCCTCCTCCTATCTTCTTCCTCCTCCTCTTCTTCCTTCTTCTCCACTTCCTCCTCTCCTTCTCCTTCTCTTCCTCTTCCTCTCCCTCCTCCTCCTTTCTCTTCTCCTCCTCCTCATCCTCCTCCTCCCATCTTCTTCCTCCTCCTTCTCTGCTTCCTTCTCCTCTTCCTCCTTCTCTTCCTCCTCCTCCTCCTCTAACTAGGCCCACTTTTCCTTTTCTTCAACTCCCTTCTGCCTGCCCTGATTTGCTCCCTTTATTCATCCCCACCTCCCAGCCCCACACCAATTATGTCCATATCCATCATTTTATTTATGTCTATTAATGTCTAATGTCTACCTCTACCTCTCTTTAGACCCTAAGCTCATTGAAGGCAGGGAATGTGTCTGTTATATTGGTCTATTTTCCTCGCCCAAGTCCTTAGTACGGTGCTCTGCACACAGTGAGCATTCAATAAATACTATTGACTGACTGACTCCTCCTCCTCTTCTTCTCCCCTCGTCCTTCTCTTCCTCCCAAGCTGGGCCCCCTCCTTCCGCCCTCCTCTCTGCCCCCCAGCCCAACCTCCCTTCCTCCATCACCCCTCCGCCGAGCCTCCTCCCTCCTCTCTGCCCCTCAGCTGGGCCTCCCTTCCTCCACCTCCCTGCCAGGCCACCTTCCTCCTCTCTGCCCCCCGGCCGGGCCTCCATCCCACCCCCCCAACTCCTTTCAGGCTTCCCTTCCTCCATCCCCCTGCCGGGCCTCCTCCTTCCTCTCTGACCCCCACACTCCAGCCAGGCCGGCCTTCCTCCTCCCTCCTCCCTCCTCTGTGCCCCCCGGGCTCCCCCGGGCGGCGGGGGCTGGGGCTCTCACGTAGGTGGCATGGCAGAGCTGGCCGGTGGTGTCGAAGGCCAGGAAACGCCCTCCCTCGGGTACCGCCTGGCGCCGCCCCATGACCCTCAGCAGCAGCAGGTTGGCAGCTTCCGAGACCAAGCCGGACACCGAGGCCAATGGGTGCGAGGAAAGCTTCGTCTGCAGCTCCTGCCTGGGGAGGACCCGGGTCAGGGGGAGCCCCGGATTCCCCCCACCCTGACCTTCAAGCTCCTGGATGCTCGGGGAGCTGCCCAAGGGGAGAGGCCACCCACCTCCCCCTCCTTGAGGGTCCAGGTCACCTCCAGCTGCTCCTCCTGTTTTTTGGAGATGATGTGACGGTCCAGAGGGTGGTCCTGGAGCTGCAAGGGGGGAGCAGGGGGAAGGGTGCAGGGCCAGACTCGGGGGGCAGACAGGGCTACTCCAACCAAGGCCCCCCGGCCCCCAGACTCTAAAAACTACCCCATCTAGGGGGCAGCAGCTTGAGAAGCATCATGGGGTAGTGGATTAGAGTGTGAACCTAGTAGAATGTCCTGGGTTCTAATCCCGGCTCTGCCACTTGTCTGCTTTGTGTGACCGTGGGCATGTCACTTCACTCCTCTGGACCTCAGTTGCCTCATCGGGAAAATGGGGATGGAGACTGTGAGCTCTATGAGGGACAGGGACTGCGTCCAGCCCGATCTGCTTGTATCCGCCCCACTGCTTAGTACAGTGCCTGGCACCTAGTAAGCGCTTAACAAATGCCATCATTATTATTATTCTTAGGGGTACATTCAGAGCTCGGCCTGCAGCCACCCAAGGCTGGGCGCTCCCTTTCCTGTCTCTATCAGTAAGAGTAGTGGTAATAATAATAATTATGGTATTTGTTATTAATAATAATAATGATGGCATTTGTTAAGCACTTACTATGTGCCAAGCACTGTTCTAAGCACTGGGGTAGATACAGGGTGATCAGGTCATCCCAAGTGGGGCTTACAGTCTTAATCCCCATTTTACAGATTAGGTAACGGGGGCACAGTGATTTGCCCAAAGTCACCCAGCTGACAAGCGGCGGAGCTGGGATTAGAACCCATGACCTCTGACTCCCAAGCCCGGGCTCTTTCCACTGAGCCACGCTGCTTCTCTAAGCACTTACTATGTACCAAGTACTATTGTAAGCACTGGGGGAGATGCAAGTTAATCGGGTTGGACCCAGTCCCTGTCCCACATGGGGCTCCCACTCTCAAACTCCATTTTCCAGATGAGGGAACTGAGGCCCGTAGAAGTGAAGTGACTTGTCCCAGGTCACACAGCAGCCAAGCGGTGGGGCTGGGATTAGAACTCATGACCTCCTGACTCCTAGGCTTGTGCTCTAACCACTTTGCCATGCAGTACAGGCTTGACTTGGGGTTTGACCGGGGTGGGGCGGCAGGGCCGTTCAATTTCTAAGGACCCCGGGGTGCCGGGACCCAGGGGCAGAGAGCAGGAGCTGCCTCTGCCCCAGGATTTGGGGGTACGGAGGGGAGGGGGGACCCAGACATTGGAGGGGGAGGGACCGAACTGCCCCTTGTCATAGTTCAGAAAGAAGGCAGAAACAGGCTCACCCTGAAGGATTCTGGGATCAGAGGCAGGGAGAGAATAAGCGTGGGGGTTGGGGGTGGGACACGAGGGGCCGGGGGTGGGACAAGGGTCTCTGAACTCTGAGAAGCAGCACGGCTCAGTGGAAAGAGCCCGGGCTTGGGAGTCAGAGGTCATGGGTTCAAATCCTGGCTCTTCCCCTTGTCAGCTGTGGGACTGTGGGGAAGTCACTTCACTTCTCTGTACCTCAGTGACTTCATCTGGAAAATGGGGATGAAGACTGTGAGCCTCGCGTGGGACAATCTGATTACCCTGTATCTACCCCAGCGCTTAGAACAGTGCTCTGCACATAGTAAGCACTTAACAAATACCAATATTATTATTATTATTGAACGGTCACTGGACACTGAAGGCAGGACTCGCTACTCTCCAACCCCACGGAGGGGGCGGTCACCGCTGACCCTGCAACAGGAAGGTCATTTATCGTGATTATGTTGTTTTATAGTGATGATGTTGTCTTGTTTTTGTCTGTCTCCCCCAATTGGACTGTAAGCCTGTCATTGGGCAGGGATTGTCTCTATCTGTTGCCCAATTGTACATTCCAAGCGCTTAGTATAGTGCTCTGCACATAGTAAGCGCCCAATAAATACTATTGAAAAAATGAATGAAAGGAGGGAAGGAGGTTAGACACCAGGGAGAACATCCCCTAGGGATGGGGCAGTAAGGAAGCCTCTTTCCCTGGAGATCTCTCAGCATGAGCCCACCCCCTCCAACCCCTTCTTTCTCGACCTGCGGCAGGGGGATGGCCAGAATGACCTCTGGGAGAGTTCTGCGGGTCTCGGCTCATCGCGGTCGGCTTTTTCTTCTCCTTTTGTCTCTGGGTGGCCTCTCTCCCCCTCTGCTCCGGGGATAGGGGGTGGTGTGAAGGGGAGAATGAGGAGGGGGAGTGGGCCCGGGGAGGGAAGGAGGAAGGGAATGTGTCACCTTGATAACTTCATGGTATTGCTGCTCCAGGATTTCCAGGTTCCAGGAAATGTAGCCTGCAAGGTGAAAGGGCCAATTACCAGATTCTGAGGCTTTAGGGTTCATTCATTCAATTGTATTTATTGAGCACTAACTGCAGAGCACTGTACTAAGTATTTGGGAGAGTCCATTAGAACAATAAACAGTAACATTCGCTGCCCTCAGTGAGTTCAGACCCGATGGGGAGAGACAGACATCACCTGGGGATGGATACGGAATGTATCGGTTTATTATTGTATTGTCCTCTCCCAAACGCTTAGTATGAT